>NW_008795475.1:406508-417992 GCF_000699145.1 Aptenodytes forsteri
CTTTCAGGCAGTTGTAGAGCACAATAAGGTCTCCCCTCAGCCTCCTTTTCTCCAGGCTA
Organism: Aptenodytes forsteri; assembly: GCF_000699145.1. NCBI lineage: Eukaryota > Metazoa > Chordata > Aves > Sphenisciformes > Spheniscidae > Aptenodytes > Aptenodytes forsteri. The sequence continues at coordinate 406,568 of NW_008795475.1, forward strand.
AACAACCCCAGTTCCCTCAGCCGCTCCTCATCAGACTTGTTCTCCAGACCCTTCACCAGCTTCGCTGCCCTTCTCTGGACACGCTCCAGCACCTCAATGTCCTTCTTGTAGTGAGGGGCCCAAAACTGAACACAGTACTCGAGGTGCGGCCTCACCAGTGCCGAGTACAGGGGCACGATCACTTCCCTACTCCTGCTGGCCACACTATTTCCAATACAGGCCAGGATGCCATTGGCCTTCTTGGCCACTTGACGAGAGAGCAGCCACATCTCTGCCCAACCCTCTCCCCCTTTCCTCTGTCGCTATTGATGCTGCTCCTCACCCTGGCCTCAGCCCAAGAATTTGGTCCTAATCACTGCTTAATATCCCTACCTCCTCCGCACCAGCCAAATGGTGTTTTGCAAGTGAAATTGTTCTAAAGGTCTCTCCAGGTAAGCAGCTTGCTTTCAAAGGGCTGCATCTGCTTCCAGGAAGCTGCATGAAGTGCAACGTTCTTTGAGTTATTTTAATAGCCAAACTGAAAGACAGTGATTTGCTTGGGCAAGACATTTCAGTGACTGGCCAAGTGTGGCTGTAAGTGCCGCACACAGCGCGTATTCTCAGATTCATCCTCACAAATCACTGGGATGACTGGGACAGATTCCCAGCGCTGCTAGGCTAGGCCAGGCAAGGTGGAATGGGTGGGTTTGTTTGGGGCTTAAGTCCTCTATATCACCCCATCCCCTCTGCGCAAGGAATTGTCCCAGCCCCAGCTCCCAGAGCTCTTCTAGGATTTCCCCATAGGCACAAACCCTGCAGGACCTGCACTCCTTGCAGCCCTCGTGCATCATGGGATTGGGACCTTTGCCTGCCATTGCCGTACCCCTTGGCTCTAGCCTCATGGTGGCAATGCCACCCGCACACCAGTACAAGGTGCAGGAGGAGCAGATGGAGTTATGCCTGTCCAACACATGTTTTTTTGGTTTCCTTGCCAGGCATGTGCTGATAGCCATGTCCCTCCTATACTGCTGCCCACTGGTCATCTACTTTGACGTCAACTACGAGATGCCATCATTCAAGCCAAAGCTAGGATATTGGCCCAGCGACTCTTGGCCTGTCGTGGTGCCTTACATTGTCCTGGAGGAATCCCACAAGCAGTGCTAGAGCCGGTTGCCCTCAGGCATCCCTCGGGCACGGGGTGTATGATGCACACGTGTGCGTCTGCATGGGGAACACCTTGGCTGTGCGCCTGTTCCTTGGACAAGGGCAATGTGGCTAGCGGATGGGGCAGGGAGCAGCTGAGGCCTCGTGATGCCGGGCATGAAGCAGGGTGGGAGCCCACACGTGCCTTGGAAGATCCTGCCCAGACTGGTGTCCGGGGAACCGAAGATCTCCTCCTCCAGCAGATCCCCACTGAGAAGGAGAGGGAGATGGTGCTTCTTCTGTGTCTTCTGCATTAGTCAAGCGGCGGCAACCCTTGCTGACAAGGGCACAGCGGAGAACACAGAAGCCAAACTGGTGACAGCTGGGTTTGTCGGGGCTGCTCTAATTATTATTATTAATTTTATTTATTGATGTATGTGGTCTTGCTCAGGAGACCTGTGCATTAAAGCTGTGGACACTGACTTGCACTGAGCCCCTTTCTTTGCCCTGACTGCACCACATCCCCTGTTATCTGCCAGTCACTCCCACAGGCAGGGTGGCCAAAGCTCTCTCTGACCTTGGGAGAGCTGTTTATAAAGAGAAATCCTCTTGGGTGACAGCCCAAAAGGGGCTCTGCTGGTTCAGCTCCTGGGGTGCTCTACCCTAGGCTCTACCCCTTCTTCAACCCGCAGTGGCCCTTGTTCCTCCCCATCTCTGACAGTCTCAAAATGGCCATGTGTAATTTGGAGATACCTCTGCTTGCTGAAAGGGCTGGCTGGTGGCAGAGAGTGAGGTTAGGAGCCAGTACATTAGATAAACCTGTTGGTACCTTTGCAAGAACAAAGAGAAGATGTAAAGCCTCAGAGAAAGACCACTGCTGTGCCACGGATACAAAGCGATGCTTTCTAGGTTCTCCCCACAGTGTAACAGTGACAAAGTTGCTCTCGCAGCCATGGGACATACTCTTGTTCTCTGAGCCTTGCTGCATTACAGTGACGAGTTGAACCATGTCATGGGTCTGGGTCCTCCCACAACCAGCAGGGACTGTCTCTGGAGGCTGGCAGAGTGGCTGAGGTTGGCTCCCTGCAACACAGCCAGGACAAGGTAATGTCACTCCAGGGACCACAGGCTTTTTGGGCCCCTGTGAGTAAAGCAAAAGCAGAAGCACTCTGGGCTTAACTTCTGAGGCAGAAGGTGCTGCGCAACATGCCGCGCAGCGCCTGTGCCGTGGCCCTCCCGTGGCCGCTGCTGCCTCGTGGGTCCCTCTGCAATGGTCCCCAGAGCCACTAGATGGCAAATTTGGCTCATGAACCCCAAGCAATATTTTATCTTGGGAAAGGGATGCCTTGCATAAGGACTGAACCCCCAGGCCTTGTCCCCCTGCCATCTCCATCCCCCAGCACCGGGGTCAGATACCTCTCCACCAGCACGGCCACTGGTGAGACACCTGCACAAGGTGCAGGACAAGGGGGACTCGGAGCTCCAGCCTTTGTATGGCCTCACCTCCCTGTGCCGGTGCCCATCTCCTCCTCCGTTTGCCTCTTTGTCTCTCCTGCATGCCAGCACTCTTGCCTCTCCCCTCATCACCCCGTCTCCCTTTCGCTGACCCTCCCCCGTTTCACTCCCTCTTGCTCTCCCCCCCTGCCTCACCCCTTCCCCAGCCCATCACATTCTTCTACAGCCTATTAATAACTTCTGGGCAATTGCACCGGGTCCCCGCTGGGCTCGGCCCCTCCGTCGGCGCTGCCCTGCGCAGCCACTGAGCGCGCCGACAGCAAGTTCAAAAGTGCAGCAGGGCTTTCACAGCCCCTCTCCCCGTCAGGGGGTGGAGGAGGCCGCTCAAAAAGAAAGGCCGCGTTGCCAGGGAGCCTGGCACAGGAAAAGGGGGTCACCTTCACCTCCGACAGGACCGCTGGAGATGGACAGGCGCCAGCAGCCCTGCGGGCCGAAGATGCTGAGAGAGCCACGAAGGGATGGAGGCTGGGGCGTGGGCGAGGAGGGCTAATTGGCCGCCTCCGGCCGCGGAGCCGGTGTGATGCTCGGCAGAGAAACCCAGCGGCAAAATCCCCCGTGCAGTATGGTAATAAGGGAGGTGTCCCGGGCGCCGCTGCCTTGAGAACAATGTTGCTGCAGTTGAGTGACTGTAACAGGCCCTGATGACAGCCGGGGCCGCGTTAAAAATGCCTATTCAAGCAGATCAAGACATTGAGAGGCCTCGTGGGGATCTGAAACCCTCAGGGATTTCTGGATGAAGCCAGAAGCTGAATCCCCAGCCCTGGGAACCTGGGGAGGGGGGGGGAGAAAGAGAGAAAAGAAAAGAAACCCACAAAGCAGCTTTAAAAGGACTGCAGTGCCCAAGGCAGGGCCTCCTGCTCCAAGTGGGTCTGTAGCCTGAGAAAGCGAAGCAGCCCTGACACCAGTGTGTGACTGTGGTCTGGGCGCCCCCGGGGCTGCACAGGGTTATCTGAGACTGGGGTTGCACCTCCAAAAGGTCCCTGAGCTCCTGGGGATGCTCTGTCCTTCCTGCCAGGAAGCCATGGCTCCAGCTTGTGGGGCGCAGCCAGCACTGCAGAGCTGACAAACACCCCATAAAAACGAGTGGGGCTGTCAAAGGGACGAGTCAGGGCATTTTTGCCTTGAGCTGAAAGGGTTCCTGCAGGGATGACCAGCATGCTGAACAGGTAAAGCTGGGAGCCCTCGGAGGGTGAAAAGCAACAGTGGCCCCTTCTCAACCCCCCCAGGTCGTGGGGAGTTCTGACAGTACCTTCTGCACCAGGACCCTTGGTTGGCTGTGTGAGTGCCTCTCTGCGTGTAACCAGCCAGCTCGCTCAGCAGAGCAACACAGGAAAACAGGCAGGGCAGGAAAAGCTGCAAGCCCTGCACTCAGGGATCTGAGTTAGGACTGGTCAAAATTAAACCTTTCCTTATTTTTGCCAGATGAGCCCTAACCCGGATCATTTCCCTGATTTGGTTCACCATGTGGCTGCCTAAACCACAAGAAAAGAGGCAAGAGAAGGAGCAGGAATGAGGAAGAGGATAGAGGCTGCTGCTTTCAACTGATGCCAGATTAAAGAGGTTGTGAAACAATGGCATCAGTTGAGTCTCTTTAGTGCAATTGCAACACAAATGAAATAATAATGTTGATAACGCACCAGTCCTACAGCATCAAGTATTAACACTTACCTGTTCTGCTGCACCGAATTGCCTCCTGCTGTTACAGATTTACACTGCAGGATTTGGCTCGCAGACTGGAAACTTTTCAAGGCAGAGTGATTTATCTGTAAAGGACGTTGCACATTCATGGATCTGCATAAATAATGCAAAAGTAATTAATAATAACCCAGGCCCTGCTCTTAACAATGCCAGGAGAAGAAATTGCTTCACTGGAGTCTCTCTTACGCCTTTTCCAAAAGATCTTTATTTGTTAACTGTCTCAAAGAGAAAGGAAGATAATAGTTTTGAAACACGGAATGGATGTCGCTAGGTCCTGGGATTTTATTGCCAGCCTGGCAATCTTTATGATTGATTTAAAGAACCCTCTGCTGGAGTCATGTTAAAACAACATTGATTCAGCTTTGATTTTTTTCAATTTTAATCTTCTAGGTCTGCAGTCAAAAGTTAGAAACCATGAACGCAAAGGGCTAAGAAACCGAGAGATAAGCTCCAAGAATTATTACTTCTAAAAGTCTTGTCCTTTCAACTCTAAGTGCTACTTTTGAGGTTTGACACAGGATTTCCAACTCAGGGGCTGGCAATTCTGTAACACCTACCTCACAACTGCTAGGACAACAACTTGGGGTTTTTTTTCACTGTTTTATCTACATCTTTGCTATCCACTTTTCGTATAAGACAAAATTAGCCATAGGGACATAAACAAATGCCAGGATTTTCCAGATATTGATGGCTGTTCTGGACAGATGAAAGCTATCAGGTCCTGATTAGCTGAAAGTTGTATTTCAGCGAATACTCTCTCACCGTGTTTGCAGCAGTCAGGGTCTCGAGGTGCCCTGCCTATGTCTTTCTGTATTAGCTCACACGTCGGCTGCACACATAATCAGGGCCGGTTTTGACCAGTGATCATGGAGGCGATGTGGGTAAAAGTCACTTCTCAGTACAGAGAAGCACGGCCATTACATGGCCAAATAAACCAGTTGACAAAAAATGATTTTTAATCAAAAGATCAAATGATCTTTTCAGCTGTTTCTATAAAGCCCCATGATTTGGTTCCACTTAGTAAGACATTCTCACTGCTGTTTTCAGAAGAAAAACAAGCAGTTCACATTTGTCTGACAAAGCGGTTCAAATAACTTCAGTTCTCTAGTAATGGCTGCTATCAAAATACCTAAAATGGAAGGATTAATTTTCCTGTGCCTTCACATTACAGCTGAAAACATGGTTTCAATTAGGACTGTTCTCCATGTTTTTTTATTCACTTTCTATGAACATTCAGTCACTTGGGTCCTGATTCATGAGGGTTTTTTATAAATGTGTTTAAACGTAAAACTGAATTGGGTTGTTTTGAAATGGCACACTTAGGTTCACTGTCACAAATATTTAACAAAAGGCAAAGCTTTATCTCAAATGCTGAAGTATTCACCAAAAGCAACATTCAGTTGTGCATCGGGTTATAAAGTTCACAATCTGCATCGATGCTGCATTTATTTAGATAGGCCTTCCATAAGAGACCAGCTGTCTCAGTTCACTAAAATGCTTAAGCATATGTTTAATTTTAAGAATATGAATAATTCCATTGATATCAATGGCACTTGCTTACACTTAAGAATATATTTTGCTGGGCTGGAGCCAGAAATAGTGCCATGTAAAGCCAATAAAGTAGAAACTGCAATATTTCTCTAAGTGCTTTCTGGGACCAATTTAAAAATTAATCAATGAAGAACTGTAATGTGAAAATGTAAAAATTAATATACGTGAGATTTTGCTGTTTACTATCCTAATATTGCCAAGTATTAACATCTACCAGAGCACTGCCAAGTGAAATCAAAACCAAATCTGCGAAACAGAGCAAAAATGGCAACAAGTTGAATTTGTTATTCATCATGAATCATCCTATCAGACTTAAAGATTTACTCGTGTAACATTGAAGAACATTTACCATCCTTACAGAAAGACGTACATATAGAATAAAGACAGGGTCTGACCCCATTTGTACCATCCCCCGTGCATACTAACCATATTCAGCCCAGAGAGCCAGTCCAGTCCGATGGATGCTTGAAAGGGAGAACAGGATCTGCTCTGTAACAGCAGAAAAGTGCCTTGACCAAGGGTGACTTTTAATGATCAAAATACGATAGAGCAAAGGGTCACTAAAAACATGATTTTGCTCTCCTGCTCACTGTGCCTTACCTTTCACAAAACTATGAATTGCTCTGTTATGAGGAACGGATGGAAATTTCCAGGCAGCAAACACTTCAGCTATTTGTATTTGTTCTCGTAACTTTACTCATCACGAGTCCAACAGTACTGATATTGCCAGTGACCTACATGGACCTGGGACATACCCCTTATTCCCCTGTGATGCCATCATCACATAAACAGCTATATATCCATATGCAAATGATTGCTGTTTTCAAGCTGTTCATGAGCGACCTTATACACTGCCCATACGGTACAGTAATATGTTTTCCACATATGTCAGATGTTTCATGACACATTTCACGCATATATTTAAAATAGATTTCATAGCATACAAAAATGCACAGGCAATGGAAGGAAATGGCCTGCATCTGCAATGTTTACATAATGCATTTCAAAATTGCATGAAATGTGTCCAAATTGATTGTATTCTTCATCTATCTAAAATATTGATGGCATATAAAATGTATGTATAATGGATTCACTCATGAGCATGTATTACATGCCTTATTCTGATGCCCGAGTAACAAAGGGAAAGAATTTGTTACAGCTCTGCCTCCACAGTGTAGTTACAGAAACAATTCTCAATTCTCCCTGTGTTGGTTGAAATGGTATTTGTCGCACGTGTATGTTGCTTTATATTCCAACCTGACTCCCTTGAAACTGCCCTGGCTGGGCCTTTATGCAACAAAATCAAGCTCCAAGGCGTTTGAGATGTGCCACACTGCTAAGATATGACTTTGCTGCAATCAGGTGCACTATTGTCTCACAGGTAGCGATATCAGTGATAATGATTAAGTTTCAGTGGGACAAATTTCAGCGTGGTAGGGCCAGCCAAATTCCCTGAGTCACAGGCAAGTTTGCATAGCCCATACTGCAGCGTGGGGGATTATCTGAACTGCTATCATACCTGAGCTAGCTAGATAAGAGGTGGTTTGCATACATTTACATATGTGGCAACCCCACCTCCAGTTGCTGTGTAGACAGGTGAAAGCTCACTTCATACCATTCCAGCAAAACAGCTTAGTTTTGCTGGAATCTGTCATGAGAGCAGCTGACCCAGAATCCACAAAAATCAGAAATTCATACTGACTTGAACGTTACAGGCACTGAAACGCTGCTCCACCAGCCCTGGGATGTCTCACAATCTGCTCTGGGTGTAGAGAGGATCAAACCACCCAGCTGGGTATCTGCTGATGTTGGAAATGGCCAGTTGCTCTGAAAACCACCAAGCTGACTTACTGGGGTTGGAAATAGCAGAAACACCAGTCCCAAGAACAAAAGGCACCACACAAGGTGAGCCAGAGCTCTGGATGCTCAGAAACATAGCAAGCGTGAGTGTGCAGCCACCGGACTGCTACATTAGAGCCCTAGGAAACTCCAAAGGCTGGGAATGCCTTGGGAGAGGTTATATCTCAGACAGTGTATTTGTCTGGGATAGTAATTCCTACTCGCTTTTTGGACCCTTCAATCCAGAAAACAATTCAGAACAGGCTTTTTGGTGCTGGTCAGACTCCCCTACTGATCTCCTCCTGTCATTTCCTATTTTTCAAGCTATTTTTTCCCCCATCTGGTATTTTTCAGTGGCCTAAAGGTTATCCCGTCTAGGGTGACAGTCACCAGTCAGAAGGTGGCCTCTCTCTAAGCATGCAGATGAGCACTTTTCAATGACTTTGGCATCAACCGAAAGAAGCCCCGTGCAAAGCAGACACAAATTTCAGCAGCGAATCTCACTCCCTCCTATTGTACCGTGATTGTGTTTGCTCCAACGGGCACATAGGGTGCCTGGGCCCGTCTTCTCCAGCCTGCACTTCTGCCAGCAGCTCGTATTCAATGTTGGACAAATCCTCTTCGTGGCAGGTCCAGCCGGCTGGCGGGTTTGGCACGACACAGACCGTTACATCACTTGGCCAAACCTGACCTCTGTCTGTAGAGTACAAGAGAAAGGTACCGCCATCCGACGGCTGCTCAATAGCCAGGCGAAATGAATTGATAGGTGTCAATTCAGCCTGCAGTGGACCAGTAGCTACATTATAATGCCAACCTCACCTTTGGTGTTAATGAGGCCCCTTCATTAACAGCCTTGAGCAGAAGGGTCAGGGACTGAATAGAGACAGACTCCTTTCTCACCCAGAAAGCTGGTCCTTCTCATTCAGAATTGAAGCACGTTGGCGGGGCAGTTTGAGGATGCTTGTGCTGCCCATGTTGCATCTGCAAGGGACACGATGTATTTGTGACTATTCATCCGGCTCTTTTCAGCAGCACTAAATACACAGAAAGAATAAAATAAATTCTCATTGTGTTCCCGCTTACTAAGAAAATTTTCCCTCTTCCTTCTGGTTTGGAGGGTTATTATACATTAAAAGCCTTTTGCATTTTTCAGTAGCTATAGTATGCTATAATTTAGATTTTCCTCAGGCACAAAAGAACTTAGTTAAGCTAAACTGTATTACAGTGTGGGATTTTTTTTTCTACTAAGTCCTTTATTAATAAGGAAACTAAAGAATTTCCAAGCTGTCTGTAATTTTTCCCAGATGCAGCTAGTAGTTGCTAGGAGTATCTTTTTGGCAATCAGAGTTTTTGGCTATTAACAATCTGGACTTTTGCTATAGTACCCTGGTGTTAAATATGTGCTGTGAATACTGTAGTGTGGAATTGGAGAAGGAGGGGAAGGCAGAGAACAGGCAAAACATAATCATTTTTAGAAGAATAAATATTGCTAGGATTAACAGCTGATTTGAACGAACACGCTTCCCTGCAGGGATCCCAACGCTGATTAGCAAACCAGGAGCCCTGCTACACCAGAACAAGCATCGCTGCAGAACTAACTCCTTCTCACTTACAGCTTCTCTCTCTGCCACTACCTGTTCTGTTTCCTCGCTGGCAGCCAACAGGGACGAGCCCTGCAGTGAGCCAGTGCCGTGAACTAAGATGACAAAGGCCACAGACAGTAATACACAAACCAAAGCAACACCCAGCTTCCCCCCCCCGCCCCAGTGTCAGCAGACAAACTGAATCCTCTCGACTTCAGGTTCAGGATGTTTCCTGAGTCTGTACGTAAGGACATGACACTGTTGTTGGCAAAGCCACGGTAAATACCAGGAAAAAGGTATCTGCCCCTTATTACCTAAAATATCATCAGTTCTTTGTTTCAACTGCAGGTATGTTCATCTTGGAAACGCCACAGAGTATTTTGCTCATCGGATGTGCTTCACGGAAGTAGACGAAGATCACTATAATCATTTTGCAGCCTGTAAGAGAAGGCAGTGAAGTGACTTACACATGTCCAGGAGAGAACTTAGGGGTCCTTCCACTCAGTCATGTTGCATACGGACACAAAGTGGAGGCATATATTTTCTCAGAGAAACCCTGCTCAAATGCAAGGTTTGTGTCTTAATCTTTAAGTCTGTGGGACTATTACAAGATCATCATTTTTCTACACCGCCTCACTCTTTAAGTGCTGGAGACATCCTTGCTTGTTGGCTGGCTGGTGCCCAAGCCCCTCAAAGCACAGACTGACCACAAAACTTGTGGTCTTCAGTTCAGAGTGGAAAAAAGGAAGATGCAACTAAATTAGTAATGAGAAAATAATAGTGAATGACAACAAACAGTGAAACAAACTTGTTTCTCCAGGGATAGGAAGGGCAAGCCGCAAACATGCAGACGCACACATATAAATTGACGATGGGGCCTTACAGTGGACGTGCAGCCAACCATCCCAATGGGTGATGCTAAGCCTACAGCAAAGTACTGTAGCTGCAAAATGAGAGATGCTGCTTGGAGGCTGGCAAGTAAGCAATTTGGGCACCATGGGTTGCACGGCAATTGGGATTGTCTGGAGGGGGCTGCCAAGGCAGGGGGGCTGTGTGTGTTCGGGGGGTCAATGTTGTGCTCCCACAGAGAGGGGGAGCCGGGGAGAAGGAGGGGAGCAGCGGGGGAGAAAGGAGAGGTGCCTCGAGGAGCAGTTCTGACGGCTGTTGCTGGCTCCCCCGACAGAGCCGCAGAAAACCTGGAGTGGTCTCTGTTGCAGTTCAGCGCCTGCCGGCCAGTCCTCTCCCAGGAGGTGTCTGTGGACGCCTGAGCGTTGGCTGCGCTGCCCCAACTTGCACTTGTCATCACTTTCCCCACCAAAGCACTAGGACCCGTCTCTTCCCAAACACCCCAGTCGTTGCCTACTTCACTCATGTTCCCCAAGACCAGCCAGGTTTGGCCTGTAAAGCAGCCACGGTGTGTACAGGCAGGAAAGAGAAAGGATGTGTTGTACCGGGGGAAACACCCCAGAAATCCTTCCCATCCCTGGGTTTACCCGGCCAAGGCAGGGACAAGTGCAGTGCAAAGTCTTTTTTCCACTTCATTTTCCACCATCCCCAACTCTCACAGTACAGAACCAGTCCTTGGCATAGTCCCCTACCATGGGCCAAGCCAGATTAAACACACACCTTTCAGTCCAAGACAAGGATCTGTGAAGCAAGGCTCTGGAAAGAAAAATAAAAAGCCCAAACAAAAATTAGGGAGAGCTGTCATGTTTCATTTGCATATTTGAATATGCAAATAAGATCTGTTTCTTATCCATTGGCACTGGCCCTACTGTAGATGGCAGCAACACAGCGGATCTCTGCCAGCATACAGTGCCACAAAGAAAGACGCTAATTGGATTTGCAGACGCTTATTGCAAAACCCAGAAGTTGCTGGAATAGATATAAAGAAACAGGAGCTCAGCCCACGGCTGCCTTGGGTGCGAAGGCGCTCAGCTGACAGCTCGTTAGCTTGAGACGTCCCTGCAAAATTAGAAGCTTGGAGGAGCCTGGATGGCTGCTGGCTCCACCTTCCCCAGCACTACCCGGCACCTGAAACTCCCAACGCGCTCCCATAAGCCTGGCAAATTTTCTACCCCTGGCTGTGATTTTTTTTTTTTTTTTTTTTTTTTTTT
>NW_008795475.1:418228-419797 GCF_000699145.1 Aptenodytes forsteri
GGAGCTTGGAAAGAAAATCGGGGGTAAGCTTGATCAGTCCTTGGGCTGGAAACCGTTCAGAACTGGGCACTGCTAGGGGAGCAAAGTTGTAAGAATTTCTCTCCTCGAGCATTTTCGCAGTTGAATGTAAAGAGCTACCCCAGCACATTTTAAATCAATCCACTCGCACTACTTGTCCCAGCACAGAGCCCTGGGGTGCTGGCTTGGAGCAGGCATCAATATAATGATGTGCTTACTCTGCACCCCAACTTCTTTGGTATAGTGCGGTTTAATGGCCATGTAACTGACCGCCCGCCTGAGATGCCGTGGAAGCTGAGGCACCTGACTCTGGCTTTCCCATCCCTGATTTGGAAGTGTCCAAGTTCTTGCTCGGATCCCACCCCAGGCCACAAAGCAGCTGAAAGCTGGAGGAGCGACTTGTGTCCGAACCAGCAGAAGCAAATACGGGTGTGCAGAAGCAGGAGGGCAGTCCAGGTCCCGCACTGGGAGAGCATGAAAACATCGGGCTGGGCAAAAATAAAGGCAGAGAAAAATTGTCATCGATGGGAATTAAAATAAAAAGCAAATTCTAATGATGTTTCAGAGGAAGTAACAGACAATTTTTCAGGAAAGGGAAAAGTTCAGGGTCTTGTATGTCTGTGCAACATCTCTTGCACAAGGAGGAAATCCAACAGAGCAAGAGTGGAGTCAAACTTGGGAAAGACGAAGACACTTCCAGAAAAGATTCAGGCCCGGGAGGGAGCATGTAACCACCAAGGACTGTGATGAGGCTGTGAGTGAATAGCTAGGACTGGGAGTTAGAAAATAAAAGATTTAGACCCAAGAGTCACGTGCATGGGAATAATGTCCACAATTAAAGATATCAATGAGAACTCCCAGAGAAAGAGGCCCGGTCTCAATGGAGAAGAAAAGAGACTGTCCCAGGAGATGTCTCTTGGGACTGCATCAGACAGAAACATGGAAAATTAAAACTGGGGCACTTAAAAGAATCCAAATCGGGCTCTTTTTTGTTGTTGTTGTTGTTAACTGAAGCGATTAAGCATTTTGCTTTACTAATATCCTCTATCAGGTTGATGAGGTAAACTGGCTCTTTAGAATGATTTGGGAACCGATTAATCCTTGCCTGTGGCTATCAGTTAGCAACACACACAACGTTATTGGCTAACACGCATTTTTCTGCTGCCTTACGGAGATCAACAAACTATTTCGAACAGGAAAGTTGCACGAGGAAAAAATTCTGCCTTGCATCTAAAAGAAAATTTGCTCAGAAACAGTCACAAATTGCACTTGTAATGACAGTCCCGCGCTAATTTAAGGCTCACAAAATTGAGCGCAATAACTTGTCATTTAGCGCTCTAAGAAAAGGTAAACAAAACCCACTTTTCAGATGCAAATGTCACGCTCAGAGTCAGCAGCGGTGCTGAGAAAACCGCGTTTGCAGGGCGGGCGGCTTTTAATGATGCCTCCGCCGCAGCCAGCAGCTCCTTTCTCAGCCAGGACAGTGACCTCCGGGCTCGTCACCCAGCTGAGCCTGCGGCTGATAACCACCGCTTCACCGAAGGAATCCCC
>NW_008795475.1:422953-471691 GCF_000699145.1 Aptenodytes forsteri
GGGGCTGCGGTGGTGCAGCAGGCGGGGATGGATGCTGGAAGTTTACCTGAGGTGATCTAGAGCAGGCTGGCTCGGGCCTATTGTGTGCGAGTGCGTGCGAGCTGGTAACAGGTTACCTACAAGCCTGAGGTTCAGGAGGTGAGCCCCGCTATCCTTTGAATAATCATCCAGAGGAGAGCTAATGGAAACTGGTTATGGCTTTCAGGCAATTAGCACATCAAACAAAAACCCAGAGCAGCCTTCAGAATGTTTATTGAGAAGTTGAAAAGCAGACTCCTTTGTATTATTACAAATTGTTTGAATAGGATCCTGATTTCCCTTTGTTGAGTGGCACGCTTGGGAAAAAAAAAAAAAACCCTCCATTTTCAGTGGAGCAACTTTGGATGTTTGTTATGTTGGGAGATCTTATTTTCAAATGTGTTTCAACTTCTGGCTTAATTCATAGAGATTGTTAATTGGACGGATATGTGAGGAGTGTAGCAAGTACAACTTTCACTCTCAGTTAAACAGTTCTCTTTTATGTTTAATTTTGTTCTCTTCCACATAGTCCCATCTGTTTCTCAGCTAAAATTTCTCAGCCGTTTCAACTAGAAAGGCAAATTCTGTAGACTGACACTCATTTGCACTTCTCTGGAGAGGGGTAGTAACTGGCAACAGTAGCACAATTTAAAGGGTAATTATGGAATCGATAACGTGAAGCTGCAGAACAGACTGGCTCAGTGGATGTGAATGCTTGCGTGAACGCTGTGGGAAGTATCCCAGATAAAGCAGGCCTGCAAGCACCCTCCTATGTGAGCTTGGGATTTAGGCAGACTGTCTCCACGTAGTGCTCTTCCACCATAGGAGAGATTGCTGTGCTTTGAGTGAAACACACCTTGCCTTTTTTTCTTATTCCTTAATACGACATGAAAGAACAGACGGCCGTGTACCTTCATTTTTTAGCGCAGGAGCGAGACAGAGCCAGTGTAGATAAGCCCTAAAGCGCAGAATGGGAGAAAAATGGCCTGCCAAGAGAACTTGCAGAGGAAGGTAACCTAAAGAAATGTTGTAGTAAAAGAGGTGAAGCAATTAATTAGATGAGTTTGTCCCTGAGAATTGATGTGTTGGATGGCAGCTGAAGGTATTTTACTATGAAGAGAATTGCCTGAAAGAGTGTGTTAAGGCTTATAGTTGAAATTAGAACTGGACTGCAATTTGGGAGGTCGAGCTTTGATGCTCTGTAGGTCTACTCTGTAGACCTCCTGTGTGATCTTTTTACAAAGAAAAGAATACTGAGATTGAGTGACTTATGCTTTTTCAGAAAGTATTAACCAGACTCTGAAAATCACATTCCCATAAAATGTCAGATTGGCGATGCAAAATATTTTTTGAGCGTTAATCATGGTCGTACTCCTTGTTGCAGTTCCTCAGTGGGAAAATGAAGATAATGCTTTTCCTAAACATTTGTCTAGAGCTCGGGAAGCTCGCTCTTTCTATATTCATTGTCTAACATCGTGCCCTCAGTTTGGGTCTGTGTCCACCTGTAATACAGGTAATGACAAATGATGTTGCCTCTCCCAGTGGTAACTGAGACCTGCCAGAAAGAACAAGACACTTATTTTCAAGTCGTAGGTGAAGAAAGGGGTAAGGACTAAAAACTGCCCCATTTTTATAACTTCCAGTTGCTGAAGCTGGATTTTGTTGGGTTTAATTTGAGATCGCTCTGCTGCTGGTCTAGTTTGTATAATGTATATGCACAAAATTACTAAGTAGTCGGATACCTTAGGCGTTATTCCCTGTCTCTACAAATCTTGCCCTAAGATTCGCTTGCTTTAATTTCTGTCTGTGTCACATTTGCCTTTCCTCTGTTTAATTAATTTGCTTTCTTCTGACTGTGAAGTCTGCAATAATATGTGGATCTTCACAATTAATTTAATCTGTTCTTTAAGACATTTAATGGGATTTTTGTGCTCTGAGTGAGACATTGAATACACCTTCTCTCTTATCCTGTGATTAGAGTAGGATTCGGGAGTGCAAATCAGAATTAGGTAATTTTAGTGTTGGATATTGTGCAGGCATGCTATATGTTAGACTTGGTCTCTGAAAGTGTGTTAATAAAATGTATTTAAAAGAATACAAGGAGCACCATAGCTGTATTCTAATGGATTATATACTCCAGAGAATATCATAAACCACCAATTTGTGATCTAATTTTTCCTGTTTTAAGATTAGTTTTCTGTCAGTGCTGTGAATTCTGTAAGCTGTGAACATCAAGTTCTGTCTCTGACACTTTCTAGAAATAAAGATTCCGCAATTAGGACTTTGCTGACAATTTAGTTGATAAGTGAGGCAGATAAACCTATCCCTCTTCTAAAGCTGTTTTCTCTGCAATGCTAATATTAGGAAGAAAATAGGTATGAAATGGTGCTAGGAGCTATTTTATGATACCTTTTCTGTTGACAACACTGTAGTTTTCAGAATTAGCCGAATCTCTCTGTGGAGGCTGTCGTGTTCCTCCCCTGCGGTGATCTAGTGTCTTCTGTCTGTGGGGCTCAGCATTATGCGTAACATGTAAGCTGTTTTCATTTTGCTTATAGTCTTGCCTCTATCCTAAAACAGTGCACGGTTCAAGTAAAATTGGAGCTGGGGCACCGAGCCCAACTGCGGAAAAAGCCCACCACCGAAGGGTTTACTCATGACTGGATGGTGTTTGTCCGTGGCCCGGAGCAGTGTGACATCCAGCATTTTGTGGAAAGGGTGGTCTTTCGGCTACACGAGAGCTTCCCAAAACCCAAGCGAGGTGAGTGTATTTTTGAAGATGTGTTATTAGGCCTTCTCTGTATGAAAGAGCATTGTGCAAGTCAAGGTTGTCTTGGACTGTCACTTTTCTGTAAAATATCTCCTTAAAGAGGAGCAAAATGTACATTGCGTGCACTTCAGCTTTAACCTTTACCGTCTTTGTTTGAGGAAGGTCAGGGAGAATGGGACCTTTCTTCTGATGAAAGGGCTGGAGGTGAGATGCTTTCTCCTCTTATTTAAGCATTAGTACATCAGGTTCTCAAGACACTTAGGGACAGCAGAAGATAATTCATGTTACAAAATGGGAAAGATGGGTTTGATTTGTTAATATTCGCCAACACAAGCTGGAAGCATGTGATTGGTGAGAGATGCTCAAATAGTGGGCTTGTATACGTACTGGAGTATGTAGACTTTTGCACTGGTCATTAAGTAGCCATCAGGATTCTTGCAGTTTCTAGTCTTACGTGCCAATTCAGGTAGTACTCAAGCCAGCAGAAATCAATGGTGCCAAAGGGGCGATGATCTTTTTGCCACTGGCTGTATGTTCCAGCTGCGCGTATGTGTGCAAGCACTGTGAAGTCAGCAAGGTTGGGGAGAGTATACAGATTGTAGTGTTATTTTCTGCTGGATCTGTTCATTGCTCTTTCTGAGTGTGCAGCAACATGAACCTTATTCTTGGCACGGGGCAGCAGGAACGCATGGTTGAGGTGGAGGAGCAGGAATTGCCCTTTTCGGCAGCAGCGCAGAGTTAGTTCTGCTTAAGATTGTGTAACTGCATCTGTAGTGTTATTGTTATGTAGTGTTACAAGGAATGCTGGCTGCCTAAGAGTATTGCTGTAAATTACTTCATAATGTGCATTCTTTGAAATATTTCTTTGGAAGACTGCTGGTCATGCAGGATGTCTTAGGACTACCTACTACATTGGTTATTTGTGAGAGTCCACAGTGGAAAGTAACTCAAAGGTGTTCAGCTCATAAGGATGTGAATCTAGTCTGTATGTTAATAATATCTCCTTCAAATTGATGTAGTAAAACTGATGTATGATAAGCAAGAGCAATACTGGGCTGAAAGCTAATTTATAGAATAAAAGTTACAATCTGCTGTGCTACAATTCTTGTCATCTGGTGTAATTACTTCATTACAAACAACTGTGTTGGGATAGTATATGGTCTTTGCTCAGTCGGTTGCCATATAATCTACCTTTAAAGAGGCAGTTTTTTCTGATCTCTAGGTTTTGCATGCTTTCTTCAGCTTGCTCATAATGCCAGCTTGCTTTTGACCAAAGTGTGTCTGGGTTGTACATAAATGGTATGGCAGATGCATACTATTTCTAGATTTGTTTGAAGGGTTTCTTCAGATGGTTCGCTCTTACTTGGAGCAAAATCTACTGGTGAAGGTAGGCTTGTGCTGCTAGCAGATTGCTTGTGTAGTAATTTTGTTAGAATAGAGCAGCAAAGGAACAAAGGCTGCTTGGCAGATAGTCTTTAAGATTCCTGCTGCCATAATGGCACTGTTCTTTGGTTTTGGGCTTTTTCCCCCTAAACGATAGGGTTCTTATATGAAATTCAAGTTAAAGCAAGTCTATAGATTTTTATTATTTTTAGATGTGCTCTTTTTTCACAGTTGAATTTTGAGTACTGCTTTCTAGCACCTTAATGATGGTAGAAGTGCTTAGAGCTAGAGATAATGTATGTACATTAAAGGCAAATAATTTGTGTGCTTTTTAGGTTTGAGGTACTGTTTCCTAATCATATTAATTACTCGGAATTCTTTAGAGAAAGTAAAAAGATTTGCACGGAATTCCCCTAATTACTTAATTGGCTTTATTTACATATATTGTACTGCATAAATTATACGCAAGTGCATCCGGTTCCTGAGAGGGAGAATCTCTGTGTTGGTCTCATGTTTCTTCTGGCAGCTGTTATGTATAGCTATGTCACGGCCAAATAAATGATCCTAGAATCCTTTGAGTCGGCTATCGCTATACTGAAATGCAGTGGTAGACGATAGGAAGGATTCAGCAGCATGAACAACAGGTAGCGGGATGGGGGAGCTGAGGCAGGAAGCACGTAGATTAATTTCTTGGAAGCGATTAACTTTTGTAATCGATGTTTCTGCAGTAGGCAGCACTGTGACCTTAGCAGCAAACTGTTTAACCTTTCTCCGTTTCCTTGTATGTGAAATAAATAGCAGTGCTTACCTGCCCTTCAGGTTTGTTACGAGGTTTGGATGAAGCAGCTTGTAGTATGGCTGTTACGTAATTACGAAGATTGAGCATTGCAGGAGAGCATTTCAAGGAAAAAAAAATCCGCTCACATGGTGTAGTGTTTTGATTAATAAATATTGGCATGAAAGTAAATTTTACCTTTCCGTACTGTTCAAATTCCCACCTTGTGGGTCTCTGCCATTTTTGCAAGACAGCTTTAACTGGCAGTTTGCATTGTTGTGGAACAGCACAGAAACGTAATTGTATCTTGCTGCAAAAGGGGGGGAAGAATCTTGCGGAGACTCTGGCATGGAGTGTTTTATGTTTCCTTTCCATGGGAGGAGCTAAGAACAGATTTTCATGTTCTTAACTAAGCCCATGACCACCATCTTACTTTGTTTTTTCACAAAGGTCAGTGTTTTAAATGTGTCCTGAGTTGTCAGAGGCCCATTTCTCATCTTGCAACTCCTTTTTGGCTCAGATTAAGTTGCATTATATTCAAAGTTAACATTTGTCTGTTCTCTTTTCAGTGTGCAAGGAGCCCCCTTACAAAGTGGAGGAGTCTGGCTACGCAGGCTTCATTATGCCCATTGAAGTATACTTCAAAAATAAGGTAGAATCTGATTTCTGGTCTTCTAATTGTTTTGAGATGTGCCAGAGCCTGAAACTGCCTGACAGAAAGACTCTAAATTATGTGACTGTTTTATGTGTGTGTTTTTTATTAGTCTAATAAATAGAATTTAACTGGGAGTTGGAAGCTCCTGCCAGACTTCAAAAGAAAGCTTTTGGCAGAAATGGAATTGTATAGAAAGGTAATATCAGGACAGTGTGATGGTCCTAGAGATTCTGAACAGAGATTGTACCACTTGTAACAAGCTTCTCTAGCATGGATAATATTAAAGCAGTTTAAAATATTTTATGCAAACAGGGAAGTAAATAAACATAAACCACTGATTTTATAAACTTTCGTAAATACTGTGTTGACTGGCAATATATTAAAAAAATCCATTTTTTGTTTGCAGCCTTATTAAATGAACTGTACAGATATAAAATTTGTGTAGGCCCAAGACAAAGATTTGCATATATAGGACAGAAATTTACAGCTGTGTTAAAAATATTGTTGTTCTGATTCAGTACTCTTCCAAAAAGAAAACACTAAATATTTTAAATCTTAAGATGCATTGCCAACAAGTATATGAAAGTTAAAATTTGGGATTTATTGCTTGCTTTAAGTCTTACCACAGAGGTCACATGCTACATGACTTGAAGAAGGTTATGAAAATAGGGATTTGGGCACTTGCATTCATATTAACTCAGTTTCAGTTAGATTGTTTTGTTAAACATGAATACTGAATCTTTCTGGTTTTGATTACTACTTAAAAAAAAAAGTTCTGCTTATTATCCCTAAGAGGGAACCTAAATAAACTAAAATTTGACTATTAAGCCACATGGCTATAATGTATGCTCTCACCCCTACCCACCTCGACCCTCCAAGCACAAGCCATTACCCCGGGTTTTGTTGACAGCAGACCACATCTAACAACCTAATTCTATTTGGCTTCCCAGCGTCCTTTCCCATTGTACCTCCCACAAACGTATCCATCTATAGTTTCCTTCTCGCCCCAGTCTAGCACAGTATACTTTGCTGGCGGTGTCATTTGTGAATAATTAACATTTTAGTTTGGTTTTTTGGCCTACCGCATTGCTCTTACCCCAGTTTATGAGTCTGAGCAATAAGCCAAATAATGAGACTGAACCACAAGAAGACTTGTCTTCTAAACCTGGGAACGTTTTGCCCACAACTTTCTTTTCAGTGGGCGGGGTAAGCCAAAAGGATGTGAAGAGAAATGGCAGTTAGAGGGTAGGGGACGAAAGTTGTTGATAGAAGCAGCTTTTTTGGCAAATACTGAAAACTATGACTTGAGTGCAGAAAAAAAAACCTCAAAAGCTTAAAAGTAGTTTGACTTCTGGTGGCTTTTCTGAGGTTTTGGATGGAAATCGGGAAACTCTTCATCTGCACTGTATGTTGTCTTAAATCTACCTTTATGTTCCTGACCAAAAAATGTCAACTTCTCCACGCTGATTTTGTGTAAGGGGAATCTTGAATGACTGTGATGGATGAACTATGTTTTGTTTCTACTCTTTTTATTTTTTCCTTCCTTTCTTCATGCAGTCTTTTCTCACTCTTGCCTTTTCCCTGCAGGTCTCTGATGGCTTTGTCTTTCACAAGTCCTCAGATCTTTCTCTCCTTCTCATTTCTGCCTCTCCTATATTTTTTTTGTAGGTGCACTTGTTTGTAATGACTGTCGTCTGCATTCATATGCTTTCTTTCTCTCTGTCCCTTATATTCATATGCTCCTCACAGAATATGGAACTGGCAGCTTTTCTGAATATAACTTGGTTTCACACCCACCGAGGTCATCACTTCTCATTGTTTCTATAAACACGTGACTGCGTAGTTGTTCTTTCTAGCATTAGGGGTAGGATGGCTTTTATAAATAAGGGAAATAGGTGGTCTCTTAGTGGAAACAATGGAAGTAGCAGTTAATTTAGGAGAAGGCGGTTTGGTTTTGGCATTTTGGTTTTCAGAAAGATGAAAAATAAATAGGAAATCAGGTTTAGCTGCAGACTTGTTTTCAAAACTACAAATCTTCAAAATACTTACCTTTGCCCTGTTTTTTAGATGCGTGCATTATGGAGAAGTTCTTTTCCACTTTTAAGCTGATTGACAAATTGACTAATTAAAGGAGTTTGACAGCCCCTCCCATTATTAAATTGGGGCAAGTGATGGTTGAGGGAAAACATGACAGCTTCCATCTTTCAGCACGTCATTTGAACAGAGACGTGTTCCCAGGTTCAACCATGAACTGGAAATACGTGAGCTACACTGAAGTTGTTTAAAATTTGTTTTTACTGCTTAAAAGTAATTTTTCCATCCTTATGTCAGCAAATGTTATTCTCTGCACATTTGGAAGTTAATCATGGTGCTTACGATTGCTGGAAGCTTAGAAGCTGCCTGATGATGTGAAGAATTTGGCTTCTCTGACCACTATTGCCCGGTGGTAATGTCATCTTGAAATACTAAGAGCTATGATTATTTTCAGTAAGTGGAGTTGAAGGAAAGGTAAGAGGTAAATACTTCTGCAAAGATAGAAATGCAAAGGCAAAAGCTAAGCAAAGACTGGGATATAGTAGAAATTAAAAAGATTGGGAAAGAGGAGTGTCAAATGCTTAGAATACAGCCTATTTTCTCCTGCATTAAATAATGTGACATGAAAGCACCAAATAAATAAGTCTTTACTACTTTGAGACCATATGTTCACTCTGATTTCTGTAAACCTGTTGACACTGGTGGGGATCAGCTGTTGTGTGTAGAGCGTATATTGTTCTGAATTTGCCTGAATTGATTACAGCATTTGGGACTCATCCTTGAATAACTCTTTTCAAGTAGATGTTATGGATTGATTCTGGGATTGGGTAGAAAATGCTGGTTCGTAGGTTGCTGGGCAGGAGGAGTCGGGTGGGTCTTTCTGGCCATATGCTCCCTACCTTCTAGCATGTTTTTGTTGATGTGTGTCCTCTCAGTTAAAGCAAGAGCTGCAAAGGCTTTGGGATTTGTTTATCGATGCATGTTTAGCTTTGTAAAGGTGAGAAGAGAAAGGATTTAAAGAGGGAGTGAACTAATCTGTGGAGGTTGATCTTTGCCATGGTTGGCTGAAATTTTTTTCCACAGTTTAAGCCTCCTTTCTTAGCCGTTTCCTTTCCCTGTTCTAATTTGTTACTAGGATGATAAATAGTGGTTCTCAGAGCGAGTGTACTCTTTGCTTTGGCTAAGAAACATGGGCCTGTTCACTGCTAAGGAACAGTTTTACTAAGAATGGTTTTAATGAAATTCATCAGGGATTTTTTTTTTAGGCAACTTTGCATAAAACTGCCCATTAACTCTTTGTGTTGGAGTACTCTCTTTTTATTATCGTCGTTGTCTGGAGTAGGAGAGTCAGTGCTTTTGGCCCCACTGAAGCGTTTGGTGCCTTTCTGTCAGACAGGGAAGTGCCAGCAGAGTATTAAAAAAGGTGCAAGAGCCTGTTCTTATCCTCTACAAACATAGTTATGCCGTGTTGGCATGTGTTTGTCCTTCCTGTGCTGTAATTCAGTTCCTCAATAAGTAGGTGCTTTCTCAGTCTTGTCATTTGAATTACAGAATATATATTTCGAATATTGCTGTGAACCTGGACAGTTTGTATATCTGAGCTTTCTAGAGAGTTGCAGTGGTCTATACAGGCCACAGGACTTGCAGTCTCATTTGATATTGGTGGCCTGCTGGAGCCTTTGCCTCTGTAACTGAACCTGAAAAACAAATGGCAGGGTCTCAGCAGGTTGAATGATAAAGCTTTTGAAAGCACAGTTGACTAATGATAGTGGATCATTTGGGACTGTTGGACTGAAAATGTTAGTATGCTATTTTTATTTTTAAACCCTTTGTGTTCCTTCCTATAATGAGGGCTGCTGTTAGTGGCTTCTGGTGCTTGAATCAATACAAACTGGGTACAATAAATGCGTTGCTGTTTTTCTACTGCTCTTCCCCTTCCCTCTCCCCCACTCAATTTCAACAGTCTTGAGGCTTTTTCCATGGCCTCATTGTTGTCTCCAACTACATGTCTTATAGTGGCATATGTTGTAATCTGGAGGCTGTAATACAGGTATGACTTTGGTATTCATCCCGTTACCTTTTTTGCATCCTAATCAAATTAGATCAATCCCACACGCACCAAAAGCTAAAGGTCTAGTATACTTTCATGCTATCCTGATATAAGGCAGATGATATTAATGCAACGTGGATAAGATGTTGTATTAAAGTCTCTTTAATGCAACGTGGATAAGATGATGTATTAAAGTTTCTTTAAAGATACTACCTCCCAGTTTCAGTGCTAGAGATAAAAGGCTTCCAGTATTTACATAATGCATACATGTAACTTGGGCTTTTTCTATTAGTGAAAAGGGAGATAAGCAAAGAAAGCAGAGAAATCCATTTGATTTTTCCAGTTAGGTTCAAAATAAAAAAAATGCATATTTTACCCCCTCTGCAATATTTATAGGCGTGATATATAAAATACATAGAAAAATATTGGAGAAGGGAGAAATTATTTGTGTTTCAGAGTAGGAACTCGGTGGAGACATTGTAGGTGGGTTGCACGTGTGGCAGGGTAGGTGGAACTGGAGATCAGTTAGCACTACGTGTCAGGACTGTGCCATCAGGAAGGTCTTGGCTTGTGAAATACTCCTAAGGAAGGTTGCTGAAGAGCCCGTGTTTGCATGAGGCATTTGATTTTACTTAACAAATTGTGGTGTTATTGGGGCTGGGTCTGCACAGGTTTGAGGAAAGGAGGAGTAGATTTAACCTGGTAGTATTTATTCAGTGTTGCTGAAAGTTGTGGAAGGAGGAGTAAAACTTGTCATTTTGTCTAGCCTTTAGGTAGAAGCATTTGTTGCTCACGTTTTTTAGGTCTGCTCTGTATTGTCTTACTTACCAAACCTGCAGCACTTTCTTATGTGCTGCTGATGAGTGGTGAATCTTTTTTTTTACCTTTTTCTGTCATAAATTAATAGGTATTGTCAGTTTACCCATTCTTCTATCTGAGCAGACTGTTTTCCTGGCCAAAACACCCGGGCTGTGTGTGTTTCAGTAGCCATTCAGTGTGGCACATTGATAGGCATCTCCATATGCTGAGTAGATTGCAGTGCCTGGCAAGGAAGCGTTGTCAAAAGTGGCAGCTTTACTAGCCATGCCAGCATCATATCTAGTATTTGTAAGAGCTAGTAGATTATTAAATGCTTGTCTTTGAGCAGTGAGTGTATTTTCCTAATTTTCAGACAAAGTAATAGGCTTCAGATGGCAGAGAGTTCCAAAATGCTGTTCTCTGTTATTTTACTTAACCCTGTAAAATCTCAAAACAGATAAGGGTGTTTCGTGGACTTCTTAGAGTGTGACATAAGGCTACTTGCTTCAAAAAATGAATATTGGGCTATTCGCTTTTAAATGTCCTGTCTCTAAGCGGGGTGGAAGACTAGTCAAACGGGTTGTACAAGCCTGGAAAGGGGGTTTCATTTATACAGACGTTATGAACCGGTTACGGATAAATGACTCTGTCAGGCTGGATCTGTGGCAAAAGGGAAGTAGTGTTCGATGTTATAGTTATTGAATAACCATGAGTCTGCTTCCTTGGTGTGCTAGATTTTTGTAGATAATTTTGTTTTATGGCCTTCTAAAAGTGATTTATGAGCTTTATGCGCACGCTACCAGTGAAATTCTTTTGATTTGTGTTTAAGTGGCAAAGGGCACACCCTGCCTTAAAAACAGGACAAGGAAATTTTAACAAAAGACTTTGAAAAATTCCTCCTCTTACAAAAAGTGCCAAAAGAACTTTAACCCATTGCTTGAGAACTCGGAAGAAAAATAAAGCAACTTCAGTGTTCATAACAGTGCAGTGGCAGACAGGAAGCTGGAAAACAGTAAAAATAAAGCGTAACGTACTCAGCTTTGGAGACAGGGGGGTGGAGTAGGGGGATTCACTGGATGGAGGGAAATTCAGAGCGGCTGCAAATAAAGCTTGGCCCTAGCTTTGTGGTACACACTTCTAGTTTACTCTTCTGGCATCGTGAGATTTAAGGGGCAGATATAAACTGAGGTTCTAAGGTGGCTTGCTCAGAGGTGCCATATCAGGTTAACCATTTCATGTCCAAATTGACCACCTAATTTTAATCTGAATAACCACAATATCTACCAGTTAGAAATGGATGTGATCCATCTTTTCTAAAGCCTTTCTTGGAAGTAAGGCCCTTTAGAAAAGCTTATGGTCTCAGAGAGCAACAAAATATCCACAGAAAGTAAATCTCTCCCCTTTTCAGTTTTACTTGTTGACATCAAGGGTTGAATATCAGAAGGTGGAATCATCTAAGGGTAAAGTTTGGCTTGTGTGTATAGCTGCTACTCAAGCAGGAGTACGTGAGGTGGTGTTGCAGTATGAAAACAGACTGCCTGGACCTAAGTTTGTAGGGTGAAAAACTACCTATACTCTATTGCAACTCCAAGCAGCAGGACGTGTAGATCCCAACGTGTTGTTTAGAAAGGCTTTGAAGTGTGGCACTGTGGATTCAGTGTGGCTTTCCATTTAAAGTTAGAGGATGTGTAGGTCCAGGTCAATTGAGAGAGATTTTCCTTGGTTTGTTCCCCCCCGCCCCCCCCTTCCAACCTTTTAGGGAGGACCGGATGGGTTAGGCTTTGGAGTGTCTTGAGCTATAATCATTAGCTGTCAGTGAAGGCAGTAAAGGAAAGAATGTTTATTTGCAGCTTTTTGCTTTGAGACTTTTGTACTCGTTCTTTTAGGAGTGCTGTAATCTTAACTATTCACTTGGGTGGGGGGCTTCTGATGGCCTGAGACGATACAAAGGATATTTTAATGATCGTGGTACTTGGCTAGGGCTCGGTTCCCAGGGCGGTCGTGATCTCTGAGTTGGAGAAAAATCACATTGAAAAACTGTCTTAATTTTACAAAAAGTGGAAGCTCGTCGACAGAGGTACAATAAATATTTGGGACGTTCCCTGATGCTTTTGAGTCTATATAAAAAATGGGATACCTAAGATAAAAGGGAAATTAATCTGCTGCCCCTCTCCTGCTCTGAAAAGAAACAGGCAAATGACAAAGCGGAGCTCTGATAATGTGATGGCATACACGGCTTTTGACTAAAGCCTGCTTTGACTAATATATCCAAGATCAATTTATTCTATGTTGTAAACTAGGAAAAGCATTTTAGAAACCTTTCTTAGGCCACATTTGGATTTCTATTCATCCTTCATTTAAATTTATTAGACTTTGAGGGACCTTCTACAGCTGCTGTTTGAACTCCAGTGTAAGCACGCACATGCAGAGTTCACTAATGATTCAGTTAATGAGAACGGTCCTAGAAAAGAGGAAAATGACAAGGCAGTGTATTTTGCAAGTATTTTTCTTTTTCCTCCCATTCATGTGTTTTAGTAGACATTGAACCCTTTCAAGTGCGCGTGGATTCTTGAGGACTTCTCCAAAAGAGGGTCTGAAGACCCTCGTGTTGGTAGCATGTTCTTGCTTGTTAATGGGAGACAATTCTGTTGTATGTGTCTGCTTAGATGTCTGCCTTCCCCTGTTTGGGGAGTTAGGATCCAAGACCTTGACTCCCAGGTGGGCTTAGGATACTGATTTTGATGTAAACCGGGTGTGGTTACCACACTTTCTATTATTAGAGGTATGGTTTGTACAAGAAATGGCTTATTTAGCGACGTTGGTATCCACCAAGCAAACAGCAGGAATCAGTGTGGTCTGAAGCTGTTTGACGCTTCAACCTATTTTCAGCAAATCTAATGGCTTGGGCTAGAAGCCTGCGGCGTCTGTTCCCATACAACAATGCAACTACACCAGGAAATCAAGCTGCTGGATATGAATTGTGGAAAAGACTGCTGTGCAGCCGCTTGATGTTGCGCATTGAATGAGGCATGTGGGATGCATTCATGTAAATACTGAATGTACTGTAAGGCTCTGTGTGGTCTGCAGGAGAGTCCCTTTTGCCACATTTTGAGTTTTCATCTTGAAATGCAGAATACGAGATAATACCAGGAAATGTCATATCGATATTTGTAATGCACAAGTAGTATGCAATATTTGCAATTTCGGGAGGAAAAAAAGGAAGAGGTTTCTTCCATTCTGTACTGCAAATGCAGAGCGTTTGCTGTGCTTCTGCAGCAGGTGGAACAAAACCAGTGAGGCGCAGATGATCCCCAACATGCATACAAACCCTGGATTTCTTCAGTGAAAGTGCCCTTGGAAAGTTCAAAAGCCTAGGATATATCTTCCCATTCAGCCTCTGCAATATGCATATTGAAAAGGATTTTACAGAACAAGTCATCCTTTTACCGTTGCGTTTAATCTTTTCTCGGTACCCGCAGAGATCTTGTGAGTTCAGAAGTTGTTCCTTCTCTAAATAAAGGATTATGCTTTTCTTAATATTGATATTTATAGTTCCGTTGCTTCCCAAAGCAGATAGGATCTGAATTTCAGCGGAAACAGAGTAGTGGATAAAGCTTGTGAATCTGCTTTCCTAGGAAGACTTGAAAGGCTTTAAACAGACAACTGTCAGTCAGTATCCTTGTCTGTACGTTGCTTTTGCAGTGAAAAGCCATGCCTGAGTTTCTGATGAACGGTATGTTAACTTCAGGCACCTTAGTAGGCACAAATATTTTAATTTCTAGCTCTCTGATCTCATGATGAAAAACTCTGTAAATGCAACACTTACTCAGTGGTTTATTTGGGATTTTCAGGAGTGACTGTTTGAATCCTCTGACTTAGAGTGCTTGCCAAACCTCTTCCGTTTGCCCAAAGTCTGTCTTGTTTTTAGGAGGAGCCAAAAAAGGTTTGTTTCACATACGACCTGTTCTTAAATTTGGAGGGAAACCCACCTGTGAACCACCTTCGTTGTGAGAAACTGACTTTCAACAACCCCACCAAGGAATTCAGACGCAAACTCATTAGGGCTGGAGGGGTAAGTGCCAAAGGGATTGGAGATTTGAAGAGGTTCTGCTAAAATGTGTAGTGATCTCGTTTTGCTCTGGGGTTTCTTTTTAGCTGCAGCCCAGCAGGCTACAATTTTCTACGTTCATCTAAAGGATGACCCAGCCAATTTTTACTCCTGGTTATACGACTGCAGCACTTGAAGCAGAACTAAACCATTGCTTGCGTGATTGGTGGCACTTCATTTTCAATTTTAATGTGACCATTAATATCAAAGCACTAAAACCCCTCTGGAAATGGAGATCTTCTGTGGATGTTGCACGCTGTCCATCAGGCAGTTACAGTTATCTGTGACCTTCCTTATGTCGTGAGCTGTATCAGTATAGAAAAGCTCAAGAAAAAGGAGATGCTTCCAGTCTATTCCTTACTCATCTTTGCCACAGGAAAGCTTAATGCTTAGCACTTCCTGGTCAATAAATGTCCTCTAAACCTGAGGTCAGCTGCTTGTGGCTTAGATAATAAAAAGTTAAGGAAAAGTGTTAGAATATAGAATGAAAATGGCTGTGAGAGGAAAAAAATAGATACACTCTTGAAGGCACAATAAGATATGGGTTGCTACAGTGGATGAACTCTTACTTCTGGGAAAGTAATGTGCAGTGATAGACTAAAGAAATGATCCTCAAATAACAACAAGATCTAGGCAAATTAGTATAAGCCACAAAGTGCATGAAGTTTTTAACCAGAGAATGTCAAGACTGTATTCTGAGACACCCCCATATATAGTAATGTGTAATTATGTTCTGTTCAAGGACTTCATTCAAGATGGTCTTAACTGCTGGCAAAATTTTCTTCTGAAAAAACATGTTTCTAGCCTGAAAAATTAAAAAAGTAAAAAAAGCTGTGGGGAAGTTTGTCAATAATAAATCTCAAGAGTGGCAAGTATTCCAAGCTGATCTGTCCAGATGTTCCTCAGTGTGCCAGTGCTTTTCTGTATTGGGCCCAAAGAGGAGAGTGCTCATTTCAGCCATAGGGTGGCTAGAACATTGTTTGTTTTCTAGGATTTTCGTAGTACATTATTGTATTCCTTATGTATTGAGGTGTTTCATCTGTGAATCACTTTTGATGCCATTCATCTAGTTGAAATTTTTGACAGGATTATTCTGACAGAATATAGGGCGGGTAAGAAGGAAAGTGTTTCATGGAGCTCAGTGCTTGGTGTTAAGATCTTGTCAAGGGAGAGACCCAAGGCCTGCTTTTTTTCTTTTCTTCCCCCCCCACCGAATGAGTGAATTCAGCTTCTCCTAAATTGATGAAGTCTTGCTCATTCCTTCCAGATTTACCTTGCTACGCTTTTGTGGGGTAAGAGCATTTGCAGCAGAACACACAGTTCTTGTCCAGAGCTTTATTGCCTGCTTGTGCTCAGAATATTGGAGTTCCCTTTGGGAAAGATACTTGATACTGCATGTTGCCTTTTTTTTTTTTGTGGTTTTAATGTTCTGTATTTGAGGAGTTGCCTTGAAACTGAGCATTACCTAGACAATATCTTTTTATGGCCTTTAAGCAGGGGGAAAAACATCCAAAAGATTAATAATAGTGTGTAAATTGAGCAAGTGACTTAACATAATCATGTGTTAATAGTCCATGGGACGTTACTCATACATAATTTTTCTCCTCTTTATTACTAGGTGATGGTAATGCCAGAAGGAGCAGAAACTGTTTCAAGGCCAAGTCCCGATTATCCTATGTTACCCACAATACCACTCTCTGCCTTCTCTGATCCCAAGAAGACCAAACCATCCCATGGGTCAAAGGTGAGTGAAGCATGCTTTTGTGTCATCCTGAAGTGAAGAAGTCTTTCAGGACTTGCTGCTAAGAGCTTGTTCAGCAGCTGTTTCTGGCTACTTCTAATTCTGCAAATGTCTTCCTTGTACTCTGTAGTTCACTAGCTAATGGTCTGGAACTTATAATAATTTAGGAGGCCTTTTTATGATTTGCTAGACTTCTCTCCAGGGAAATTCTGAAAAGAAAATTAAATGTCCAAGACTGGCATTTTTTTGGTGAACCATATCTTCCTCCTGATCTGCTATAGCAGACAAAGTTGAATGAAGTCCTCTCTGATTGTTCTGACTTGCATCCTTGATGCTGAGGATGAATTATGCGGATCTTTCACTGTCTGTCATGTAAAGCTGTACTCTGAGTCCTTGCATCTCTTAGCAGCAAGGCTGAGCAGAGAGTCAGCACTTCCTCTGTCATTAGGACTACTTAGGGTGGTGGTATCAAGAACATAAAATATGCTGCACTTGGTCAAACTAGTGATTTCAAGATTTGATGTTTGCATCCAGCAGTATCTAGTTCTTGAGGCTTCAGAAGCAGCTTAAGTTTTCTTTTTTTCACTTGTGTGATGAAGCTATTTTTGTGTAATTTTACATAGGAGAAACAATCCACAGGCAATGTGTTTTGAAGCAGATTACATACACTTTATCAGCCTGAACGGTCACAAATATTAACAGCAATTCATTTCATGGTGTAATTCAATTCTGATACCCATTTTGTTCAGGGCTCTAAATGCTTCTCGCACTTCCGTCATGTCTTCTGATGTTGATGTTATGAAACAGAATAAAGATGACTTATCGGTTAGTGGCTGATTTAATTCTGGTCAGGAGTTAAGCATTAGAAAACAGAAGACAGGAGAGAAATAAAGGGCTCTGACCCCAGCTCTGGTGAAAATTGCCAGTAGCTAAAGAGACAGTAGTCTCCTGCTTCTCTTCCTCCAGGTTGTCCTCAGAGGTGCATGTGTGTTTGCATTTCAGCGTGGCCAGTTCATACTCCAGTGTCTCCCCACAAAACCCACTTCTATAAGCGTTTTGAGTTCACATATAATTTGCAAAGGGAAGTACTCCTTTGCCTTCATGCATACCTGACTCGTAGGATAGGCGGGGTCCTAATGATTCGTGTCTTAAAGCTCTTATTAAAGGTGATAAAATGCCTGCTGATGTCAGAGACTTTGGCTCTCATGGTTGTGGGGACGTTCGGTATTTTTGTCAAGTTGGAGTGGTGAGTTGGGGGCTAGGCTGCGATCATAACTTGCATTTGCCATGGATGTGATTTAACCTTAAAAAACTCTTTAGTTGCTGGGGTTTTTTTCCCTAAAATGTGGTCTGAAGTATAACTTTGTGTAACACAGCTTGAGTGAGTTTCCTCTTATCTGGCTTCAGATGTTAACCCTGCAGATTAAATCTGAATTATACATCTATAGATGTTTGTAGACCTCCTTTTATAGAGCATGGAAAGGAACAGGCATTTGTGAAACATGTTTCATCCTGTCCTAATGTAGATGTCTAAGTGTCTACTGTCAATTTCTGTCCATTAGCTTTAGGGAAATCTAGATGTCTACCTCAGAGGTACTAATAAGTACATTAGACACCTGTGGGTGGATGTCTACATGAAAAAAATGCTTTAATGTGATTTATAAGAATGTGTTTTATATTCTGTGCAGAGCTTCAATTTCATACCTAGCTTGCATGTTTCTGTTACTGAATTTTAGGATGCAAACAAGGAAAGTAGCAAGGCATCTAAGCCACACAAAGTAACCAAGGAGCACAGAGAAAGGCCAAGAAAAGACTCTGAGAGTAAAAACTCCTCCAAAGACCTTGAAAGAGAACAAAACAAGCCTTTGAAGGACTCCTCCAGAAAACCAACTGAGAACAAACTGCCTAAGGAGGAGAAGGCACCTCCAAAAGCTGCTTTCAAGGAACCAAAACTGGCCGTGAAGGAGACCAAACTGGAGAACACTTCTCCAAAGGGTGGGCCACAGCCGGAGTTAAAGTCTTCCAGCAAGAGGCCCTCCAATGTGGAGTCACCAAAGCCTAGTGCCAAAAAACAAAAAAAGAGTAGCTCCAAAGGGGTAAAGAATATCCTAGGGACATCTCCCAGAACCTCGTCTTCCTCATACCCAGAGAAGAAACAAACCAAGGAGAAGATGAATGCCAAAGTGGAAAAGGTAAAATCTGAAAGTGAGGCCAAGGAGATCAAAAAGCCTGTGGAAATGGAGGAGTCAAATTCAGAGGATGAAACTTCTTTCAAGTCAGAGGTGAGTAGGGATTTGTCCTTTACCAGGATTTTTAAGCATGCTGCTTAAATCCCTGCATGAAAAAGATCTTGAAAAATATTCCCTCAGGTAAGATAGAGAACCACATTGGCAAATGCTTAGGCTGGGTTGTATCTCAAAAAAACCTCTTCTTTGAAAATCCTATCAGTATTAATCATTACTGCTACCTGGTTTACCTCCTGTTCTATTTAGATTTATCTGCAGGCAGAGTTACATAAAAGTCGGAGTTTAAGGTTATGGTCTCTCGTTCATCCCTTGCAGTGTCATTTATAGAGCTAGAGTATAGTAGGCGTAGATATACTTTCTACCTGCTTATGATAACATAATGTTTTTGAACGTGATCTTAATTCAGAAAAGGAGGAAATAATTTCAGTTTTGTTTCTGAAAAAACAGTATTAAAATGTAAATAAACCCCCCTATTCCTGACATGGCATGTAAGAAATGTGCTATTGGCTAAAGCTCAAAATACAACCACATGCCACTAAACCTAAATAAGTTGTGTTGTAAAATATAAAACAAACTATGTTATTGTACTACTATTTTTAAAAGCTGTCTAAATGTTTTTTTCCTTTTTACAACTAAGAACATTCCTCATCCTGTCTTCTAAAAATTGTTTTCCAAAAGAAGGCCAAAAAAAAAAGTAGGAGGGGAAGGACACAACTTAAATCCAAACTCTGGCTACTTTTCGCTTGTATATTTTGTATTTGCTATAAAGAAGCCATATATCTTCTAATAGGATTCACAGGATAACATCACATGAGTTTTTGAACTGCTTCCTACTGACCATTTTTAGAAAGATTTGTTTTACTAGAATAAATCTTCTAGGGACAATTCGTATTATGATTTAATCAGCACCATGATACAGTAAGTATTGATGTGTTTATTTCAGAAAGGATTTTTTTGCAAAAGATTCCCAGTAGAAGAGTTTATTGGAGAAGTGTTAATTCAAGTTACTCGGCAAAGATTTTTTCCAGATTGATTAAATGTCTAGCTTGTGCATTAAGAAGAAGCAGCTCCTCTCCACTTCTAGCCTTATACCTGAAGTGCTGCATCGGTGTGTAGGAGGCTTCTCATTTCGATACAAGATACGTGGCCCTCACTGCAAGCTTCTGTACTCTGCTGATCTGTGAAGTCCTGAGTGTCTTGTACTTCATTATTTCTTAGGTGTCATCCATCCCCCTGGGACTCACCATGCAGCTGTAAGCTGATAGTGCTGTTTAGACTGTTCCGTGAAACCACAAACTGTGGTTGTGGTTCCACAGCGTCTGCTGCAGTCCTGTCCTGTCCCCACCAAGCTTTGTATGCTTCTGTGTCCTCTCTTGCACCAGCTCTCGTGTCTGTTGGATGGTTGAGAGAGGTATTTGAGCGCTAGCCCAGAAGGAGGGTAGGAATACTGAGTGTGATGGAGGGGGAACCGTGGCAGCTGCCAGTCAGATCAGCTTAGGTTTCTGTGGAACTTGAAGCTTAAGGGTATAACTGCATAATGCATTGGCATCAGCAGAGAAGACTGAGTTTCTTTTCCACCCTGGGGGGTTCTTTTTGCTCCCAACGCTGCAGTTTGCTATTCCATCGTTTGTACTGGTACAGCTGTTTGTGGATCTGTGTGGTAAGCCACATCACTAAAGCGAATGAGCAGCTGGAGGTGGACCGGGGCCCGGAAACTCTTAAATCAGCTTTGCTGCTGCAGCCAACGTATTGTGCAACATGCTCTGAGGCTGCAACTCTACGATTGCTTTGAGTTGACATCTTTGCAGGCTGCTGTTGAAAGGAACAGTCTTGCTCTCATTTGTTCTGCTGGCATGAGAGCTCGTGTGACTTTGCAATGGGCTGAAAGAGTTTCTCCTTCCATTTCAGCTCCTGCTGAAAGTTAGTTGTCTGTCCTTTTTTTTTTTTCCTTTCTCTTTTTTTTTTTTTTTCCCCTTCCCCCATCAAGTCCAGTTCCCTGTACTGGCCTCATGCTTGGCAGCCTAAACACTAGTCCTGACAAAAGGGAGAGGCTGAGATGTGAGGGCAGGATTGCTTTTTTCCACTGTCGGCATGTGCTTTTGTCATATCATGGTGACAGTAACTGCAGCCTGAGCGTGCAGAGCATGTCCAGCTGGGTGCTTCCTAAACAGTTGAAATAGCTGATAGGGTTAATGGCAAAAGGAGAGACGGGGGTCTGTACAATTTCCAACTTCTGCTTCTTAGGTCCTATTAAGTCATTTTAAGGGAACACCTGCTAGATTATCGGGAATGAAGGACAATAGGATTGAATCTGTGGGTAAGGCACAAGAGCTGTGCTCCGTTATCTTGAAAATATTGCTCTTTACTTTCATGTTGTAATTTTTCTAAACAAATAGGGCTGCTGCCATGTGCCAGTATATCAGGTATTGGACTTGTTAGATTATTCTCCTTTGCTACTGCATAATTCACAAGGGTTGTAGTACCCCTTTTTGACATTTTTCCCCTGCCTTCTTACAGTTGAATAAATGAAACTCTTAACAATACTTGGGTGATAAATTACAGGGAAGGGTGATATTGGGATGAAAGTCCTGCCGCCGCTTTCACTTATTAATGCCCAAAGCTGCTGATGTGCCTCTTTCTACCTGTTCAGAATGTTTTTATAGTATTAACACTTTCTGTAATAAAGGTTATTGATCAATGGGAATGTGTGATTTTTCTAGCATCAGGATTTGGTAGTGGAAGTAATAGGTGGATTTCCAGGAATGATGCAATGAAATTGAAGTGCTAAATTTCCAGGGAATTACTTTTTAAAAGGCAAGATAATGTTACAGTACATTGAGAATCTTTAAACTAGATCCTACTGAGTAACAAAAAAACCCTTTAAGATTATTGTAATAGTCGCTGCTGCTATTGGGGATGAAAGAGTTGATTTAGCCTTCACTGCCACCTCGTGGTCCTTTAGGCTAAAGCATGTGATTGCTGTACAATCTCTGGGTTTATGTTAAAAACATGTAACACTAAAACTTTGTTTCTGGATGCTGTTATTAGCAGTAGTTCATTATATCTTTTTACTCACTCTTACTGCATAGTATGCTCCTGGCATTTCTGCTGAATACTGGCAGTCAGTGGAGTTGGTTTCACTAAAGTTTAGCTGGTTTCTGTTTATGTTTTCACAATAAACTGGAAACAGTACAGCCGATCGCTCAGATGGTGTAGAAGCAACTGTTTTGAGGGTACAGTAATAACTTAGAACTAATTTTGGCATCAAGTGAGCTAGTTAGGATAGGCATCCTTTCCATGTTTAATGATCAGTACGAGGTATTCAGAGGGAAGGTTGGTGGGTTACAATAAAGACACTTTTTAAGAGGGCTTTGATAATTGTTCTAGGTTGTATGCTAGTCATCTTTTCACATTTCAAAGTGAGGGTTTTTTCACTTTGACATTTTTCAAATGCTGTATTTCATCACTTGAGGCTATTTGAAACTAGTGGCCTGAAGGATTTTGGTGGGAGCTGTTGATGCTACTGCCCAGGAGTGCTGAGCTACAGCGTGCCAAAGTTTTCATAAATGTTGGCTTTATTCACCTTGCATTTTGTTTATTTTCTGTAATTCCAAGAACTGCATTCAGTGATGTATGATGTTGTAGAGTGCTCAAATGCTTCTGTCTCACTGTGCTTTGTGCTCTGCGCTGGTTTTCCGGATTAGAAAGGTTAAGATTCTTTTTCTTTTTTTCCCTTTTATGGGGGGTTAAGTCTGTCCAGTCCAGCCCTTCCAACTCCAGCTCCAGCTCCGACTCCAGCTCTGACTCTGATTTCGAGCCATCTCAGAACCACAGTCAAGGTGTGTTGCAAGAAATAAAATTTGTTAAAATCTTCCTTGCATAACCTTAAAAGGCTCATGAGAATTAGATCTGTTTTCCCAGCACCATATGTAAGGCTCATACAGTTTCTTGTATGCAACCATGTGTTGAAGCTGTGACGCTTCAGCAAGAAAAGGCAATAATGTCCTAGTGTAGTCATGAACAAGTATTTTTCTTGTTTTGGCAGTTAATTTATTATGAGTAGGGTATCTCTCTGGATTTGGTTCTTTCCCTGTTGACTTTGGTTTCTGCCTCGGTTTATAAATGTGTTTGCTGCTGCTTGATCTATAGTGTCACCAGAATATTTCTCCTCCAATCTCATGTATGTTTTATTAAAAATTATAAATGCGATATTCATCACTTTGCCAGTGCGTAACATAGCTTCTTTTTCAGATTCCTCCACTGATAACCCAAAGAGATGTACTGTGGCAACAGTAAATCTTCTAACCTTAGCAAATGCTGTGTTGCTACAAATACTGTCTCTTGAGTGACATTTAAAATAGTCCCCAAACGCATGAAAAATGTGTTCTTTTGTTTTCATTTCAGAAGAGAGTGGGAGGATTTGGGGGGAGGCTAGGGTGGCTTTACGGCAGTTGTAAAGTTTGTCAACTCTGCTTTAGTTTTGAGAGTGGAATACGGTGTCTTTTAGCGATATCTTTGTGCAAAATGAAAATGCCGGTGACATCTTATTGAGAAATCTTGATGTATCTTAATAATGACTAATCCGGTTTAGATCAGATAGCTTGGATGGAGTTCTTCTGCACGTGTCCTAGTGTTGAATTGCTGTCTCCCCTCTGATCCCAGGCCCGCTGCGCTCCATGGTGGAAGATCTGCAGTCAGAAGAGTCAGATGATGATGACAGCTCCTCCGGAGAAGAGGCAGCAGTCAAAGCAAACCCAGTCAGCCGGGATTCCAGGTGGTAACAAATCAGGAAGAAAGATGCTTGTTGTCTTTTTGCCCTCCATGTTTGGTATTTTTGTGTGTCCTCCATTTGGAGGGAGGAATCAAAGTGATGGGGCTATGCGTGAGAGGAAAGTGTGAGAGAAGGAGGGAGAGGGCAGATGTGTGGAGTACTTAGCACGGGGTGGGGACACAGAGTCAATGAAAACAGGGTGAGAACAGAATTGGATGAGGAGAGATCACTGGAGCTCAAAGAGAGGAAGCCACTGGGAAGTGGTGTGTGTTGAGCTTGCAGGTGTTAGTGACTGAGCCCCTTAAAATAGTCACCTAATTGTCGTCTTCAGATCTCTGCTGAGCTGAATGGTGTGTGACACCTTTGATCTGCAGAGATTAGAGAAGAGTTGTGGAGGCTGTCAGCATGTGTGCTCTTCTTACTGCATATGACTGATACAAAACTGAGAAGTCTCGGTGTTTGCCAATAGTGCGTGCTGACAGTTGGTTACTTGACTCCTATGGGACTTGGTTAACAGCTGTTTCCTGCTTTAGTCAATGGAAATAGTTGAATTTCATCCTTCTCCCCTCAGGAAACGCTGTTGTAGCCAAAACCTGGAGTTTCAGGCTGAATATTTGAAACCAAATGCTTGGCCCAGATAGCAGCTGCAAATTTCAAATGATGCTTGTGTTCACCAAAAAAAACAAAAAAAAAAAATCCGTTGTTGCACTCTGTCATTATCAACTAAACAGGAACAGAGAGACTTTGAAGGATATTTTATAGACCTTTAGGGGATAAGTAATAAACAGTTTTTCAAACTCATCAAAAGTAGTATACCTGCTATAATACATCTGTAGGGCCACAAGAAGAATGAGAATAAATAGAAAATCTCAAAGGTCACAATAGAAACACTAAATGCTTTTTTTTTTTGCCTGTGTTTTCAGCGGAGGTGTTGGTAAGCCTCTCATGCAGGTACTCTGATCTTGGAATGAATGCCCAAAATGAACAGTTGCCGTTTGTGAAAATCAGGCGGTACTTACACAGTTGTTCTAAGGGGACTCTTGTATGAAAGAGTCGCTGGCTGTAATGTGTAAACTAAAACTCCCCACTCTGCCTGCCCAAGGAATGGAAGATGGCAAAGGCGACATCAGCTGGGAAAAAAGGGATTCTTGGAAATTACAGACTGACCATTTCTCCCAGACAATTTAGTAGTCTATAATAAAGAAGAGAATTTCACTTAACTCTGTGTGGTTCAGTTGACAGCTAATTAAGTTTCCTATTACCTGGTGATGCTAATTCTCTGCTGCTTGTTTTTCAGACTGAGCCTTAGTGACAGTGACAGTGATAACAGTGCAGATTCCTGCCTGCCAAGTCGAGAGCCACCTCCTGGTCAGAAACTGCCCCCAGCAAATAATAAGGTATTGCATCCTACATGCCCATACAATGCTACTTTCCACCACTCTTGGTTCCTGCATTGTGTTCAGTCCATGGTGTTAGTCTTCACTTGCACCAGATTTTCCCTATTTCACTGTCTTCATCAGACAGGTAATTTCTCTCTGTTCAGTGCTGTGTATCCAAACCATCAAACCACCATGTTGTCTGAACTAATTTGGGTCCCTAATGTTGATTTCTTTTACCCTCAGGCATCTGGAAGAAAAAGCCCAGAGTCTTGTAACAAGCCAGAGAAGATCCTGAAGAAGGGAACATATGACAAGGTATGTTTGAGGATTTACGTATCATAGAACTGTTGAATGCTCACTAGTATTTCTGTGTAGAAAACAATTTGTATCAGCCTAGCCTGTTCAGATTGTTCTGCCTTGGCAGGTTAAAAGCTTGAGTGTAATGAAAAACAGATGTTGAAAGGACAGACTTTGGAGGGTGACACTGCAGAAATTGTGTATGTTAAATAGATGGACCCCCAGGTCGTTTCCATATGCAAAATGTTAAAATTGTTTTATTTGTTTGCCCTTTGTCCAAACCAGTGGTCTGGCTACTGCTGTAGTAGCAAGTGCCTCTTCATTAAAAGGCAGTTTTCATCTGTCTTTGATCTTACAAATTAAAGATTGTTTGATGCTCTGCTTTGCTGGTTTAGTTGAAACCTTTGTTCAATGAAATTCCCTTCTTTTTTGCCTCCGAGGAAAGTTGAGCAGCGTACATGCTCCTAAAGCATGGCTAACTCACAAGCAAATAGCCAAACCCCAAGTAGTCCAGAAACT
This sequence comes from Aptenodytes forsteri, assembly GCF_000699145.1. NCBI lineage: Eukaryota > Metazoa > Chordata > Aves > Sphenisciformes > Spheniscidae > Aptenodytes > Aptenodytes forsteri. The sequence goes on from NW_008795475.1 coordinate 448,498, forward strand.
TCTCCCACTGTGATTTTTTCCATTTAAAAAAAAAAAAAAATCAATCAATCAAATGGGAGCTTAATACTTTTCCTTAGTCTCATCACTGAGGTCCTTGCAGTAATCAAAGAATCAGTCTGTAGCTCTCAATTGTGTGTTTTAACACTTTTTCAACAGGAAAAGGTTAATCACTTAATGTTAGGTCTAAGCGTGACCTAGAGATACTTGCATCTGAGTCTCCTGCTAGCTACAAAATCTTCGACCACTAGATACTGTTAACCATAGCTGAGATGGCTTATCTGAGGCAAGGTTTGTAGGTAGTAGTATCTTTTATTAGACTACTTAATATAGATAGAAGGGAACACCCTTGAGACCCATTGAAGAGAGTGCCTGAAATGCCATCAGCTTTTCCAACTGTCAGAGGTTTTATAAAACACACTAGTAGCTCTCCCAGCAAGCGTAGCATTCAGTATTGTTTAGGTGTTTTGGGAAAAATGCTTTTCTCTGCGTGAATGTGCTGGGGAGGGGTATATTTCACCTTTTTTGGTTTTGGTTTGGTGTTTTTTTTCTTCCTCGGTACAATTACTTAAATGAGTTTCGTTTTGCTGATACGGACATGAACAACTCTGGGGCAGCTTTACGGATTAAGAATCTATCCCCCATGAGCAATAGTGTACCAACAGAAACTTGCCTTGTTGGCTGCCTAAATTAAAAACAAACAAACAAACAAAAAAAAAACCAAAAAAACCCAAACAAAAAACCCTATCCTTATATAAGAACAATTAAAATGTTGAGCTTGTAAACAATCCTGCATTTCCCATTGTGGTGTATGTAAAAGTACCTGGGAATACAGTGCGCCTAAAGAATTTTTTCCTTTCCTAAACACATAGAATCATAGAATCATTGAGGTTGGAAAAGACCTCTAAGATCATTGAGTCCAACCGTCGACCCAACACCCCCATGCCCACTAAACCATGTCCCTCAGCGCCTCATCTACACGTCTTTTAAATACCTCCAGGGATGGGGACTCCACCACTTCCCTGGGCAGCCTGTTCCAATGTTTCACCACTCTTTCAGTAAAGAAATTTTTCCTCACGTCCAATCTAAACCTCCCCTGGCGCAACTTGAGGCCGTTTCCTCTCGTCCTATCGCTTGTTACTTGGGAGAAGAGACCGACACCCCCCTCGCTACAACCTCCTGTCAGGGAGTTGTAGAGAGCGATGAGGTCTCCCCTCAGCCTCCTTTTCTCCAGGCTGAACAACCCCAGTTCCCTCAGCCGCTCCTCATCAGACTTGTTCTCCAGACCCCTCACCAGCCTCGTTGCCCTTCTCTGGACACGCTCCAGCACCTCAATGTCCTTCTTGTAGCGAGGGGCCCAAAACTGAACACAGTATTCGAGGTGCGGCCTCACCAGGGCCGAGTACAGGGGCACGATCACTGCCCTACTCCTGCTGGCCACACTATTTCCGATACAGGCCAGGATGCCATTGGCCTTCTTGGCCGCCTGGGCACACTGCCGGCTCATGTTCAGCCATGTCAGTCAACACAAATCATTGTTCAGCAGATTGCTGGGGTGTTGGTCACTGAGCATCGATGCAGGCATTTTCAGGTAATGAGCAGTTTATTAGTACAACCCGCTGATGAAGAACTCGCACTGAAGTTCACCAAGATGAACTTCACCTTGTTGAGGTCCTCTAAGCTCAAAGGTTCTGACCACTTAAAGCTGGTTACAGGTGTTTGTTTAATGGTGTCATTAAATAGTCTTGCTGATGGTCTTCAGACCATCCCTATTTGTGTGAAGTCTTTAGTCTCCCAGTACTTGATAAGGATGGAGGAGGCAGTAAAAAATTTCGGGAAAAATTGGGAATAGGAACATGTCTGACAGGGCCTCAAGTTTGTCTGATCCTCACTAGGAAGGTCACTTTGGCAGTCATACAAACATGCCACGTATGTCACTATTTCTGTTCATGCCTCCTTTACAGGCCTACACTGATGAATTAGTGGAGCTTCACAGGCGACTAATGGCACTACGAGAGCGCAATGTGCTACAGCAGGTAGAGATCACTTGTCAGCTTTCTGGCAAGCTGTTGTACTCTGGTAATCTGTGTGTCCAAGGTTCTCAGCTGGACCCCTGTGATGCTTGACCTTTCACTTGCCTCTCCTTCATGAGAGGGTCTGGTTCACTTTGAAAGCAAAGATATGTAGGAAAAAAAAAAAATCAATGTGCATGCAATGTTTTTGTTGGAAAAGATACAGAAGTGTGGTTTGTGCATCTTTCCTCTGCCATCCTGGTAGCGGTCCCAAACCTGGGTGCGCTCGGTCTAATTTAAGAGGAAAGAAATTTGCCCACGTCACTTTCCGGACTGAGCTAGTCAGGCATGCAGGAGGAGCTGGTTTGCTTTTTTGGGAGAGGATTCCCAAAAAATGGGAATGTTGCGAGACATCCTCATCTCTGAGGCTATTCTGAAGGGATGAGAAAAGGACTGGATGGGTTGCTCTGTATCTGCTGGCCTTTCTGCTGTACTTAATCTTTATGGGGTCTCTGTATACATCCTTGCTTGTCTCCTTTCTGTACAGATTGTAAACCTCATTGAGGAAACCGGGCATTTTAATGTTACCAACACAACCTTTGACTTTGACCTCTTCTCCTTGGATGAGACAACCGTCCGTAAGCTGCAGAGCTACTTGGAAGCAGTAGCAACATGACGCTTGGCCTTAGAAGCAGGCTGCTTTTGAAACCAGAAATCCCGTTTATTGGTACCAGGAAACGAACCCATGGAACTAGGCCTTCTTACTCTCTTGATTCACCCGAAGCACTGCCTTAGAGAACAGCCATGCTCTATGAATGCACAGCCAGCTGCACTTTCTTGTAGGCTTCAAACAAGCGCCCGTATTGCTGAGTCTGTCCTCCCTAGCTTCATAAGTACGCTTGGGCACAGGTCCTGAGTAGAGCAAAAGACATGCTGCACTTAGCTGCACAGTGCGACCTTTTTGGTTTTACTTCAAGAAACTGTGTTTTAAGAGCACGCTTTCAGGCGTCTCTGAGATCTGAAGAAGTGTGGACGATGTTTTCTTCACCAAATCTAGGGACCAGCCTGCCTGCGGAGAGCTCTAGTGAGTCCCGTTTCCTCCAGCTCTGTGAAGAAGCGTTCATGCTGTGTAAGCGAGATTGGCTTTTACAAAGCTAGCCGAGAGACTGATGACAGAGGAGGCTTCCCAGGGGTCCTGCTGGTCTGCTGCAGAGGACAGTGGACAGATTCCAGTTTTGATCACTTGCAAGTTAGTTCTGCCGCGGTTCGGTACAGAGCACTGCTGTAATTTGGCTCCCGATTCCTACAGGGCATCGTTCCACGCGCAGGACCTTCAGCTTCCTGCAGAGACAGTTCGTGCTCTTTGAAGAGGCCTCTAGAATCTGCTGTCTCCCGCTGGGGTTTTGAGATGTCTTGTTTGTTGATCTGAGCTCCTAAACAAAGTCTCACTCCTTTCAGTCTGCTTTAACTGTAATAGGACTACAAAACTGTAAGCTGTATATTTTATATATATATTATATATATGTATGTACTGTATGTATAAGAAGGGCCTAGTTGGGTCTTATGATCTTAAGGGTGTGTTTTTCTGTTATGTTTTTTAATGGCTATGGCAGGGGAAGGGCGCTTAATAAGATTTGACTTGTTTGTTAAAATGCCTCTTGTGGACAATTTTTAGTGTATGAAAGCTGAACAGCAATCTTCAAAGCATTTTGTGCTCTGGAAGGGGCTCACCTGTCGTCTTCTCATTTGTCAGTGTTTAATAACTTTGCCAAAATACGTGATTGGTTTTGTTCTATGTTCTCAAAGAGGAATCTCCTACAGTGGCCCCTATAGTAGTGGCTGTACTTTTGGGAAAACCAAAACAAGGGAGAATTTTATCTTGGGGCACACCTGGAAAACACTGATGTAAAAACCAAGTGAAGTCAGGTTTGTTTCTTCCTCTCCCGCCCCGCTGCCTGTTCAAGAAATGGCAGGAAACAGTAAACACTAATCCAGAATCTTTCATATATTTCTAGTTAAACTAGTATTGACTTCCAAGCATTGTCTAGGTGGGTGTGAGGAAAGTCCTATAGCTTTCATCAAAACTGCCTTACACTCCTGTTCCCTAAATTCAGTATTTTTTTTGAAGAATTGCTCCGTTTTCCAATCAGTGTGTAAGCTTTTGCCAAATGTTAAGTGGGCTGCAGGCAGCGAGGAGGAGAGCAGCGGTCCGGAGGAGTCCCCTGCTCGTGAGTGGACCTCCCATATCTGTGAAAGCCCCGTCTGGGAGCTGGGGGGTTGCATCACTCCAGGGTTTGCTGTCCCTTCTCCATTATGAAATTGCAGTCCCTTGTTTTGGATTACCCCTTTCTTTATCATGGAAATGTTGCAACTAATCAACTTAAGTGGCAATATGATGATAAGCTTTTTTGAGTTGGGTCATGTTGACCCGATTCCCATTAATTTTGTCTTTGTACCATCTTTCATGTGTCTTTTGTGTGTGTGTGTGTGTGTGTATATATATATATATATATAAAAAAAAATCAAGCTCATGCCAGGTGCAAACCCTGTCACGACAGTTATCTCAGCTGTTTTCTTTCTTGATGGACAATGCCAAGCCTGGATAGAAACCCTGTGCGCAAATGTACACTGAGAAGGTGGAGGACTAGCGGGAAGAGGAGGAGCTGCAGTTCTGTCTTGGTTGGCAGTGGGATGCACCGCGGTGGAGGACGGCAGACGCAGTCCACGAGTGTCACAGACTCGCCCGTGTGCTGTGTTAGGCGTGGTGGGTACGTGCGGACTACTCATGGTCTCTGTTGGGTCTGTGGCGTGGAGGAGGCAAGCCTTGTGCGGTCGCTACGGTCCCGAACGTGGCTCCCTGGGCGTGCGGAGCAGCCCCTGGCACGCGGTGCCTCCTGCCCGCTGCCCCCAGTGAAGGGCGGGGTTGGTGACATTGTCCTGTCCCCGAAGCAATAGGAGCAGCGGTGGTAGCCAGCCTGAGCCCGAGATCTCCCGAGGTCTTTGCCTCCTCTCTCCACCCGGGTAACTTACTCCCACAGCCACTGCATCTGTGTCGCCCATCCTGGCAGCATTTCTCCCGGGACTATCAGTAGCCTCCAGCGTTACCCCACGAGGGATCGGAGGTGCCACCTCCCTTCTGCCCCCTTCTCACGTTAAGATCTGAATGGTCACGCTGCTCCCAGGCAGTCCAAGAACACGTGTGGGAGGGTGTTCCTGAACTTGGCTGGAAGTGCCTGGGGCTGCGGCATCGTCCTGTCCTGGAACCGACTTTATTCGTGAAGTCTAATGAGCATTGATAGGAATTTTGTTTGGTTTTTATAAGAAGTATTTTACACATGGATTTTTTTAGACTGTTTATAATCTCCTTGAAAACCTGAAATAGGATTGTTCCCCCAGCAATAGTTCTTTTCCATTGTGTGCACATGCTGATTTGTTACTAAAAGGTTTCTTGCAAGTACTTAGTTGTTCTACAGAGTTGTTGTTTTTTGGGGTATGTGGTAGCGTCGGGGACCACAGGAGGAATGACTCTGCAAACAAAGAACGGTCAAATTTGGGCCTCGTCTTGTGTCCCCTTCTAGTTACATATGAACGAGTTCCCTGTGTAGATTCTCTATAGGCTGGCTGAATGCTGTTCTGAACATGCCGTGTACAGGTATTTGTGGATAAAGTGTTTGTTCTTGTGTCACTCTTGAGAGCATGGATGGATTATTGTGCTATAGGAAGGAGGTGGCAGTGCTGCTGTCAGCATTGCTTCAGGTCTTCGAGGATGTGTAGTAGCTTGCGTTGTTTAAAAAAAGGAAAAAAAAAAAATATCCAAAATTGACTTCTAGCCATAATGGTTTTTTCCAAGGAGAATGGACAGAATTCTGTTACTTTTCAGTGTCCTTCATCTTGTTACTGAAGGCGTGAACAAGTGCTGATCAGTCTGAAGGCTTTCAGAGTTGCTTTGAATTGAATCGTGTTGGAGGTAAGATCAGGACGCAGCTTTTCCTTTGTCCTTGGCCTTTGTATTAAAGGGCAAAAGAGGGGTCAGGAGCATTTTCCTGTTGTCTTGGTCTGCGTATGTATTAAGCCTTGAGGCTTTGATTACTGACATTTACTATTAAAAAAAAGAAAAAAAAGGATAGTAAGGCTGGCTGGGTCCCAAAACGCCAGCTGAGGAATTTGGACACGTAGGTAACGAGACTGGCTGTGCCGTGGTCAGGCTGAATACATGGAAGTGCAATGATTTTTGCCACCAGTTCTTCTATTGCTGTGTGCGGCGGTAGCATCAGAACTAGCAAAGCAATTGGTGCAACAATCCAGAAGCGGTTTTTGTCAGATCTTGAACGTATTTGATGGTGAGAGAGGCTTAAACTTCCCTTACGGAGCTTGCCCCGTCACGTTCTCCGCAAGCGGAGACGCGAGTCACTCTGGTTCTGCAAATTTCAGCTGTCACGTTGGCGGGTGCACTGGAGCACGCGGGCGGGGTGCTCGGACGAAACTTCTCTCTACTAGCCCGGGTGCCTGGCACTCGCTAGTTGGCACGCTCGTGCCGATGCTGTAGACAACCATTGTGCACCTTGTACGAGTATTGCTTCTAAAACGGCGGAAATCCATCGGTATTGCTTTCCTGGGGGCGTGAAATAGCCATCAAAAACTGACAAGATGAGTTTGCACTCCTAAAGAAAAATGTAAGTACTTCAACTTCTAGATAATTTTTAATTGTATTTCTGCCTAGAGCCGAGGTATTAAATACCTTGTCACTTGAGGATTTTAAAAGTTGTGTTGGGAAATGAATTCTTCACTCAGCTGTAAGAAATTCAGCTGGCCCAAGACTAACTTCAAGATTAAAAAAAAAAAAAAATCATGTTTGTAATACGTTACAGGATTGTTTGTCCTGAATTTTAAACTTTTTGTTAAATTTGTGGAACTATGGAGGAATTTTCTAGAAAAAGTGAAATAAAGTAAGATGGAAAAGTAAAACTTCAAGCGTTTTTTGTTTGTTGTATTGCTTCTCCATGGACAGCAATGAGGCTTTCCCCAAGCGCCTTGTTACCGAAAATGTTTTCCGTTAGAAATGCAGACGCCAGTAACGCCATCGGCTGCCCTTCAGTGAAATAAAGTAAGATGGAAAAGTAAAACTTCAAGCGTTTTTTGTTTGTTGTATTGCTTCTTCCATGGACACAACGAGGCTTTCCCCAAGCACCTTGTTACCAAAAATGTTTTCCGTTAGAAATGCAGACACCAGTAACGCCATCGGCCGCTCTTCAGCTCCGCCAGCCCCTTGCCTGCAGGCAGCGCCGCGCCAGGCACAGGAGGTGAAAAGCGAAGGAAGAAGAAACTTGTTTTAAGCGCGGTCGGGCTGGGGGATGGCTCTGATGTCCGTTAATACACATTGGAGTTCTAAGTCAGTTGCTAAAATCCTGTTGCCGCTGCAGCTTCGTGTCGGGGTTCCCTGCAATTTGCCAGCAGCAGGAAGGAGCGGCGAGCGCTAGGTGGAGTGAGCAGGCCAGGACGGAGGGCTGCCCGAGGCAGGTGCAAGTGCTCCCTCTCCGCTTCCCTGGGCTTTGAAGGTTATCCGCTGCTCCCAATCGTGTCGGGACTTGTCACGAACCCCAAAGAGCGAGGCAGAGCTCTGGCGCAGGCGCTCAGCTGCAGGCTGAGAGCAAAGGTTAAGGCCAGGAGCTTAATTCCCCTTCCCAGCGCTGCAGTGTTTTGTACCTGTCGGTCTCCTCCCTCTGCTGCTGTGGGCAGCGTCTTCAGCCCTGGTAACGATCAAGGAGTCGGCTCCGGCTCCAGCTCTCCCTGCGATAAGGCAGTTTAACCTTTTTGCTGCTCATGGCTCCAGCTCTCCCTGTGATAAGGCAGTTTAACCTTTTTGCTGCTCACCGCCCCCCCACCGTGGAGCCTGACCCCAAGGCAGCGTCGAGTGTTACTCTGCAAAAATCACTGAAGTGTTGAAAATCACTGAAGTGTTGAGACACAAACTGCAGAGTTTATTTATTGGAGACATTTCAAGTTCACACAGCTGAGAACACAAGTGTTTGCACGAGATCAGCAGCGGTTACAATAGTGCATTACCCGCCCTTCCATCCAGGTGCTGTAGGCACATGTGCAAGCGGAATTTCACTGAGCCCAGATCAGATACAAACTTTTGGGTTTAAAACCCCCCCTGAGGTGCCCAGTTCCAGGTACTGCGACTGCCCACCCCAGCGAGGTTTCGGTACTACGCAGGGCTGTAGGTACAGAGCCGCTGTGACCCCCAGCCGGCAGCTCGCTTGAGCCATTTGCGTTATTTAATAGTGTAGATGCCTCTCCCCTGCAGGGTGCTTCCCCTCAAAGCACCGGACATCTCCTGGTGCTCCTCCTTTGGCCATGGGAAACGCTGCCCAGAACCAAAGCGTAGAGCTGTTCCACCTGTATTCAGGGAATGATTTCTAGTTTGGAATAAGCCATTTTACAAGCAAGCCTTCAGCTGCTGTTGGGATGAACAGTCCCTCCAGGCATTGGGCAGACTGGACTAAGCCTTGCAGAGCCATTTTGAAGAGTCCTTCAAGCGCTACTGGTAATGGGTGCTTTCCCCCCAGCACAGAATGCAGTTGATCAACTGCATCACAGAGTGGTTGATCACAGACGTTCAAAAGAACCAGCCTTTGAGCAGCAACACCGTCTCCTCTCTCCAAGTGCAAAGCCTCAGCCCACCCCACGGCTCTGGAGTTCCACCATACTCCAGACAGCACTTCTCTGATTGTAAGACTACAGCCAGATTTCACACACGTTTGTATGCAGCCTCATAAATAGTCCCTTGTGTAAAACGCTTCTCAGAACACAGGCCGCATATAATATTTTAACAATACAATTTATGGCTTCATTATAACTTAAAACAGACACAAAATATTGCACAGACAAACCCAGCGAACACGAGGTTCCACATACGCACTGAGCCAGTGTGTGTAGTCACGCAGCATTCTTCATCTTTGACAGAAGACAGGTTGTGGGTAAAGAGATCTGAAATAATTCAGATGCCATCAGCATGCAGTTAAACGTGCATCAGGGGGGGAGTGAAGTACACCGCTATAAAAAGAAATCTGTCTCTCCCTCAGCAAGAAAGTTGCAGTTCCTGATTGTTTTACATTCAGCTCAGGAAAAGAAAACTTTGGTTAAAACAGAATATGTAATATGGATTTAAGGTAGCATTGTATTGCCCTTGTAAAAATGGAAAGACAAAATTACGAAGCAGCGATATTCAGGAATATCTCAGCGCTAGAACACAGACACAGGAAAACACTGGGCACGAACACGCTCACCACACTGCAGTATGAAGGCCAAAAAATATACAGTTCAGCAATTCAGAAGGGCCGCGTGATGACCGAGCCTCATTTATTTCAACAGAATGCAGGGAATCCTTCCTGGGGATGGCAGCAGGGGAATCGTCTTCCAGGCTTGCTTCAGTCCACGGCACAAAGCCTCCGCACTACTGCCGAAGAGCGTTCTCTGTTGCGGCAGGTGTATCCACATCCGCGTAAAACTGAGCGATTTGGTCTTTGTACTTCTGTGCCACCACTGATCTCTTCAGCTTCATTGTTGGGCCTGTGGAAAAAATACAGCACAAGGTTTTAACGGCGACGGTACCGTTTTGAGACACAAATCAACACTGGAGTGAAGCAAGCCCAGAGGAAGATTCGGAACACGTGAACAGACGTTGACTTCTAAATTTCTCTTTGCGATTAATAAAATCTCCCTTCCTTCCCCTGTGGATAGAAACAGCACAACCATCCTGCAACAGCCAACGCGGAACCAAGGGTAAGCACTGCTCAGCTCAGTTCTGCCGGGCAGAAGTGGGAATTCATCCCACCCTCCCCAAAACTAGGGCATTGAAAAGCCACAGCGAGGAAGGGCCGTGGGTAGCTCTGTGTGTTGGGTTATGCTGCCTGTCCAACATCCAAGGAAGGGGTGACGGGGCCACCCCAACCACTCACCAAGCTCTCCACCGAAGAGAGAAAAGTCCTTCTCCAGAAGGACCCACTTCTGGACTTTCTGAGCATTCGAGACAGCTCCCTCATTGACTGCTGAAATTCCCTTCTGGATAGCCGCGTAGATTGCCTTGTCTTTGCTGCTGATGATTTCGGAGACTTTTGTAGCCTTGCTGCCCAGTTTTTGACAGTATTCAACAGCTTCTGGAGTGAGATCATCTCCTGGCTCGCCAGTTTCTACATCTACTTTGCACTGCAAGACAAGTCAGAACAGGTAACTTTGCGTTGCTAAACGCTCGATTCCCTTCACGCTCATCAGCCTTACAGCCTTGGGAAGCTGCCCTGCCTCCTTCCCCACCCCGGTACCAGCTGATCAACCACTGCGATTTTCATACGCTTGATGCAAACACCGCTTCAAATGAAAACCTGTTGAGGCAAAACACTGACGAAACCCCTTCAGATCTCCGCATACTCAACAGCCGTGTCCATACCAAGGAGCAAGCTGGGTACAGAGCTCATCTTCCAGATTCCTCCTGGGCTATCCCAAGTTGATCCCTTTTTTCTGGACCTTTTTTCTGGGCCACAGCTTTACTTCCCTACATCCCACAGCAGCGTTAACAGTCTGCTGGAAGTCAACACATGGTGGCACCCGACCAGGACAAGCGCAGCACCGCCACCTCCAGGGCCTGGCTCGGCATCTCTTGCACAAGGGTGAGGAGGCTGGCACTCAGTCAGTCTCGCTAATGAGCGATTACCACTGTCCTGAAAAACCACCAGCCTGCAGGGTCTCCAGAGAGAAGTCAGTGCCGGCCACCACAGGTGTGTCACCGTGGAGTTTAAAGCCAGTGTCTTAAAAAGAAATCACTGACAGCTCGTTGCTGTCCAGACTGCTCCGGGAGACACTGAAAAATGGGTAAGAAAAGCAGAAGGGTTTCTTTTTTCAGTCTCCCTTTTAGGTCTTTTACTTCTGTTTCTTTCTGCCCTATGTGGTACAGAGAGAAACAGCTGCCCTGAACAACAGAAGAACCTGATCGTCTGCTCAAGTGACGATGCTCATTTTCCTGTACAGTTACAACTGCTGTTTGCAACCCAGCTACAACAAGTCATACTCCAGATGCCTCCTGTCTCTAGAAGACACTGTAAAAACGCATAACAATTATCTTCCTCACTGGCATGAAACATTTAGCAACATAGGTGGATTCCCCTCCTGTTTTCCATTACCTTTAGCGTTAGAAGCATAGCGAGGAATTTTGCTTTGTCTCCAACCAGCATTGCATTGCTGAGGATGGGAACAGCGTCTTTTACAGCATCCTCGATTGGAACGGGAGGAACGTTCTCACCTCCTGCAGTGATGATGAGCTCTGGAAAAGAATCGTAGAATCATTAAGGTTGGAAAAGACCTCTAAGATCATCGAGTCCAACCGTCAACCCAACACCACCATGTCCACTAAACCATGTCCCTCAGTGCCGCATCTACACGTCTTTTAAATACTTCCAGGGATGGTGACTCAACCCCTTCCCTGGGCAGCCTGTTCCAATGTTTAACCACTCTTTCAGTAAAGACATTTTTCCTCACGTCCAATCTAAACCTCCCCTGGCGCAACTTGAGGCCATTTCCTCTCGTCCTATCGCTTGTTCCTTGGGAGAAGAGACTGACCCCCCCCTCGCTACAACCTCCTTTCAGGGAGTTGTAGAGAGCGATGAGGTCTCCCCTCAGCCTCCTTTTCTCCAGGCTGAACAACCCCAGTCAAATCTTGATCTTTAACCCCAGTCAAATCTTGATTAACACTTAGAGCTTTTCCCCCTTCCTTCACAAGCTGAAATAACTTTATAGCTCCTTTGTGACTACCGGATCAAATAGTGAGTCTGTGTCCCAACACCCAGAGAAGGCAGCAAACCAGGAGGACTCCAGTCAGGCTAGGAGAGATGAGACCGAGGTGTGCACGCAAACAGCGCTGCAAAACCTGCTCTGATGCTCCAGAAATGTTTGCAGTTCGGGAACACGGGGTGTGGCATACGAGCACCTCAGTACCCTGCCACAGTCACCTCAGAATCTAAGGCATGTAAGTTGGTACCCAAGTTGTTCAGAAACTTAAGTAAAAAAATTTGCTGAGGCAAAGCGGAGTTTCTGAAGTTACAGTGTGATACAGAGCCGAGGAGAGCCTGCCTTTCTTGGCTGTCTTTTACAGGTTTCCGAAAGCAGCCCCTGTGCGTGACCATTTCTCTCTTGTTGATGACTGAAGTCTTGCATGAAATTGGATTTGTTTGGGGTTGGTCAAAGTGGTGTCTCAAGAACTGCATTGCTGCAAGCCATTTTCGCAACAGCATTAAGCTACTGTTTTCTCTTAGAGGTTGGCTAGCAAAGTTAGCTGAAACTGGAGGGACCTGGACAGGTCTGGCACCGTAAAACAAGCCAACAAAGCATTAACTACTGCTTCTGAGATCAGAGGATTTCTTCCTTACTCTGCAAACACACAGTGGTTTCAGAGGTCATCCCTCTCCTCCCATCACACGCCATGTCACATGCTCAGTGGCAGGACACGCTGCAGCCATATTCATATTTAAAACTTCAGAAGAAGTATTTAAACATTCTCCTGTGCAACCCCATAACTAGCAGGGTCTGAACGCATCCTATCATAGTACCGCGTAACCTCAAGACAACAAAGTGAGGGGATGCATCACCTTTAATTCTGCCGGTGATGTAGAGGAATCCATCTTTATCATGCTTGCCAAGGTCACCCGAATGCAGCCAGCCATCTTCATCAATTGCCTCTTTGGTTTTTTCTTCCATGTTCAAATAGCCCATGAAGATGTGCCTTCCCGAGAAGCAGATCTCCCCGTTGCCGTCTCCATCTGGCTTATGAATCAGCGTCCGGCAGCCTGTGACTTCCTTTCCACAGCTTAAAGAGAACACAAACCCATGGCATCTTTTTTTTTTTTTAAATTCAATAGCTGAGCAGCAGAGTGAGATGACAGCAGTACCCTCTCAAGCTGAAGTGTTTGAACAAAGCCAGGCAGCTTTTTATTACAACTGCTTCAGCAAGGAACTTATAAACTTAAAAGGCATCTGCTTATATAAGGGGAACTACAGAAAAAGTTGTTATTGCAGAGAGATCAGTGCTCACACACCTGGTGTTTTCCACTCATTGTTCTCAAACACCTGAGCTTTGAATTAGAAGATTTATGTCCCTGGCAGCAAGCTTTTACTGATGGCAATATTTAACTCTGCAGACTGAACCCACGGGGACTGAACAAGCCATTCAAAGCAACAGCACAGTCTTACTGTATTTATTCACTTGACGCTAAAGTGAACTGTAGGCTAGAGTTACTAATTCTTCCTTCTTCCCATCAATCCCTTGCTTCCTCCTCAGTTCCTAGAGAATCCAGGCCAAGTTAAATTTAAGTAACCCTGCTGCTGCCCATGGCAGATCTCTTCATCTGCAAGATGTGGCCAAAGGAACTGGCTCCCTAGCGACTTTTTACCGGCAGCAAGACTCTGGGGATGAGCTGCATCAGGCGAGACGGACATGCCAGATGCAGGAGAAACCTTAAAGCAACTCTTCCTCCCAGCCAGCAGTGCTCTACTCGCAAAAAGGCGTGTACCTGGTAAGCTTGAACGCGTGAGGTAGAGAGATTGTGTGAGGCCCAGAGCTCTCGCTCATGCCGTACAGCTCGAACACAGGAATGTTCAGACTTAAAAAAAATTCCAGCGTCTCTCTGGTGATGGGAGCAGCCCCCGTGTAGCACTTTGTGCACCGGTCCAGCCCAATGGCCTTTCGCACTTTCTTGTACACCAAGTGCCTGGCTAAGCGGAAGTTCACCGGGACTTCAGAATACCTGTAGGAGAAAACCGGTTACAAGATCTCAGTCACCAAGTAGAACTTCTCCCCCTTCCTCCTTTCATCTTCCTCCTATTTTAGTTTATTCAGTAAAAAAATTAATTACTTCCCCCTCCAGCCCTTGCTGCTCACCCTCTGGTCCAAGCGCTACATTTGGCTTTTAACTGTCCGTAAGTCTGGCCTGTTACATGGGATCTAATTCCTGATCTGACAGTAAAGTTCTCCTAATATTCGTAACATCCCTTAAGTGTAGTTCATAATTACCCATTCATCCGCTTCAGGTTTGTCTGCAACCCGACTCCCTTGGCCCACGATGCCACTTTTCTTCTGAGTGCTGACGATTTTGCGCCTATGGATTTCATTTTTTCTTCCATTTTTTCCCAGACACGAGGAACTCCCAAAAAAGCAGTTGGCCTCACTTCCCGCAGGGTGTCTACCAAGGTGCCCTGAGCAAAGCAGAATTTAATACGGCTTTCAAGAGTGCTTCACTGGAGATTTCAGGTCAGCACTGGTCACTAGCCGAAGCTTAGGACTCTGCCATTTATTTTGAGGACTTGCTCATTTTCAACTGCAGAGCCAAGAGAAAGGAACCCCAGGAGCATTCAAATGCCACAGTGGTTTTGAGAAGACAGCAAGGGTCGATGCTTTCAGTGCCAACGCTGACGCAGCACCAAGAGAAGAATCGTTCTTTGGTTGGACTCGATGATCTTAGAGGTCTTTTCCAACCTCAATGATTCTATGATTCTCAGGACACAGATTTAATGGTGGTGGCATTTTGCAATGTGGACAGAGCAAATAGAAAGCCGTTGCTCAACCAAGCTGTCGGGGCGGAGAACTGGTGTCAGGTGAGACACCAAGAAGGCTCTTAGTTGTGAAGTGCTTGGTCAGCTCACCCTAGCTTGCAATACAGGGTCAAAAGGCAAAGGTCAGAGTGGCTGTACTCATCAAACCAACAAACCCTTAAACAGGAGCAGTTGGTCACTACGCAAATAAACCGAGTTAGCACAGCTTTCGGAATCATGAGGTAAGTCAGCCACGTTCGTTTTAAATCACCCACCCCAGCTACAAGCAGGTGTAGGATTTTTATTCTCTTACGTTTTTACCTTTAATGCATCTGGTTGAGCAAAGAAAACTTGTACGCCAAATGTCATTGCTGACCACATATCTGACATCTGTGCAGCAATATGACTGAGGGGCAGATAGCTGACCACCAGTTCCTGCTTTTCCTTAGCATCTGTCAGCATTATGAAACGCCCTGCCGCCGATGCCGTCCACGTCAACTGTAACAAGAACCCACATCAGTATTATGTGGCAGCTCTTCCCAGCAGGCACAACACAGAACACGCAGCTCACAAAAGTTTGACTTCCTGTGATCTTAACACCAGGCATGTTTTTCAGCTGATCTCCACCCTCCCTCAGCACCCACCTAAGGTCACAGAATGGACATTTATACAGAAAGATACTTACGTTGTCGTGACTGAGCATTACTCCCTTTGGCTGTCCAGTTGTCCCCGAGGTATATATTAGTGTACAGCACTGGTTAGGCTTCTGCGACTCAATGATTTCACGGAGCTGAGTATCTGGAACATCTTTGCCAAGGTCCATGAACTCACTCCACTGTATATACAAGAGAAGAGCTCGATCACTTTCTAAGCTATCATTCACACGTGGAATTAAACCCTTTGCTACGCATGAAGAGAAGGAAACTGTTTCCTACGTCCAAACCTCTGGCAGAATCTGGACAAGGTTGTA
This sequence comes from Aptenodytes forsteri, assembly GCF_000699145.1. Lineage (NCBI taxonomy): Eukaryota > Metazoa > Chordata > Aves > Sphenisciformes > Spheniscidae > Aptenodytes > Aptenodytes forsteri. The sequence continues at coordinate 464,053 of NW_008795475.1, forward strand.
AATATGCACTGTCAGTCCCACAATGTTTTCTGGCTGCCACAAGAGGCATGGCGAGAAGCAGAAAAGGAGACGGATCCACCCTGAAGCAGCTTACTAGCTCTGTAGCAACCCTGGTGTTCACTGGGAGTGTCAAGTTGAAGTAACTGTGGGACCCGAGGCTGCCTTGCAGAGGTCAGTATGCTAACACCCTCCCTTACAACATGGATTATAGAGATTTGAACAACAGTAGACATCTGCTGCTTCAGTGAGGCAAGCAATCCCTCACAAAAACCAACGTAAGCTCACATGATGACAGTCCTGTGGAAGGTGATGGTTGCTTGCAAGCCATCAGCTGAACACAGCCAGTATTTACAAGCCATTAAGATGCCCAGTACTTACAGAGTACAGATTTGGTCTCTTCTCTTTTAGCTCTTCCCCATACTGGATAATAGCTTTCAGATGAGGTAGTTTATGCTGAATCTGTTTTAAGAAGGGAGATTCGTGAGAAGGAGCAAATTCTGCCTGTCCCTTTTAGGCCTAAATAACCCACCACTTAACATGCTACTGCTACTTGCCATTTTAAGCTAAGAGAATCTCATCTGTGTTATTGAAAGAGAACGGGGAAGCCTCACTAGAGACAGTAATCATTTGGACTGGGATGTTGCCAGACAGCCTAGGGGATGCTCAATTGTTCGTTTTGGCTTCTCATATTTTAAGCTCGAGGCTTTGCCAAGCTGTGGAACCACCATTTAACCTCTTGTGAGATTTAGCACTAGTGACTACTCATCTGGCTTGAACAGGGTGCACACCAAGTAGGCTCGATCAGTTCACCTCTGCTTTCAGATGCAGCATTTCCCTCAGGTATTACCCTCCCACAGCATTTACCCTCCCAAATCTGTTGATAGGATGCTGTAGCCTCCAGCCATTTAAAAAGTATATTTACTTCTAAGATTTTCTGCAGCTGTTTATGGTTTTCCACAACCAGAACGTTAGCACTACAGTTCTCTGCTACATAATGACAGGCCTCAGGAGAGTTTGTAGTGTAGATACCAACAGCAAATCCACTGCAAAAGAAAAGGAAAAAAACAAAACAGAAAAGCAAAATACAGAATTAGAGGATAGGCAGAGTTGCTGGCAAAATTCAGACCATTTCAAACTTTAACAGAGGAAAAACTTTAGGAAGAATATCCCATGAAACAACAACAAAAAGTGGAGGGCTTAATTCCAAGAGCAAAGGTTCTGTTCTGGGGCATGGGAAATGTCAGAATGCTGTAAAGGACCAAAACGTCTCAGGTGGAAGAAGGCTATCAAAATCCAGTGCTGTGATTCTCTGGCATTTCCCATCATATTTTTAATCACAGTGTAAGTAAGCATGGTTTTGGATTAACCTAGTGTTCATCTTAGTTTGAGAGAAGCACCTGGCTAAAAAAAAAATAAATTAATTTTTGTCTCATTAATTTATAATGAAGTAAAGAGAGAGTTTAGGTTCTATCTTCATTAAATTCAAATATAAGCAGTTGGTTTTGTTCTGTTTTTTTGTGGTTTGTTGGTTTGTTTTTTTTTTTTTAATCAAAAACTGCTTCTCACATGAATACTGAAATTACTATCTGAATGCTAAAGCAAAATGCATGCCAAGAGACAACACTCATTCTTACCCTGCAAGGATAGCTCCAATGTCAGCAATAAACCACTCTGCAGAATTAAATCCCAAGATGCACACTCCATGGAAACGCTCTAGTCCCAGCTGTAAACAAGAGATGAAATTACAGCAATCTTGTTTTTCCTTTGAAGAATGCTTAGAGTTAATTTACAGATCTCTGCTGCGAGCACAATGTCAAGGGAAAAGTTCATGCTATTATATACGGTAATTCACATTGAAAAACTTCCCAAGACCTAATATGGAACCAGTTAAGTTTCACATCAGACACTGTCCCACTTTATCAGTAGGCAGGAAAAAAAGGATTTGCTTAGGTCTGCACTCGGTATGACTAGCTCACTGATGCTAACGGTATTATAAAATTGCAATCCAGGTAGTTATCAGTTCCCTTTGGGCTGGGAATGAGAAGGTAAGAGGTTAAGTTAGACAACACCTATTGAGACGTTTAGTCATTTAGTACAAGTTAGATGTGTCAGATATCAATAATGACACAAGCAACAAGCTCCAGTGACAGTCAGAGGCACTTTGCTATGAAATTCCAGCTGTCCAAGTCCCAGTCTTCAAGTCTCCTTCGGCCATTCTCTGGTTTTGTCCCAGAGTGGAAGTACGTAGGCTGGAAGATCCCACCATAGGAGTAAAAAGAAGAGTGGCCTTAACTTCAAGAAATAAAAGACTTCATAATGATAACAGTAAGTACATGTAATGTTGGTCTCTCTCTCCGAGTGCCTTAATTCCGAACAGTACAGGCAAAAGGCTCAGCCAGTTTGGACATTTAAGTCTCATTCATAAGCATCCCTTCAAGTTTTTTTCGTAGAAAGATTAAAATTCACATGCCTCATGAGGGGTGTTGTCCAGGTTTCACACATACCTCAAACACCTCTCTCTAAATGTTTCCTTACGCACTTTTTGGTAGTTGAATGTGGAAGCAACTTGCAAGAAATTCAAACAAAACCACTGCGGTAATTACCAAGTTGTTCATGGCATGTTCAGGTATTTCCCCGTCACTTTAAGACTCACTCAGAGAATTTGCAGGTTTAAGATATAGTTGACCACAGCCATTTCAGCAGTTAAATTCACTGAACATGAAGGAGGAGCAGAATTCATCAAAAGCTTACCTTCAAAAAGCTTTTTGCTGCTTTCCAGCACTCATCATAGTACATCTTATACGTTAGTTTTATCCACTGGCCACCCTTCTTGGATGCAAGGGCATAATAATCACCATATTTACTAGCAGCTTCCTGGAATAGCTCATGAACAGTCTTTGGTGCCTCACTGCCTATGCCCTGTTCATCCATCCTCAGTCTGACCTCTCCATCTCGTCGCGTTGTCCACACACTGGAGGTAGGAGGTGAAGAGGCTGGTTTGAAAGAAAAGTGTTCAGCATCTTATATTTAGAAACTGCTTGCTGCCATAACAGAAATATAAATACAAGTATCAAACATATGAAAGCAAATGCTAATATACCCCCTCCCACCCCCCTTTTATTCCTGGCACGTTTGCCATACAACTCCCAGTATTTTAGATCAGGACTAATAGATGAAGCTTCTAAAGCACTTCCAAAATTTTGTTAAACGTTTCCCATTTACATCCCCCTCAAACCTGCTTTGCTGCCCTAAAGCTCTTGTACTGGTAAGGTGGCAGCTTCCTGCAACAATCATACACGCTGTGCTTTGTTGTTGTTGTTGGTTTTCGGGGTTTTTTTTCAAGGAGGACTGAAAGTAGTACATTATTACCTGGTACATAAGCATTAGGCAGTGACACCACCTATTTTACTCCTTGCAGCACATCTGTGCTTTAAAGTCGAAGTTCAAGATCCTGCAATTTGAGTTTCTTCTTCCATTGTTATGGTGTGATAAATTCCTCTCTCATTTCAATAATAATTTTATGCACGCCACAGTAACTAAAAATTCTTTCCACTTACCTTTGAAGCCAAGCGTGTCTGTCTGACATCCCTCTGTCTTAACATCTTCAACTGTCTCAGTGTTGTGGACCTCAGCAGTTCTGCAAGGCAAAAGCAATTAGCCCTGGATAGGCTTTAGCACACTGGCTGAAGAACACCTTAGGCGTGCTTGCTCCATCACTTAATCGTATTAGTCCTTGGATGTCAAACAGGGATTAGTGGTTCCTGACGTTCTGCAGGTGACTTTATTCATTTTACTAGCCTGCATGGCTACAGCAACGAAACAGGTCCCTCTCAGAGAGTGTGCAAGCTTTGCCTGCACTGCTTTTAAACACACGTATGTTGTCCTAATTGTAGCTATCATTTCAGATAAACTGCAGAAGAATCCATAAACATGTCATCCAGAAAACAGCAATAATTTAACACCACAGGTCTGCTCTAGGTGCCTGAAACAAAGAGTCTACAGCGGTGAGGAGGAGGGGGGCAGGAAGGGGCACACGGATCTGGTGCAATACGCCAGTCTCACGAAGGGGAGGCCCCAGCGGCCTCACTCCTATGCAGTACAGCAATCCCCCTGGCCAGTCACCCTGTGGGGAAACCCACAGAGATTTCCTGCGGGAGGCCAGGCCAGCTGAAGAGCAGGAAATTGATTTAACAGGAAATCTTGTTCTTAGGTATTCCTAATAAAGTTAGCGCATCAGGCTCCCACCAGATGTTTGTATAGAAATGGAAACAGGCACGTCCCCCGTCTACTTCAGCCACGCTCCTCACCAGGAACTTGTCTGCGGCGCCAGCAGAAAGTTGCCCCTTTTCTTTTCATCCTTGCAAGATCTGGTGAGATGCTACCTGCCCGCATTTCTAGAACAGTGTTCTTCCTCCGTCCCTTCTCGAGACGGACTTTCTCACAGCCGTAAGTCATGAGGATAAGGAATAATCAAGTCACATGTCCCACTTCAGACCACAGGCTGGAAACCAGACCCTGTGAGATTCCATATTGGAGTTCCTGTGCTCTGCTCCCTAGAAGGACATCCCACCCTCCAACCTACAGGCAGATGATGCTTGTTCCCCTACCCTGGGCAATACCCTGTTTGTACTGTCAGCATAGCACTAAGGTCCAAGTTCTAGTCGACCCAAGATTATATTCCAGAGAACCAAAATTCCCATCTTGCCTTGCCAAACAGCTCCGCCGGGGCCCTTCGCTCCAGGCCATCATGAAGGTGTTTGTTTCCTCATGCCAGTGCTAGGTGTTTACTCTTCCACATGGCAACATTTGGTGCAAGGTTTCTCTCTAGCACCGACGCCCAGGTCTTCTAGAAGGACTGCAGGCCCCTGACATCACAACAGCCCCAACCCTCTGCAGGGGCAGCTTTGGGGCAAAAAGAAGCCCTGACATCTCTGCCTGTCACAACTGGACCGCACCTGCACACAGGCAGGAGCTCCTCTGGTCCCATGCAAACTCCTCAGCCTAATCCAGGCAGGCTTCCCACCGAGCCCCGCATTTTCTTCCCTTTCCACTAGACCAAAGAGAGGACAAGTCAGGACAAGGCACTGTGTGAATTTCAGTGTAAGGCATAAATCGCTTCCCTCTGTTTTACACTTTCTCTGAATTTCTAGGGGATAGTCAACTATTACTGCTTTGGGCATATGAAAAAGTTTAAGGCATAGAGAAGATTTCACTTGGCTACTCCCATGTACTGTCCAAAACCAGAACGGCTTCTCCTAACTAATCTGCAAGCCAGAAACCAGAGGGAAGTAAATAATTTTTTTTTTTTCTTTATTTCCCCCAAAGGGATTACAAGATGTTCCCTACTACGCATTTCCTCCTCATTTTTCAGCACAAATTAATCCTCAGTTGCAACAGTTCTGCACCATTTCTCCACCAGCTTTTACGATCAAAGCATGTAAATGACTCAGTAATACGAGCAAAAAAGCCCCAGCTATTTCCCCTACAGTGAATCAAGTCATCTTTTTCTCCCCCTTACTACATGTAATTCAAATGCAGCCTGAAAAAAATTAGGTAAAGAGTTTTTTGGCAGCTATATCCCATTACCCTGTGGTGAGATATAGACCCGTAACTACTACTCTGCTCTTTAGTAAGAGGCTGCTTAGATTTACAGACAGACTAACAAGAGTCTGATAGAAATCAGCATAGGTACCGCACACAAACTATCCCCTACAGAGGCACGCCTCTCTGTTTACAGTACAGCAACACTTCGCAAACAATGTAGTACTTCCTCGGTCTTCTAAGTATTTGATCAGTGCCCTCCCACTTACATAGAATTAACAATTACGCAAAGTTCCTTTATAAAAGGTGATCTTTCTGACTACGCAAAATATTCTACCATTCCTGTGCTTTAAGTTTATATTAAACGCACACTACTTCAAGCTCTGTACTCCGTGTGGTAGCTCTGTACAGCAAATTTAATTCTGTTCCTCTTCTTTTGAGAGGGCGAGACTGTAGATTCAGCTTTTGGAAGTTGTAACAAATGTTTGAAATGTCTTCCAAAAAAAATCTTAATTAATCTAAGTAAACATGATAGAATACAAACTATATCCTATGTATACAGGTCACCACAGAGAAAATAAAATCTTAAATTACACAAACCTAGTTGAAGAGTTGAGCAGTACATCATCCAGAGACAGCCCGCAGTTCCCTTGAGGATCCGAAGTAAAATAAGTCGTGGGGACTGGTTCCGCAAGTGCCATACGTGCATCTGACTCACACAGCATTGTCCCTGTAAAAACAGGTTTTAAAAATTAAAATACAATCAAATGCTACAGTAAAATCAGCGTCCATTAATGTAGCTATCTGACCAAGGCAATCCCAAAGCAGACATGACTCAAGACTGCTGTATTTGCATGAAATACAGTAAACTCTCACAGCGGACGCAGTGCACTCCGCATCGCGCTCGGTTCATTCGAAAAACCTGATCAGCAGTAGATGATAAACCCATTCCCACATCCAAAAACGTGCGTGACAATTACGGCTTTGAAAGAGCACCGCGAGCCTAACAATTTAAATTTTATACTCCCTTCACCCCAAAACGCTCCCGCTCGGCTCTCAGACCACCCACCCCCCACCCCAAACCCGGGCCCAGCCTTACAACGCATTGCCTCCGCCTTTGTGCAGCCTCTCCTCCCGCAGCCGCTCCGGACCAGTGCCGCCGACGTGTAATATCCTTTATTTTTAAACTAGCGCCCAGGAGGCAGATCTGGAGCATCTTATGTCATGTGCTGCCTGCCTCGCAATTGGAAGCGGCTCGTCACCCCCCACCCCCGCCTCTTAAGGAAGCTCTATCCCCACGCCTGCCCACCAGCCTCGGGCGCACCAGGGCTTCGGGGTCCCCCTCAGGGGACGCAGCCCCAGGACACCCCGGAGATTTAACCTGTTCTTGTAAAAACCAGCGCTTTGGCAGCCGTTGTGTTTTCAGCGGCTCCTACGCCGCTCTCAGTACTTTGTCGTTAGGGGATTTCGTCACCTAAACGACATGTTTTCTAACGCTGAAAGCAGCGTTGGTTTTATTTAAGGTTTACATTCGTCAAAAGCTTTTGATGCTTATGACTTGACAGGCTGAGCCTTAATTGTTTAAAGGAATTTCTAACTGATTGGAGATGAATCTCATTATCCTTGATCTTTTTAAAAAGTGGATTTTAGCATGCTATTTTGTACCTGCATTAGACAGATGCAATTTAAAGCAGGCAATGTGAAGAGCACGTTTGTCTGAAGGACGACGGACAGGAGCAAAAGGAAAGAGCCCTTTTATCTAATGACTCCGACACAGCCGAGCTGCAGCTTTCTGCCTCTGACGGGTGGGGAAAGCCAAGTCCAGCCACAATTCACAGCAGGCAGACCTGCCTCCAGCCCAGGAAAGCACATCCCCCCCTTCCGCTTCCTCATCTACCCAAGGACACGTTGCTGCTCACACCACGCTCTGCTACAGGCTACAATTCACAATGCAAAAATAGTTTAATTCACAAGCAGCTGAGAAAGGGATGTCTCCAAAAATCCCATCTCTGAATCTCCGAGATAATTGACAGACGTTGCCCAACGCCCCATTCTAGGCTAAAACACCAGAGCGGTTTATTCTGGGTTTTTTTTTTTT
>NW_008795475.1:471840-475037 GCF_000699145.1 Aptenodytes forsteri
CCCCCCCTTCCCCGCTTCCTCCTACCCAAGGACACGTTGCTGCTCACACCACGCTCTGCTACAGGCTACAATTCACAATGCAAAAATAGTTTAATTCACAAGCAGCTGAGAAAGGGATGTCTCCAAAAATCCCATCTCTGAATCTCCGAGATAATTGACAGACGTTGCCCAACGCCCCATTCTAGGCTAAAACACCAGAGCGGTTTATTCTGGGTTTTTTTTTTTTAATAAGACAGCTGTGAGAAAAAGGGCATTATCTCTACAGAGCAGCCCAGTGCTAGGAGCAGCCACTCAGACCTGTGAAACCTGGGTTTAGTTCCCTCCCCAGCCTGGAGGAACTCAAACCCACATCTAGAAGAGCGTGACGGTTACCAGACTGCACGGTGCCTGCTGGAGGTGTCACCACCGTCTCTCTTGCTCAAGGAGAGTCCTAGGCACAAGGAGGAACGTACCGTAGAAGCTGTCATCAGGCCCGACCCCCTTTTGAGGAGGAACGTACCATAGAAGCTGTCATCAGGCCCGACCCCCTTTCGCAATACTGTACCCACATTCCCTCCCAGCACCCCACGATAAGGAGTTTAAGGCTCCCCTGCGTCCCTGAAGGAAGCTTTTCTTTCTGCACTAATTATAGCCTTTCTCCTGCCATCTGCTCTTGAATACAGCAAGAAAGTTTCAAGGGTAAGGGTGAAGGTGTCCTCACAGCAGCTATCTCGCAGCACAGCCTGGCAAGCTCTTGGGCAGCAGAGGTTGGTTAGAAACATGTTGGGCAAAGAAAGGCAGAAATCTCATCTCCCAGACAAGCGTTTCGGCTGGTAGGCTGCGGGTTTGTGCCTCACCCCCAGTCACTCAAGAGGAAAAAGCCCTTCACAGTGGAGACCGTAACTGCATGCTGCCCTCGCTGCACTGTGCACGTGCTCTTCACCGAGACCCCCTGTATGGGGCAAAACCCTGACAGCAGGGTCTCTTGTTGATGGGCGTTTGGTCCCCAAGCGTGGGCACACCAGGTGTGGCACAAAGATCAAGGACACGAGGCTGCACGACTTGAAAGTCCAGGGAGGCACACCAGGACATCACTGTCACCATCACGTCCAGTGGGATGGGTTCTTCAAGGAGAATCTAGATGTTAATGCCATGTGGCCCTCAACACCTGGAGAGCAGCAGCACCTCCCCACACAAGCAGCAGCAGAACTTCTGGAGTGCCCAGGTACACTTGCACCATGAAACAGAAAGCTGAAGCGCAACCTGGTTGTGCAAGTTTCCTTGTGAACACAGGCCATAGGAATCCCAAGTCAGTCATGCATTTTCTGTAACAAATTTAGGTTAGAAACAAAGATCTGCCAATACATACACTCTCACTAGCTCTGCTAAGCACCGCAGCTAGCCCCTTCCTTCTCTGATGCTCAAACACAGCTATGCTACACAAGCCACTGGAAAGCACACACACACTCACCAGAGCCAGGCTTAACACTCACGGTAGCTCAGCGGGGGTGAATGGGATCACGAATGATCCTCTCCTGCCCCACACTGCTTCCAGAGGAGTTAACACACTGTGATGCACCACAGACTTTCAGGAACATGAAGAACATGCACCCAAACAAAAACCTGCTGAAAGAAACCTCCCTTTTAATTAAGCCTGTGCAACAACTTAAGTCATTTAAGTACAAAGCGTCTTCTGCTTTGAGGGAGCACTGTGTCCTAGAAGAACTGGAAGTTGGTGAACGATTCCAGTGAAACCACTGCGGAGCTTCACTGACAAAACAAAATAAAAGTCTGACTACGTGCAAACTCGTGACAGTCAACGGGACAGGAGTGAAGGTTTCGTTTATAATAGGCTCTGAACACACCTCTATTTAAAACACACATAGAGCTTCAAAAACGTCAGTTCAAATTCAAATTACTGAGTATGTTCATCAGCCATCTTAACATTTTCCAGCACAGCCCACTTTGCTTCCTGTTGCTGATTTCGCTTCTTTTTACTGGTAAAGACACCACGTCTGATCCAGTCCAATTGTCACTGTGCAGATCAGCTTTAGGAGATTGCCACATTATCTCGCTGTCTTCCCACATTTCCACCAAAACTGAAACTTGGCATTTTGTTCCTTTGTCTTCTTTAAAGATTTATTAAGTGAGGAAACAGAAGCTGAGCAACCCACTCTTCCTCTTTTAGATAAATTCCATTTTTAAAAGGGCAGTGATAAAAACTTCCTAAGCACTAAACGTTTTCTCCTGGGCCGTACCATTGACCACAGGTCAGCGTACGGCTGTGCTGGGAAATTATCTGATGCCCTCCTGATGCAGGAGCAGAGAGAACACAAGGAAAAATAACCCCCAACCCCTATAAGGACGATACCATGCCAAAGATCTTGAAGAAACGACATTGCAGGCAGACATTTGACTCCCCCGCAGCGCCTTCAGAGCTGAACTTTGGCGGAACAAAGCTGCCCACAGACCACCGCTTCGTCAGCTAGACCCAGGGCTTGCCCACCCCGAGAAGGGCACCGGCGTGGGCTGACACCAGAGGCATCGGCACTGTGCCGTTGTAGGCCACTGCGTAACTCATTATTCTAAATTTTTTGCAGATTGCTGGGGAATTCACCTAAAATATCCCAGTGTCCTGGAGGAGCGATGTGACTCACCAGGAAGCTGTTTTAAGTTCCTCTTTCCTAAACTGCTATTTGCTTTACCACGCCATCTGTGCTCGTTTGCCCGTGGATGGGAAATCCCCTGACGCAGAGAGCGAGAAAGCACAGGGCTGTATTTTGAGGGACACACCACCCGTGTTCCTGCCAGCTTCCACACCGCCCAAGACTTTATCGTCGCTTGACGTCCAGCCCGGCTCGGAGCTGGCGGCGCAGTCGGTACCGGAGCATCCCTGAACACTCAAGTCGCCATCTGTACCGGGCAGGACTGGTGACAGCCGCCCACGGGGAAGGGATGGACCTTCTCCTCGGCTCACCTGTGCAGCCTCAGCCCACGGCGCTGCCCCTGGGACGGGACGGGACGGCCCCAAACGGCCCGTGGGTTTATTTAACCAAAAACTCAGAGTATTTCAGCTCCGTTGGCCAGGCCACCCTGCTTGCACAAGGAGCGTCAGGAGAAGTTGGCTCGGCAGCTGCCGGAAAGACGAATTTCACAGTGAAAGAGCAAAACCCCCCCCGAGACAGGTGGGCTCAGGCCCGGGCTCAACACCCACACCC
>NW_008795475.1:475696-488158 GCF_000699145.1 Aptenodytes forsteri
GGCGCAGCGCCCGCGAAGCGGTGGGAGAGGCGCGAGTTGCCTCACAGCCCCCCCGAAACCGGCGAGCGCGGCCGCGCCTCAGAGCTTGATAAGCAGCTGCAAGCGTGAGGTGTTTCTGCATGCAGCACGCTGCTGTGTGGCCTCCTCAGCCCAGCAAGGAGAAATAAAAGCGAGAGGAAGAGAAACGGGGCGATGGTTACTCACAGCTGAGGTGCTGCAGCAGAGGAGGAGGCTGGCCCCGAAAAAACCAGCCCCACGCTGTTGTTTTCCGATCAGCACAAGTGAAGGAAACGGGCTGGACCTGTGCTGAACAGCGTTACAGGCACAAGCATCGGGCGGTTCTGGCCGTGGCGGCAGCGGGAACATCGTTAGCAGACCTGGGGCAGAAGCCGCGGTCTGGTGCCAGCTCCACCATCTCCTGCCCTCCCTGGGTCTTGCTTATTTAAACTGAAGTCCCATGGCACATTTTTTAATTTTTTTTTTTTTTTAAGGTTATGGTCCGGTAGATCATCTGTTCTCAGTTGTTTCTAGCTGATAAAGTTGCAGAAAAGCCAGAATTTTGTTTATCGTGTTAGCAAAACAGCTGTATCCGTCAAATGAATTTTGCTAGTGCAGACCAAGAATTCCTAACATTTTTTTTCCCCTGCAAATTCTTCTCTCCTTCCCCCCACAGATATTCCCCACTCACACGGGGTGGGGAGGGTATGGTTCACACCATTTAGTTGATGAGCAAACCTGAGGCATATGTCATGAGAGAAGCTCCTGCCAGAAGGTCAGGGCCGCAGCTGGAGCAGCAGCAGGTCCAGAGGACAGAACAGCACCGAGGATATTGCAGCTGCAAAACAGCAACAGCACAGTGAGACGGTGACCGCCAAGTCAGCCCCAGGAGCCCTGCACCGTGCTATCTGCAGGTCCAGGCACCCAAGAGTTCTTGCTTTCTTGGCTGTTTGCCGTGTCTTGCAGTCTGAGCCTTCCCTTGCAGCTCCACTGCACTCCCCTCCCTGCCCCAGCTATCTCATCTGCTCCTCTCTGCATCCTGTCCAAATCCCTTGGATGGCTCCGTTTCGATTCAGATGGCAAATTTATTCTGAAGAGCAAGGATACAAATGGCATCCGGAAAGTCAGGGAGATCTGTAAACTTAGCAGACCGCTAGCTCTCTTACTCCAGTCATGCCTTGGTCGTTAGCCAGTACCTGCTGTGCTGACGAGGGGCATGAAATTCTCAGCGAACCAAGAAAAGATTCAATGGCACAGCCCAAAGGTTAACTGAACTGGCAGGAGTAACCAGTTCTATTTTTGGCGATGCCCTGAGCCAACAAATTACCTTAGGCAAGCTGCTTTTTTGTGCTCCCGGTGTCCTTTATCAACCTGAGGTTGCATCACTACCAAGGCAGATGCCACGGTGTCTGCAAAACTCCCATTGGTTCTGGGACCAAAGGGGACCACGTCACCGGTGAAGAACCAGACAAGACCAAAGGTAAGTGCAGATGGTCCCCAGGCAACTCTGCCACGGGAAGGAGAGGGACCGTTCTCACTGCCTGCAGGGGATCAGCTTATACCTTGGCGTAACTACAAGAACCCTTATTACTGATCTGTGATAGCCCAGCCCAGCCCTTTATAAACAAACATGGAGTTGTTAAGCTTGAACTAGCGAATGCACCAGAGTGACTGCACTCTTTGTCAGGTATCGCCTTTGCTGGGTCTGTATTTACTAGCAGTTAACTCGACTGGAGTCTCAGGGTTCTCATTTTCCAAGGCAGCAAGAGCAGAGTGGCCCAAGAAGCTCCAGGAAATACTAACACAGTACAGAATCGCTCGCCTGGGGTGAATTTTAGCAGTGGCTGGCTAGGCCAGGAAAGACTGGAAAGTCTTTGCAGGTGTCAGTTGTTGCAGTCACCAGCTCGTGACTGATCTTACTGAATTTTCATGCCATGAAAATTGCAACCAGCATGAGTTATGTATACTGGTGCGTGGGGGGGGAGGAAAAAAAAGCATTAAATACATGTCTTAGTCCTGCATTTGTTGGCTACAGGGAGGAGAGGGGCGAGTGAAGAAAAGTCTAATAGTATCTACTGCCCGCATAGACATTTTCAGTCTCTGGGACTTCAAAGGGAATAAAGGCCAGTTTCTCATCTGACGCCAAGCAACATAGCCCTGCAGAAGAAGCCATGCCCTGTGGCGTGCTTCCTGCCAAGATCAACATCCAAAGCAAAGCTGCGTATTTTACAGCAAAGGGCAGATAAGCAAGCATAGTGCCTTGGTGTTTGGCTCTGTAAAGCAGACCTAACAATTGAAATGTGTTGTCTAAATGATCAGCCCGCATGAGAGTGTTAATATAGATTATCCAAATAAAATAAATTGTCAAGTACTAGTATAAAGTTATAGTTTGACACAGGTTTGAAGAACTGTCACATCTGCTGCCCTTAGAAAAAGCAGGTCATAAAGTGTGGGAGTTGGGAAGAGCTCTTGGTTACAGAGTCTGACTGTGGACCAAGCTTCCAGAAGATACCGGGCAAATGCGGAGTATTCAAGAAATGCTAAAAAACCTTCCCCTTTGAAGATGCCTTTCCATTATAGAGTCACTCTTAACAATCAAAGTTTGACGTTACCTTTAAAGTGTGCTTGTGACGTGAGATTGTGGGAGAGGGGGAGTTGTGTTGATAACAGGCTCGACCTCGAAGGGAGGACCAAAAACTCCACAGAATCCATTTTGTTGGTAAATTTTATGGTGAGGATACCCAGATATTGCAGCGAGTGGAAAATGCAGATACATACATGATTTTGATAAAACCTCCCGTTAACGGTCTGCTTGGATCATTTACAGTAGGACAGCAGCATCTTGGTTGTCTATGCCTGGGACATTACAGCTTGTTGACTACTGCGATATAAGTTACCTTTCCCTGAGTGCAGACACACTCCTGGAGGTGTTTAAAAGACGTGTAGACGTGGCACTTAGGGACATGGTTCAGTGGTGGACTTGGCAGTGCTGGGTTAACGGTCGGACTCGATGATCTTAAGGGTCTTTTCCAACCTAAATGATTCTCTGATTCCTTCGTGTTTCTACCCTGCCTTGACATTTGCAGGCATTTAACATGCTGCAGCAGAAGACTAAGGTGGAGGAAGATGCCATCGAGGACAGAGGCGTCCCTCACAAGACCAGAGCGGTAGGGTAAGTGCCTTGACAAGGCCCAGGGTAAATGCAGACTGGGGCCGTGGTACTTTAGGCTTGTGCATGTCAAATCACCCGACTGTGGTTAGAAACGCTGTGTACAGACAGCACACTTCTTCCTGACAGGGGTTAGTTTGTCGGTGAGGCACAGGCTGGCTGCTGCTGAGAGGTCTGTTCTTCACCTTGGCCACAGGTTTCCTGTGACCTACAGAACATCACTCTACTTTCTGGTGAAACAGAAGAAATTCCATTTGCAAGTTCTTTCCTATCTCAAGCAAAGAATCGTGTCTTCATACAGCTGTGGACACAGAGAGAGAGTGGAAATAAGTTTCTTCTTCAGCTTAATCATTCCCCATATGGAACAAGTCATATCTGCCCACCTAAATGACCCAAGACAGTTTACACAACTTTTCACTTTTATCACCCTTCTCGTCCAGCCCTGGCATTGGATCTGTAAGCTATTCTGGGCTAGCATTCCTCCGATAACGCTCACAAATTTCCAACTCCAGAGTCACTGGGAGCAAGTGACTCAACCCGAGATGTAGTTGCACCTCAGAACATTGACTCGGGGGGGCAATACACTAGTTCAGAAATTTCCACATGAAGCGCAACAAGAGGAAAACGAATGCACTGAGAAAATATGCTGGTAAATATGCAGTCACAAGGAAGGAAGGGAGACAGAAGAGTCTGTCTGTAGCATAATCATTTCTAAACCTAAACAGGTTATGTCATCTTTCCCACCAAGGACTTGCAGCATCTTTCTGGTCATGTGAAAGGGTCTACAGCAAATAGGTGTAGGTGTCTTGGGGGGAAAAAAAAACCCAAACAAACCCAAAACAAAAACAAACCCCCACACAATAAAAAAAGACACACACACACACTGAAATCCCACACCAAATTAAGTTCTAGATTCATATCCAACTCTCAGCTGTCACAAATCAACATAGCTTCACCAAAGCGAAGGAGTCTTCACCAGAACACACCAGCTGATAACTGACCTTCATCTGCCTCAGGCTGTAATAACATGACTCTTCTGCAGTTTTGTTCTCGTAAACAAAACTGGAGCAAACAGTATTTGCCCTGTCTGTCATAGGCACAAACGCCTTTTTATTTTTTTAATACTCATTAAAACCTACACATTAGTGGCTTTTGAAACACTGCAGAAAGGCAAAGGCTGTCTGTTGTTTTACACAACATGCAAAGTACAGTATGTGGCATACGCATTTATGAAGCCTGAAAGGCTGTGGAGAATTAGAATTTCTAGCCTATATAATAATTTAGTTTGATGCTAGAGATCACCTCTCTTTGGAGGTCTTGCCTATATCCTCTGAACATTAAAGCTAAAACCAAATTGCAATGCTATTTATGCCCACAGGTAATTCCACTTTTGAAAAAGAATTTGATGGAAAGCCATTTGCTCCAAAATGAGATGCACACAGAAGTTACATGTAGAAGAGTTGTTTCCAGCAGCTCAGAAAAAAAAAACAATTGCATCTCCGGAACTTCAATAAGCAAAAGAATTACATCTTTTCTCTTGCTGCTGTAGGATGAGAACAGCAGGCTTGTTTCCCCATTCCCACGCCAAGGGACCTTATTGCAATGGTGTCACAATGTTTACCAGGCAGATTTAGCCCAAAGCAGAACAAGGCTGTGCCCCGTCTGTCCTCCCCGTTTAAACTGTGTTGTAACCAGGGGAGGGATGAATGTGTAACCAGAGTGACAGATAGCAACACGGAAAGATGCTCTATCACTTGATTACACAGGGTCCAGATACCATTCTGTGTGCTGTGAGACAAGACAAGCAGAGAAGTTGCTGATGATGGTTGACTGTCGTCGGAGTGTGGTGCAAGACCCATGCTCCTGTAATTCAGTCTGAAATGTTAATAATCCACAGGGCTTCTTAATATTTTTCTGTGTTTTTAAACATAAACTCACTGTAGTAAAAAAGTTACAGAACTTTAAAATGCTCACAGTCGTGAGCATGTTGAACTTCCCACACGAACAAGCTGAACCTTTCTGTTTAATATTCAGGTTCCAAACTTCCAGAAGACTTCAACTTTTTGTCCCAGTTCAGGACGGAAGAAGTGACCTGAAACATTGAAAACATTCACAAGGTAGGCAGATAGAAAGTGTTTGTCCTCCCACGGTCTGGTTTTCAGAATAATTCTGCCGCAGCTTACCTGGTCAGCATGTGAGTTACACTATGTCCAGCCGTGTGGTCTTTGCCCTATTGCTCGTCCGTCCCGCAGGACAGCCACTGCAGCACGACTCCCAGCGGTGATTTTTTTGTAGAAGAAAATTGTCCCTCATCCGATGGCTCGAGGGAATTGTGCTACAGCAGTTGAAGTAGTTGTTGCCTCTCACTGACCCCCTTTACCTTAGCTGCTGCAGTTCACAGTGCCGCAGCTCAGGCTCACTTTGCTGCTGGTCGAGGCTACACAGCCAGGCTTTGCATGGAGGTGACCAAAGCAAAAGCACGTGCACCTTTCTCTTGGCACTGCTGGGCAGATGATGGCTTTTGGCAGAGAGTTGGAATGGAAAGGTGAGGACAGACGCGGCAGTTCACTACAGCCTGTCCATGAAAACCTTAAAGACTCAGCTATACCTCTCTTAAATACAGCTGACGCTGTTTGCTGTGATCCTTCTTCCAGCAGGCCACTGGTACAGAAACCCAACAGCTCTTCCCACCTACTGGAGTGCAGAGTCAGGCATCTTAAACAGCATATCACGCCACTGTCAGATCCAGCAGATGAGGAGTGAAGTTCTCATCCCAAGCCGTACCTGTTGATTATCAGCCCCATTGATTTGCTGATGCACAAATGTTTGCTAAATCATTGCAGGCAAAAGCAACTGATACGGCTTAAATCATGTAAATAACTTGTCTAAATTAGGGTAGCTGATTTTGCCTGATAGCAATTTTAGTGATCATTTCTCAACTTCACTGCTGGTAACATTCACCTCCAAAACGCACGAGAAGGTGGTGCAAATTTAGGGCAGTAAGCTTTCCACCAGCATATCTATATCTGGGAAGCAAACAGCCTTAGTGTAAGCCATAGAAGGAGGTGGTTTGAGCTAGTGACTTGATTTTGCATGGCTGCAGACAGGGCAGTGGTCACACACGCTGCTCTGCCAGAAGAGAGGTGGGGAAAATAACCCTACCTATTAGGAGACAACAAACTGATGAAGGTGTAACATCTTCACCCGGAAGTTGTCTGTTGCTAATGTTAACTAGAAAAAAGAACCCCAAAACAGGACTTTTTTGCCAGCATAGCTGCATTCACGCAGTGCATGTTTGGAAGCAGTGGTAGTAACAGCTTGGAGGTAAGGGGTTTGTGTTTGGGGTTTCTTTTTCTGCACTCCCAGAGAACCTTGCTGCACTGACTAAACATGGAAATATAAACTAGTTCCTCCTCGGCCTCACCCCTAGCAGGTATCATTGATGATCTCCAGGAACCTCCTGGATTGCTTGTGCCCTGCTGCGCTATCCCTCCAACAGCTCTCAGGACAGTTGAACTCCCCCATGAGGACCAGGACCTGCAAACACAAGGCTCACCCATCCCCAGATGAGCTCCTTCCTGAAGAGCCTGTATTCCCCCATTGCAGCAGTCTGGTCATGGGAGCCGTCCCACCACATCTGCATGATCCCAGCCAGATGGCAGCCCTGTAGCTGCACGCAGGTCTCCAGCTCCTTGTGTTTATTCCCCGTACCGCTGGCATGACTTCAGAGCGGCACCCCGGCACGTTGACTTCCTAGAAATGGTTTTGGGGATTTCTCCATGACGGTGCCTTATAAGCACTTCTTTGCTCACGTGTAGATGTTGGAAGTGACACCGCTTAAGCCATTTTGTTGATTTTGTGATCCCTTCCCGTCACATCACCCAGGCCCTTTGCTTGTTGACCCTGTCCGTCATTCCCTCCCAGGCTGCTGGTTACTGTCCCTCCCCGTTGTTCTTAGTGCCTGTGGTTATCCGGGAAACAGGGGGAGACTCATTTAAACTCACTGCACTAGAAAAGAAGTTCTGCATTGTACAGAAATTCCACTGAAACCTAACGCCAGTCATTGAGAATTTAATTACACAGATGTTGCCTCCATACAAAAGTTGTGTTGACATAAGCTATATTGATTTAGTTATATCAATATGACTATCTTTGATTACGCCTAAGTTGTGGACACGTCCTCCCCTAGCTTCTGTGAGCTGAGACGGCTACAGCTCACTGCAGGGAGTGGCACGCAAAACCCCACATACACTGTTTTTTCCATGACTGTATGCAGTGTTTTTTGCAGAATTTCCAGACTGCTACGGCCAAACCAAACAGATAACACTACAGTTAAATGCTTAGTTCTTTAATTCTGCTAAAAGGAAATTTACAGGGGAGGGGAAGAGAGCATTTGGGTTTCTAGCTGTGCTAAAAACTTGTTGGGGGGAAGACACAAGATTGAGAAGAGTAACTTCTTCTAAGTCCACGCCCTCAAAACTGCAAGCCGGGAAGCCTTTGCCGGGGACTGTTGCGATACTTGCTGCCACCCAAGGGAGCTAGAAGAAAGGGCAAGGGAAGGGCTGAACGCCCTTTCTTCTTTCTCCCATCTTCAGCACTCACCTGTTTGCTTTCAGGCTGGGTAAGGCTGGAAGGAAAGCGGTGCTCTGGTATGCTCTCAGGAGGGGACAGAGCATCCTGTAACACTGGAGCAGCGACAGCCCGGATTTCATTTTCCTGCTGAGGAGACGCGTGGGCAGAGGACATGTGCTACGATGCCACTGGGAAATTCCAGCATGGCCTTGGCACAACCGCACTCAACAGATTTATCCTCTTAAGCCCAGCCAAAAGCACTGAAGAGGGTTGTTGTCTGACCACCAGCAAATTCAGAAACGTATGATGCAGAAGACAACACTCCTGGGGCCGTGGTTGGAGCAGGCTTTCACCCAGCATTATCAATAGGCTGCAGGGCTCGAGGGACATGGCAGCTCCACGCAGGAAAAGCCATCGGTTCAGTTTGTTTCAGCACCCCTGAAGAAGCTTCCTCAGGAGCAGCGGGTATGGAGATGTAACCCTGTTCTCAAGTGCTTCTCTGGAGCAACTACCTGCCTACAAAAACAGAACCTATCCTATCTGCGTCACAATTTAAAATCATTGTTAAGTTAAATTTTATTGCTGATACAGTAAAAGAAAATCCGTTATCGCAGTTTAGACAATCTTCTTAGCTTACATGGGATGATGCTGTTTATACTTTGGTAGGGCGGACACAGAGAGCCACCAGTTCAGGCTCCTTATATTTTGCACCAGATGCACTGGGATCACTCAGCAGCAAAATACAGCACGGAGAAGGGGGAACCTGAGACAGAAAGCTTTCGGGTAGGAGATTGCTGTGTGGGTCGGTACCTGTATAAAAACAGGGATTCTCCCCATTAAAACTGACTGAACACAAGCAAACTTGTTGTTTAAGCAAAAAAGCCCAAAGGCAATTTTTTGTTTTGGTTTGGTTTTAATCCTCTGGGAAATTTTTCATTTTTTCAGTAAAACAATTCAAGGGAATAGCTTCAGTTAGGGTTTCATTACCAGCGGCCAAAACAACAGTATTTTTCACGGATAAACATGAAATTTCAAAGGATCCCACTACCTTTGCAGGGCATTTGCCTCCATCAAAAGACTAGTTATTGTCAAAATCTCCCTTTAGTGAAATCAAGTCAAACGGATCCGTTGAGCGGGATTGGATTTTAGCTGAATTCCAGTTTGCTTTGAGGAACGTGCCCTCCTGTGGGTATCTGTTACAGCTGCAGCAAACATGCTCCTTTGCGAGCAGGCTTAGTTTCTTCTCTTTCTTTACCAGCAGCTTTCTCAAATAAGGCTCCTTCCCCCAGACCCACCCCGATACTGTACAGGCTGAGAGGGATGAGATCTGGCTTATGCAACAGGTTGCAAGAAACAAGGAAAAATTAATTCCAGCGATCAGCTTGACACAAGAGGTGACAGACGGGTCCCTAGTTAAAAATAACAGCCCCGTGATCACTCCCCGGGTTCCCAGGAGGGAAGTGGCTAACTTCCAAGGTTTTTAGGACTTTGTCAAAGGTTGTGCGCTGGGCATTATCCAGCATTTCAGGATCTTGCTGGCAGGGCAAGACGGGGAACCTCTGCTTTGGGTTTACTGGGCATTATCCAGCATTTCAGGATATTGCTGGCAGGGTAAGGCAAGACGGGGAACCTCTGCTTTGGGTTTCATACGATAACTGACGCTTCGGAAAGAAGAAGAGCACGTCCGAATGTGTTTTGCATTTCTTCTGCAGAGGTACAGATGCCGTGAAGCGGAGCATCGTGCCCTAAAAACTAAAGCGGTAACAGAGCTGCAACAGCATGTTGCAGGTGATACTAAACTGGGAAGGACTGCAGGCACTTCTGAACGATTTCGTTAGGCTCTTAGTAAATTTGAGGGGTGACTCAGAATCAACGTGCTGCTATTCAACGTGGCCAAATGCAAAGTACGGTGCTTAAGGAGGAAGAAGTGAGCACAGTATTGCAGGATCAAAAATAACTATTTACGTAGCACTTCTATAGGGAAGGCCTGGTTTTTTCTTACAGAAAAAAACAGAGGGTTGTTTCATTTAGAAAACAAGAGTTGAGGGAAGACATGAGAGCAATCTTCAAACACATCAGCAGGTGCTATTAAGAAACAGATACTAATCTGGTCTCCATTTCCCATGGTAAAGGTGGATGTTTATGTGCATTAGACGACTTCTCAAAAACTATTCCTTCTCTATTTTCTATTTTACTTTTTATTAAGCAATGACACCCTCATGTAAAGGTTGATCTTTTTAAATGTCCTTGGCTTAAGGGTCTACAACTCATTAAGAGAGCGACTTACTTTTCTTTGGAGCGTCTCAAAATCTCACCCGGCATGTCCTTGGTGCTCAGACACACAACTCTCTGAATTTTTCCAGTATAACTCTCGTAGTAACCTGTCGAAAGCAGGTATACTAACCCCAAATCTGTGGACGGACCAGATGCTAACCAGCAAGTCCAGTCTCTCCAATTTATATTGCCTCACTCAGTCACTTTCTCTCCGTCTCTCGCTTTTCCAGTAACTCCTTTCCTGATACGTTAGGTAAAAACTAATAATCCTGCGGCGTTTGGAGCTGGCTGTGTTATTGGAGTCTCCATGGGTACAAATTCCACACACTTCCTTGGCTTAGACTGGGACATAGTTTTCAGAACACGTTACAGAAAAATACATCATAAAAGCTTTTTATTGCATGTCAATAAGGTGATCCCTGAAATCTTGAAATGTCTGACGGGGATTTTTCAAAGCAATTGAAAAGCACACGTGGTGATTCTGCTGGGTTTAACTGGGGGGAAAAAACTAACAAGACCCCCACAAACAAAAGTATTCCGTAAAGCTTTATAAAAAATGCTGCTTTCCTTGGCAGCACCTGCCTTCAAAAACCGTGGAGAAGAACTGAGACCGACCTGGAGCATGTATTGGTTTTCATTATGCAGCCCTTGCTGCCAGAATTAAAATAAATAGGAGAGGATGTGGGGAGCGGAGCACCTCCCTCTCCTGTGGTTAAAGCAAGTGTCTTAGCCGCCTCAGATCTATCGGTCATTTTAAACTTCAGAGAAATGCCCGGGATATAGGACTGGGTTAACTCTGCATGGGTCAGGCCAGCTCCGAAGCAGCGAGGTTGATGTGTGTTGGTCCCGCAATAAGAGGAAGGACACATCCCCGCTTGTTTTTAAAGCTATCCCTCCATTCATAATTTCTTCTTTAGGAGCAAAATTGTATTTAAACCTTAACCAAAAAGCCATGACCAGGCTCCTCATCGTCATAATACTATCAAGACCCTTTGGTGGCAAAGAGAAACCTCTTAGAATTTGAACACCGGAACCATCTTAACTTTCAAATAAGTTTAAATTTGTCGCCTATTAGAAATGCAAGGTGAAAAAGAGAAAAATCACATTAAGTGCAGTGTCAGTGTTTCCTTCACTGTCTCTTTCTTAGGGACAGACACAAAACTCAGCCTTCCTGAAATGCCAGAAAACAAGAGAATTTGGCCGTTCTTTGCAAAAAGACCGGGACGAGATGGCTCAGCATGAGCTGGGGTTCTTGCAACTACTTAACATTCATTTCCAAGGGAGTTGCTTTAACTACCTGGAAAGGTTTGTACATGCTGATTTATTTTTATAGGAATCTGTATCCAGAGGAGCATCCCAACCCTGCAGGGGCCGAATTTGTGATGCCCGCTACAAAAAGCTTGTTTTTCCCCTCAAAATGAAGGAACAAAAGTCATCCTTATGGATAGATTTTAGCCTGCATGCGTTCAGGACACCTGCCGCTGCCTTGCTGGCGAGGCCGGGCAGTCGTGCCCGGACTGGAAATGTAAGCTTAAGGCTACAAATCCCCTTCTTCACCCAGCGCAATCTTTCAAGTCTCTCCTGGTCACTCAGGGAAGGGATTTCAAGGAAACACCACCTGAAATCCGCTGGGTTTCCAGCCCGAACCGCTTCCAGGAGGGCAGAGGATGTCCGTGCTGGGTAACACCGATTCTCTCCGCAGGCGTAGCGGGGATGTTCATTTAAGGGGAGAAAGCGTAGAGCCGAGGTAGCTGCTGCTTTTGCAATTCTCTGCGTCCAGAGACTATCGTTGAGGCTTCATTTTCTCTCCACCACCAACGTAAAAACATCGGTTACATCTTCCCACCCGTCAGCGGGTGCTATGTGGCTTTTCCCCGGTGCAGTATCCCAAAGCCTCGACGTGCTGCACATGTGCAAATACATGTATCTGCGGGGTGGCCGGATTCCGCACATTTTCCGGCCGAGCGCGGGTGCTGGGAGCCGTTCCCGAGTTGCCGGCAGCTGGCAGATGTCTCCTGCGGACTCACTCCGGCTCCGCACGGAGCTCATCGGAAAACACGTTTGGTGCGGCAGCCGTTCGGGGTTCGAGCCCAGCGTTTTGTGGACTTAGCCCGTTCTTTAAAACCCGTGACTGGCGCTCCATCAGGAAGCGTTTGCTGTTAGACGGATAATTTTGTGCCATGGGACGACGATGCTGCTTCCACCCTTACCCGTCGCATCCCCCAACCAAACTCCAAGCGCTGCCGGCGCCTCATTTCACCTGCGCTGGGGCGGGAAGCGGGAGCGTGTACCCGTGCATAAGGATGCCGCCGCGCAGCAATTCACTTATATTTCTAAAATTGGCACCAAACCAGGACCCCCGACCCCTGTTTCTCCACCAGCTCCCATCCGTCCCACGCTCTCCCCCCCCCCCCCCCCCCCCCCGTCTTCTTCCCGTCACACGGTGCCTA
>NW_008795475.1:489479-556076 GCF_000699145.1 Aptenodytes forsteri
GGCGCTTGCAAGTGCCTGGTGAGAGTTGGGAAGAGGGGAGTCGGGCCGGCCAGCCCCTCTGCCTTCCTGCTAAGAAGCTCGCATACCTCTTGTGTTGTCTCCGGTTTTCCCCCGGGCACTCCTCCTAGTCTCACTGGGGCCGGGGGGTCGATTTCAGCTCCAGCTCATCCCTTTAGTTTGCCAGAGCTCCGGAATCCCAGCACTTGCTTTCTTGTTGGTCTTAGAAATGAGCGAAAATTGCAATAAGACCTATTTTTAAGCATCTGCCGTCTATTCCTGACTTGGTTTCTCCAGTTTTGTTTCACAACATACTTTATTCAAAACAGGCTCATCTCCTGTTAGAGCAGGATTTTGTGTATGTGCCTATTTCGAGCGTGAGTTCGTGCAGTCTGATTAAATCTTTCCATTCTTTGACTTAGATACTACTCTAAAGTCTTTTTTTGGTTTTGCCATTGAAAGAAGCAAATCTTACTAATTAAAGAGCAAAGTGGAATAAGCAATAATTTTATTAAATCTACTTTTATGTTTTTGCGCTTGGAATATCCTTAAACTGACCATGCTCAGCTTCAGATTCATTTGTTAGTCAAGGCTTTTTTCATCTGCTTCTGCCCAAACTTTCCAACTCTCCATCTCTCTTACAAATCATTTGAGAATAGAGAGTAATTGCTGGCTTAAAAAAAGAAAAAAAAATCAGTCTCAAAATATAAACCTTAAGCTTCCCAAGACTGGGGTTCCTTCTTTGCCTCTGCTGTTAGACTATCTGCGTGAGTTTGCTTCCGTCAGTCTAAGATGAATTCAGTCTTATCTCAGGTTTTATTTTAAAGTTATGCATCTAGTGGAAGGCAGTCGACATGGAAGGGAAGGCATCTCGGAAGGCCCTCTCATGGTTACCTGTTTCGAGATGGGTTGAATCAGCCTCTGAAGGTATCTGTTGAGGGAGTCTAGGCTGAGCCAGGTTGGACATTTGACTTCTAGATGGCTGAAGTCAGGTGAGGAAAAACCTGCACTTGTAGGACCAAATTGTGGGTGTTGGATATCTGACATCGGGACTGGGATGCGGTGGCTCCGTCAGCAACGCTCATTGTTTCATTTTGAAAGTCTTCGTTCATATTTTAAAAAGCCAACACATCCCACTGGTTCTTTACCTCTCAATATTGCTGTCCCAAGGGACATGAAATCTATTTGAATTTTGTGAGATGTTTTGCATTTGCCTTCTGGTGTATACAGGTGTGGGCATGCTCCGTATTTTTGTTTTAAGCCTTTAGAGTTCATGCCCTCAAAGCTGTTCCCGTAACGGCGAGGTTTGGAAATACTCATCTTTTCAAACGGAATCTGGATTCCCAGGTAACCGCCGGATCTGGGCCTTAAGGGTGAAAGCGTGCACAAAAGCAAGCGAGGGGTTCACAACTGGATTTTCTTTGTCCCCGCTTGCTTTCTGCAAAACGGGAATGATCCCGGTGCATTCGTGGGTGGTGATAAGAGCATCCGCTGCCACAGGGGAATGCAAGAGCCAGGTCCGTCAGCCTTCACATGGGGCTCCCACAGACAGTCCCTGCTTTGCATTTCCCTGCTGTGCCATTTGCATCTCATGAATTCCTCTCATAGTACCGTGTCCCTGTCTTGGGGCCCTGCGTGCCAGCCCTGCTGTGGAAGGGTCCGAGCGAGTGCGAAATCTCAATGCTGTGCTACAGCAACTGGAGAGGGTGTAAGATGTGCAGGCAACTCGCTGGGGGCCGTGGCCGTGGCCTGGTGCAGCAAATTCTCCCTTAGCATCAGATCTGCCCTCTCAAAGAGCGTTTTGTAGGTTTGGCATATAAATGGAGGCCCATCTTCATCAAGGGACTTGGCACCACGTGTCCCGTTGAGTCCCCCGCAGCAGGGGTGGGAGGGAGGGAAGGGGTCGCCCATCTCAAGACTGAAGGCTGAGTGCGGTCTAGAGAGAGTAGCTGTTAAATCACGTGTTGTGTTCCTGCAGGTACATTAAAAATATGCCTTCTGTGTATTTTTGCAAGTGTAAATCTGAAACGGTAATTTAAGGCCATAATTGTTGAAGACGTGAGCAGGCAGCGCCACTGATGTCAACTGTCCTGGCTACCTGCTGGGGTAAATTCTCCAGTTGAGAGTATTCAGTGCCACTAAAAGTCACCTCTGTACTTGTTACTCTCTTCTGTGACAACTTCTTCAGGGCTGCCATAAATGTAAAGCCTCAGTCAGTGGTTAATAACTGTAGCTTTTCCTAGCTCGATTGCAGTAAAATAGATGGCGCCAGTCATTGTCTTTAAATAGTCTCATGCTTGTAACACCTCAGAGCATTGACAGCTGTTATGTTTAATCACAACATGTTTTCACTTTTAATACAGGCCTGTAAACATAGCTGTTTTACCGTATTCTAGCATATTTTCCTTGTTCAGTTTTAGTACTCTAGAGCTAAAAGCGTCCTGCGGCGTGCAGGGTCACAGCGCAGGGAGGGCAGTGCTGATTCAACAGGCGTATCTTACCACTCAGCTTCTCAGCCAAAGTTTCTGCTGGAGGCTGCCGAGTTATATTTAAACCAAGTTTTCCCCTCTTTCCCTCCCTCGAAACAAATGCCAGCGCAGTTAACGTCTGGACGCCTGCCAGCTGGAGCAAAGTACTGCCCGGACCAGCGTGCCAGGGCTTGCCGTGGGTGCTGCGGAGAGGAGCGCCTCACCTCCCCGTGTGTCAGCGCGTGCAGCTCGGTGATCCGGGATTATGTTTCTGATATTTGAAACATATGCAAGGTTTCTTTCTGTAATCTGCGCTTTGAGACTCGGTATTTTGTCTTATTTGGACTGGCAGTTCTTTATTCCTGTGTTCAAACATCCACAAATCCACCTTATTGTCTAAGAATGTGCTGCCTTTCTCACGTTAGGCTGTTTCCGTCTAAGTAGCATATGAACTAATTATGCCATAAATACATAAATAGACAACAAAACATTTCTTCAGTGCAAGCCGCGTACCCATTAATACACTGAACAAAGAGGAGTCTTTGTACGGGGCACTACCTACAGAATATCACTTTTCTTAACAGAGAAAGCATGGAGGAAATTATTTCAGGGCACATCAGTACACAAACTGTTTCCAGTTTGGGGGGAAAGGAAAAAAAAAACAAACCCCAAAACAAACCCACCTTCAGCTTTGGGTCATGCTTTTATGAAAGATGGCTATGTCTGCATCTCACCCAGCTAAAACAGAAGGACTAGAAAAGTTTAAATTTTCTTAATTCAGCTGACTTGTTAAAACAATATGTAGTTATGTATAGACGTGTGATTTCACGTCAATGAATGCGAAAATCTTCCTCTGATGATGTTCCTGCTTACTTACGACGCCGGGGGGTTAGGCAGTATGTATCCAGCATTAAATTTACAAGGAGAATTTTAAATTGCAACAGAAGCAAGAGTCTTCCCAAACACAACTTTGTAAACTGTTTTGTTTTGCTGATCTGGTATTACACAGGAGTTAAGAGCTGTAGAAACGCCACATGAAGGCTTTTGAAAGTAATTTAAAGGCAATTGATAAGCTTGCTTTTTTCCTACATTAGATTTCTATTAAGAAATTAAGAATTTTTTTCTGAGCTTAATAAATGCCGAAGAAGTCTCAGCATAGTACAAATGTGTCGTAGCGGTGAAGCTTTGAAAGAGATTAGCAATTGAACATTGCAGTTGCTTCCAAAGAAACAGGGGTCACAGAATGCTGTGCCAATGACTTTATATAAAGCAAATGCAAAAAAAAAAAAAAAATTCAGATTCTTTGTTTTCTTGTCCCATATCAATACTCTGCTGAAGGAAATCCTCAGTGTCTCTAGCAAGAAGCTGACAAAAGAAATAATTGCACTGACGGCAGCGATATTCCTCCGTGATGCATCATTTAGTTCGTTGATGCATCTTATGACCGTCCAGTATCCACAAACGATTTTTTCTGTTTGAGGTGGTTCTTCTCTGGCTTTATGTGCGGGAATGTCTGAATTTGTATGAGGACAAACGACAGCAGGTACCTGTGTGTATGCTATGATGAAGACTGGCAGTTTGAAACACCTCCCTGTCTTCTGTGGCACAGTGACTTCATGCTCTGACTTCTTCAGGGCATCTCTAGTTTTTACAAAGTCTCTAGTCCTTCCAAAGAAAATGCAGAACACAACCAGAAACCAAGCGAAAGCGGGAGGCAAGAAGGCTTTTGTGGTTGCCATCATCTCCAAGATGCATGTGGCAGTGTCTCTTCATGGAGATCAGCACCTGCTCCTCAGGAGTTGTCCTGTCGCACCTCTCGGGGCAGCCCAAGCTGAGCTGACAAAAGCACTTTTCTGTTGCTTGCCGCATCTATGCCGTGAATTTTGCTACCGTAGCTACATGGTGCCAAAGGGGTGTGTTTCCTTTCTGCGCCCTTGCCAGCTGATGCTGTTCTGCTGTGAGAAATCCACAGTGTGGGTCAGGGTTTCCAAAACGTTGCCTGCTCAGCTGCCCTCATAGGAAAGGACTTGGTTGTACTGTGGAACGGCGTGGCAGCAAGCTCCAGGGTTTGGGGCAGGGGGCATGCAGGACCAGCAGGAGACCTGCCTCCAGTCCTGCTGCCTCCCCTCTTAGCCACCAAGTGGCTCCTGGTGTTGTACACAGATGGAGATGTTTGCGTGTGAAATTATATTTTTCCCCATCCCTTTTAGAGAAGAGGTTCATGGCTGGATTTACCCTTCTCCCATACAGCTTTGGAGTGCACGTTTTGCCTTTCCCGTTGGGAACTGAACCCGTGCTGGTACGCACCAGCAGACGTGTGCTGCAAACACGTGCACGTCTCCTTGGCAGGCGTCTCATGGACGAGTGAATCCTTGTAAAGTCCACATGGCATGAATGAATCTGGGTGTGAAGAAAGAGGGTTCTGCCTCCATAGCTGAGTTTTGTAAGTGCTCAACTCGTCTGGAAGCGCTAGGATGAAATCAATGCTGAATCTATGCGGTGATGCACCAGTTATTCAGGAGTTTGTCTGGGATTACGTGGTTGGTGGTTCTTCGAGGTTAACGCAAGGCAGAGGGCCCCACTGAACTAAGCCCCCGTTGCATCCTCTCCCCATCGCCCCATGGCCGTGGTGGCAGAGGGTTTCACCAGTGTCCGAGGACAGAACTGAGTTTCCACCTGGACAAAGCAGGGCCTTGCCGAGATGGGTGGAGAAGGCAGCCTGCCCTTACCAAGCGGTGTATCGCTGCCTCCCACGGGCGAGTGTGCCTGTTCTTCACTGCTCGGCCAAACCTTTCCAGTCTGCTGCAACCGAGGCTACCGCTGGAGAAGGGAAGCGAAAGGAGGCATCTGGAGATGTGTGTGATTAGGTGGACAAATGGCCCATCTCCATGCAGCCAGGGGATGCTCGTGGGAAATGAGGCTGATGGCCGGATTCTGCACGGAGCTGGATATTCCAGTTGGTTCAGCCAGATCTGGGGCCTTTCTGACAAGCAGGCACTAGTCCCGTATTTTCTCTTACCCAGACTGTGTTCTTGTTTGGGCAGTAAAGAGAATTTGTGCATAGCCTCTGATAAGATGAAGCTTGCAGAAAGCTGGGAGAAAGCAAGTTCTGAGATAAGACCGACCTCTCAGTGTGTTATAAGTACACTGTTCGTCAGTGTTGTCACCTTGCTGGCCTGTGCAAGGATATCTTTCTCCTTCTTTCTCCCCATCCCGAGCTGTCTTGGATGGTACAGTCAAAAAACCAACTTGAAATCCATCTCTGGGCTGTGAAATGTGGGGGTATATGTGAATAAATGCACATGAACTAGTTCTGTCTAATTTATCTTCAGTCCTTGCACTTAGACAAAATATTTTATGTGCTGTTTAAACCTCCACCCCCTTCCCCCAAAAGAAGATGAAATGCAGATCTTTTCAAATATTCATGACCTTAAATGACCAATCATAGGAGGAAATTTTTCTTTAATAGGTACAGGTAATAAGAGAAATAATGGCTTCTGGTCACCAAGCTAATCTTCAGAGCTCCCTTCTTCCTAGCAAATATTTATTCTTCTTAATATGGTAGATGTGCACCATTGTTCAGAAGACTTGCACCTGCCAGGAAAGTGAAATATCCCTCACCCAGGTCCTAAAACCCTTGAAGAAACTGGGACTGGCCTGCAGGCTACCCGTCCTCCACGGTTGTTTGAACTCGTAATGCAGATTTTTCTATATTAATTACCTTCCCCCAAACCGTAAATACAAAATTCACCCTTCATGTTTTAGGCACCAGCTCTGTTACGTTCACCTGCTGAGGCCGACAACCTGCAGCACTCCAACTTGAGCTGGGTGCTGCAAAAGCAAAGGCTGTTCCTACTTGTGGCTTAGCCTAAAGATCTGTTGGTGTCGATGTTTTCCTTTCGGAATAGCATTTATTATGGTAGTTTCCATAAGATTGCTCCCAACGCCGTGATCAGGTAACATTCACCAGATAGGAGCCCCTGGCAGGCAGGAAGCACTTAGATGGTTAGAACTGCTGCTTGCTGTGCTAATAAATGGACTTATTTAAATTTCAGAGTATTGTCTTGTATGCTGCAACTATTAGAGATAATTGTGTAAGGTAAGGCGTTGTAAGCCAGATAATTCATGTTTCAAATTATGCCAGAGCAGCAGAAGTGTTTTTTGATTCTTACCACTGCTGTTTTCCACATTTCCATTCTTCCCAATCTAGATGCTGCTCAGAACTTAAAAATCTTTTTTTAAAAAAAAAAACCACCACCAAAACCAACCAACCAACCCAACTTGGTTTTAGATATAAAATGTAGTCAACATTTCGGTAACATTTAATAAACTGTTTCTGGAGGTTTACCTGGCTACTGAAATTTTGAGTCAGTTCATTATTTAATCTGTCTTGAGGCACTGAGTAGAAAAAGCTTCTTTCAGACTTATTATCTAGTACTAGTTAAAAAACATGAATGTTTGAGCTGTTACAGTGCCAGGAAGCCCCAACAGACCCTGATAATCCGTTACCTTGGGTGCGGTACAGCAGCGCAGTGGGGGCCGGTCTGTGCCTCAGAGTGCTCACAGTGGTTTCATGGGACAGGCAGAGCAAAGATTGTCTTACGACAAAGATGGGGGTTAATTATTTTGTGCTGGCAACGTGTTTTATCCGTCACAGAAACCTCCTCTGCAGTCCCCATCCAAGACATTCCAGTGCGGTGCCTCATCAGCTGCTGCTGCGTCATCTCCGCACTGTTGGGAAGGGCTGTCGCCACAGCCTTTCGTTACTAGGGAAGAGCCTGATGTGCCTTCAAATAAAGGATCTTTAGGCTATTTAAGATACATAACCCTTTTAGAGAACAACTTCCCTGAGAGCAAACACCCTCCTGTGCCTTCACGGAGGAAATGCGTGACGTGCGAGCTATCACGTTGGTGCTTAATAAACAAACTACAAACGCCTAATTTTTAGAGTTGATTTTTTGGGGAGTCAGTATTCTGATTCTTAACACGGTGTGAAGACAGAGCACGCACAAGTATGGGCCAGGCAGTGCCTTTCTGTTTATTCCACTATATCTATTGTCATGGTGGATTACAGCCAAGCCGGGTAGTGGATTGCAGGGTAAGTCTCTCCTAAATACAAACTGTGGACCGGGTACTTTTCTGCATCTTTTTCATGGGTGCAGTCACTCATAAAAACATGATCTGCCTTATTGTAATGCTCAGGAATTTTTAAGTCCCCTACGGTTGCCCTGTAGGGAAATGTGCTTTGTCTTTAGCTCCACAGGTACCATGCAAGCTCTGTTTTCATATCTCATTTGTAAAAAGCACTAATCGTTACTTCCTTGATGGGGACTGAAAGGAGACATTTTAATATCAAAACATCTGAGGGTGTGTCTGTCACAATAAAATCCCTCTGTGTGTTTATGTAGGCCCTGGGGCTATATCTGTATGTGTGGAGATACATGTATATTTTATTTTTTTATATATACACACATATATGAAAATATACCTGTATATGTACATATATAGACGTTATGATAGAGTGTAGTTCCAAGAGTACAGCATGCTGGAGGATGTTTATTCCACATTTCTGATGCACCTCCTTGCCTCCGGACCCAGTCCTCGCTGGGGTTTCTGTGCCACCTTAGACTCTCCTGTGGGACTGTGCCCTGAGGCACAAATTAGTCTCTGATCTAGCAAGTCCCATCTTTTTCTGATTCAGAATCCACATCTATTGGTATTTCTGAGTCTGTTTGGGAAACCCTGCTTTATTTGCTCTGTGCTTTCATTTCCATTTTCCATTAGGGAAAAATTCAATACCTGCCTTTTTTCCAGGAGCCAGAAAGTTGAGATGGGTAGACTTGTAAGGATTAATATTTGCAAAGTGCTTTGAAATCCTCAAGTGATTGCTGCTTTACTCACTGATCAAAATCACATATGCATTTTTTTTGGATGGTGTCATTATTAAAGGTCTTTTCCAACCTAAATGATTCTATGATTATCGCTCTGCCTCACGCCCTCTCGGAATACTTTGTGCAGAGACACTTGCCTTTTATCCTCTGGACACTGAGAACGGCTCTGGCTGCTCTGTGTCAAGAGAAGCACTCGATGCAGTTGCTGGCTTCGCTTTGCTCCCCTGGATGTGCATGGGAATGGTCCTCCAGGAGAAGCACCTACTCGGTGGATTTTCCTCCCCCAGTTTGCTCTTCAAAGGGCTGGCAATCTTGCAGGGTGCTGGCTGGTGAAGATGCAGAAACCATGCTCAGAACCACGTTTTGGTCCTGAAAAATGGAGAGAGGGGAAAACAACCAACCAACCCCTGGAGAAATTATTTACTTAGAGAAATGCTTTTGGGTGGGGAAAAGTGATTGGGGGATTTCTTGCTGAAGTGACTCCAATATCATTCTTCAGGCTGTTTTACAATCCAAGTGAATACACATGCAGGGTGCTCTCAGAAAGTGAATTTTGGAACAAAAATATTTGGGAAGATGAACTGTAGACAAGCTAAACTCTGTTGTTCCATGCTGCTCTGTTTGCAGCACCCGATGAGAAACACAGGATAGTTTCGGTGACACTCCCTCTCTTTGCACATTTCAAGAGACAATTTATGTCGTGGATTAAATTTTTCCAGCTGTATTCTAACCTCATGTCCTTAAAACCCAAGCTTTATTCTTACATGCCACTAAATAACTAAATTAATACATCATACATTGCAATTCTTACTTATGTTCCCTGAAGAATTACTTAATGCTTTGGTGATGAGTCTCTTACTAGTCTATCATTAAGGAATTTTTGTGATAGCTTTCCTTTTGGCAGCTACTTGGTAGAATTTATATTCTGATGTTGGACAACAAAATGTTCCACAGTGAACATTTTGAATGCATCTCCTGATTTCTAACTGCTTTCTTCATATATGAGGTTTGAATTACATGATTAGCCAGAACATGATGCAGTATTTTTGCTGGAGAAAAGTAAATTGTCTATGAATTAATTTCTGCTTTACGCTTCTGGCTTATAGCCATTCTAGGCTAATAGCGAATTGAAAGGTGGTAAGAACTGATAGCCTGTGGCCTCTATGCAATAGTTTTTATACCCTTTTTTCTATCAGGTTTATGAAAATTTTACTAATTTTCTTGTATCAGAAAGTTAAGGTAAGGGTTGAGCTACTGTCTGTTCCCTGGAAGTATGATTTTTTCCCCAAAATCAGCAGTAGCATATGCTGATCAGTTAAAAGAAGGTATGCAATAATACGGTCCAATAATGTAATAACAGAGGATTTTAATTTTAAAAGTCTGCCCCCCCCTCCACCCCCCAGAAATCATACTCAGCTGGGTACAGTGAGTTGACTGCGTTATTCCTTTGAGACAATAGTGTGTTGAAAATAATTTGGAAGGTAAACTAATTTCTGTACCGATACCATTTTATGAGTTTATAACAACAGTGGGTGTTTTCCCACTGCAGAAACACAAACAACGTTCTCCCTTGGACACACATGTGCACACACTCGCGGAACTGGAAATCAAGGCTGCAAACACAATTTTTTTTTAAGTTCTTTTTTTTCCCTCTTTGCAAATGGCTTCTGGCATCATTGCTGTAACTGCCTCTTTCCTAGAGACAACAATGTCTCCTGTGAACTTCATATAAACTGCTTGTAGTACTTCTTTGAGTCCATTTCTTGACTTGTATCTTTGAAAGATCCCTCCGTAGCTTCGTGTCAGTGTTGGAGGGTGAGCTAGCTGACTTTTTTGGCATATAGTGATTGTGGGAGAAAAAAAAATCTTAGGTGAATGCTCAGCTGAATGATGTGCATTATTTCTACTGGAGTGCTTTTTGCCTGAGCAACGTAAGTGCAGATGCAGAGATGATGGTGTTTTCTTTTTTCCCCTCCATCTGCAGAAAGTAGAACTTCTCCACTAAGAAAATTAATGTCGTACTTGACTTTTAAAAACTGCTGTTAATGTCTTGATTGTATGTACTCCTCTGACCTATACCACTGAACTAAACCCATTCACTTTTGATTTACGACAACTGACCCTTCTGTTTTGGAAGATTGAACTGGAAATTCAGGATTAACAAAATCTACTTTTTTTGCCTTTGAAATAGGCAGATGGGATCGTTTAACATAACATTTGCTAAAGTTTATTTTGACTGAAGTCTGATGTCAAGTAGCATCCCAAGCAAATATTTAAGAATAAAATACCATATTGCTGACTTACAACTCTGTTGCTGTTGGTTTAAACTAACTATGGTTATAAAATCACTCGTATTGGCGAAGGTTCTGTTAGCAGAACAGTAATTGTTTGTATATAGAATTTTAAACCAGTTGTGTTTTCTGCTATTACATTAATGGAAAGCATGCTTTGACATCTTCCCCTTAGCTCCCTGACTAAACTGTCTGGATTTGGAACTCCATCTGGCTGCACTGAAGAAACTCACTCCTCTATTCCCTACCCGAATCTCTTCTCGGTACATAAAGGAGCCACTGAAAAGGTTAACTGTTTTTTAAGAGAACAAATCATTCTGGTTTTAAAATTGGCACTGTAACAGTCTTTACTGGCTACCTGATGAACTGAGGCTCTCTAGAGGTATTGCAAGCTTTTTTAAAATGCTTCAAGTTGTTTGAAGCACGTTTGGCTCATAAATACCTACAGATCATAGCCCAGGAGAGACCTATGAGTCAGGGAGTAGGAAACGGTCAAGTATTGATGTTGTAGAAACCCCAGTCCCAATACTTCAAGTAACAGAACAAACTGACGTTTCATTTGCCGGTGCCAAAACTCATCCATAATTAATGCTCCTCGACCTGTCCTCTCTCCCCTTCATAAATGTCTTTTTTTTCCTTCTCTGTCTTTTTGGGGAAGCATGCTGCAAATAGGAGATTTACCCTATGGAATGAGGAGATTAGTGTTAGCATGTGTCTTCTAGCTTTCTTTTTAAGGACAGGTTTATGCAATTCAGTCAATGAAAGGAAAATTAAGAGAGAGCAGTAATGGGTCGATAGCTAAACAATTCATCATTTAAAAAGGAAAAAAAAAAGTGAATCCCCGATACCACTGGAAGATGTGAATGCTGACTGATTCCTCTGATGCTTTTGAAGCTGCGCGGCTCAGACAGGAGAATCAGCTTGAGGTGATTTAATCACGCCAGCCGTGCAATCTCTCTTATGGAAAAGATCCATTGAAAGCTTCACAGCCCACACAGAGGAGCAGGGTCTTTGCTCTTAATGTCTCAGACTGATCTGCCTCTGCTTCATATAATGACAAATCTTCATTGTTCTTTGCAGCAGAATAAGGGGGAAAAGTTGCTGCTGACAGTTCAGAGCAATTCAGCGTTGCTTGCACCGTGCTTTTTACAAAAACCAGAATGGGTCGATGTTTCAGGCAATTCTGGAGGATGCTTAAAACCGCAGTATTGAACTGGTGCTCCTGGAGGCACGGGTGTCCAGGTGCTACAGCTCGGACAACATCCTCGCACCTCCTTAGTTGTTCCAGAAAGAAAATATCTGCTCCTGGTTTTTGGAGCTTTGATACAAAAGTCTGTTAAGTCAGCTGTGGTGTCACTGTGAGGGAGGTTGACCTTGCTTATAACAATAATGAGTTTTGTTAATCCTTGCACTGTTAATTAGGCTCTTTATGTGAATTTGCAAACAACTGGGCGGCCGCGGGAGTTCCACCTTCCTCCAGGACCCTGGCAGAAGAGGCCTGATTCCTCCCCCACCACCGCCATCTCATTCATATGATTTAAGAATTAAAATCTGTGCGGCTGTGACTGACGAGGGACCGAGAGCGTGCAGGTTATCGTGGTGAGCTGAACACAAGAGCGCAGTGCGTGCCGTTTCGGTGATGGAGTGGCACAGGAGAGACCCTCTGCCCCGTCTGGGGGGGCTCTCGCCATTTAAACTCCAAGGGTGGCAGGCTGTTGCCATTTGAAACATCTATGGAAAAAAGAGCGAGCAGGTGTCCCAACCGCTGAGCCTTGCGGTCACTCACTTTATTCGTCAGGTCAATTCACTGTCCCCTGCAATCACCCAGGAGAAGACGGTGATGCTTAGGACATTGCTTCTCACTCTGCCCTTTCTGCTCCTTTGTAAAATGCTGTATCATATAAAATGTGCTCTGTTACAAAATACTTCTTGACTGCAAGAGTATTCCTGGAAAACTTTTCTCTTTGCTGATGGTGCTCCACTTTTCTACTAGTATTTGCTTTGCTGATTATTTGGCCTTAGGAGAGTACTTTGTTCTCAGCAGCTGATGGCTTTCCTTTCTAGAGGAGATGGATTTGTTTTTTCCATCCCTGAATAATTTAGATACTGCTGATAGCTTAAAAATATTATTTTGCAGACTAACTAGGTACTTGCATTAGACTGCAAATGAATACTCTTCTGTATTTCCACCTGCAAGTTACAAAACTGCTACATGAAGTTTACTGTTACAAAGCTTTAGGGACTCCAGTTTAGTTTTCATTTAATCAATTTATTTTGTGGAGGAAAATTTATCAAATCTGGCAGTCCTTTTAATAGGTATGTTTCAGAAATGAAATGATGTCTGCTTCTGGTTCCAAATGTGCTGTGAGATTAGTGTTTAAAAAAACCAAAACAAACCCCACAATTATTGCTTCTCTTAATTGTGAAATGGGCAGACTCATTGTGTATAAAGAGATTTGTTTTAATTTTAAAAGGTTTTGTCATCCTCAGCTGTAGCCCACTATTGTTGCTGATGAGTGCAGGCCCAACCCGGGAAATGTCTCATAATTTGAAAAACAAACATTTTCTGGCTGGCCTGTATTATAGAAAATATTTAGCTCGAAAACTTGAATTAAGGTGGTGACATAAATCAATAGGATGCTCTCAGTTGAGGCAAATGCTGATGTCTTTGTTTGGAACATGGCAACGTGAGGTGTGATACAGAGTGGTACCCTTCTAGTCCCTGATCCGATGCACGCGTAGAGGAGGAGCGTGTAAAGATGTAAAGCGAAGCATGCCTGACCTTCTCGTTGCTTGCTAGCTGGTGCCTTGGCTGAACATTGCCATTGCTTGGCAGCTTGTGTTTTGACTGCAGTGGAGCCTTCTGCATCTGAAGAGAGGGGCTGATACCAGGACCTGCTCTGTGTCTGGGCTCCTTCCCAGGCTCTAGAGGTGCGTGGATGCTCCTCTCTGCTCCAGCTCCTGGTCCTCCTGCTGTTGCTCCGTTTGCAAGTGGAGGCATTCTTAGCATTCCTTTCAGTCTGCATGGTAGCTACACAACATCTAATTACACTTCTCCACAACAACTAGCCAGCAAATTAACATTATAATGGATCTTCAGGTTTTGTAATTAGTCAAAAATGCCACTGGACTGAAAGAGTGCTGGGCTCTGCCTGTCAGCAGCCTTTCCTCCCAGGGCAGCAGTGTGCAGCCACTTCCTTCTCCTGCCTTTGGAGTCTTCCTACAGGTGAAAAATTTATTGTCCTGAGGCCTTATTGTCCTTAGGAGCACCTTCCTCCTCTATTGTAAAGGGTTGTTCTGGTAATTACTTTGGATACAGGAGCGTCACCAAATTCTGGGACCAGGCTTTCAAGAGGAGCTGAACATGTCGCTGAATTTCTTTGCCGAGCTGAAGTATCCCTGCCATTTCTAAACACCGGCAGCTGCTGCTTTCTTTTGTCCTGTCCCAATTTTGATTTTTTCTTTCTTCACGCAAAATGTCTACTGAAATTGCTGGAAGAGTTGCCTTTGGCAAAGAGGGAGATGCTACTTGCGGAACTGGTTCGCAGGAGGGAGGGGAGCAGAAAGCCTTGCATGCTGTGTAGTCTCTCAAATTCTACCTTAGCTTGCCCTTGGGCAGGGCAGCTGCATCCTTTCTGCTGTCCGTCTCCCCTGCTTTACAGCTTTGTGACCCGTCCTGGCGAAATCGGGGCTTTATTATCACAGGAGAGTTACCACCTCCGAAGGGACGCCTCTCACCATTCAAGGGCTGGATGCAGCAGGAGCAGCGGGGATGTTTGCGTTGCTTCACTCTGGGCACTGAACTTAAATCAGGATTTTTAGACTCCCTGCGTAGGCAGCGCAGAGGCAGTTACCTCCAGAGGTTGGCTCAGAGTAGCTGCATCTCTTGGTAGACCAAAAATGAGGGCTTCGGCCCCTTAATGAGGGTGCTTGGGGTAGGTGGCTAATGCTGGGTGCTGGAAATCCTATGCATCCCATCGCGCCTGCATCAAGAGCATTGTATAGCCGAACTGGGTATATTCAACCCTTACACGGCTTTAACTCTGTTTCCAGCTTAGTTTAGCCAGCATTTGCTTTTGGGAAAAGATCCGTCTGCGATGAATTGAGGTTGCTGCCTTTTTGTAGAAAGGGGGGGAAGGAATGAAATAATAGTTAATACTTAATGCATATGAGCAGCAATGCTGCTCAGGTTGCCTAGCAGCCAGTTAGACAAGCAAGAGAATAAAAAGGGCTGGCTGAGTGAATGTGGTTGGAGCCGGTTTCTGGGTTTGCGGGTGGAATCTGACCCATGCAGTCCGTTTTTTTGGGAGGGGGAGGAGATGGTGGAATTTACCACTAATGGATATTTTAGCTCTGTCGGATCATCTCTATCCACTCCCCCACCCCCATCTGTTTTTCCTTTTCAGTTTTTCAAGTGTAACTTGGAAAGCTTTAGCCAAAGGGAGGTGTTAAAGTTTTGTATGGTTTCTGGAGATGGAATGGGCAAAAAAATCTCTCAAAGTGACTTTTTCCTTCTATTTAGGACTGTATCTCTAGCAGTCTGGAGATCGTTAGCATTTCACGGTCTCTTCAATATACTGCTCAGCACATGCAGTAAAATGCTGTATGGACTGGAAATAGCTCCTGCAGTCACACTTAACGCTTCTAACATTGCTCTCGTTCTTGCAAGAAGTGGATGTGCATTTCATTTTCTGGAAAGCAAAAGTAGAAAGATACTTTGAAAAAACCGGGGGCTTGAGCTGCTATATGATTGCAGATAAACTGCCCCCTCTCCCATGAGGCCAGAAATTCCCCAAAGTATAAGGTTGGATTAAAAACCACTAGGAGATAAAAATAGGGAAGGCTGACTGTTTAAATAGTGACTTTCTGAAATTGGGTGGTTCTTTTTACTTTTTCAGGAAAAGTTGGAAAGCTCGAACCCCTTTTTCTTGTCAGGCATAGCTCTGTGGGAGTAACAGGACTCCAGCAACTGAAACCTTAAAAACCCCCCGCTAGCATCCTCGCTTGAGATAAGAGAGGTGTCAGCTCTCAATTTTAATGTGTTTTCCTCATCCCAGCGGTAACTTTTTAGCATATTAAAGCAGGAATGAGGGCACTTAGCAGAAAGGAATGGAATGAGAAGAATCTTGGACTTAATTTATCCATCTTAATAAGGAATAAGAATAGTGGCTCTTTCAGGGCAGCTAGCCTCTTGTACACTCTGAAATGAGTTGATAGCTTGGGTCAATGCCAGCAAAGATATCACTCTAGTAATTTTGGTGGAGGGACCAAGGAGTGAAGGGGTCTAGACAGCGAGTTTTGGCTTCCCTTGCAGGCTGGCATGTGAGTGAGACCAGAGTTATCAAGAGGTTGGTCACGTTCATCTATGCTTCTTCTGCTGTCATGGCAGAGACGTTCCTCTTAGCCACAATTATCTCTTGAAGTCCTTTACTCGGCCAAATGTTGCAATGTTAAGGTATCTTTTAACTGTATTTCACACAGCTTGGAGATTTCAATGCTGAAGTCTACCATAAGGCCATAGGTAGGATGGGCAAGGATCCTGTTAGGTAAAGGAGCTTATTTTGAATTTACTTTTTTTCTGTACTGAGTGCAAACGCTACCAGATCACCTCACATAGCTGCAAACGATGTGTATTTTATCCCTTTGCTGGGCAGATTCTTCAAGTTATGACATTTCTTAATTTTCAGTTGTAATTTTTAAGTTGTTGAGCTATGCCGAACTCTTGGCTGCCCTGCATGAGTGTCTGCTCTCTGCTGAATGCCGCTCTGAACATCACAAGAAAAAGATCAGCTGCCTCCTTCAAAATGTTTCTGGGTCTACTGTTCTCATGCAAGAAGCATGCGAGTCCCCCCGAGAAGGAGATAAA
The DNA here is from genome assembly GCF_000699145.1 of Aptenodytes forsteri. NCBI lineage: Eukaryota > Metazoa > Chordata > Aves > Sphenisciformes > Spheniscidae > Aptenodytes > Aptenodytes forsteri. Next base: position 505,993 of record NW_008795475.1, read on the forward strand.
TGCAATCAAATGCTAGAAGACCAAGGAGTAGTTTGGGGGCTGAGGTCAGCAATAGTTTGGGAAAAAAAAAAAATCCGTAAATAAAGAACAGAATTTTTTAAAGACCTCATTTAAAAAGTGCCCAGTACTACGGCTTTTTATGTTTCATCCAGTGGATGAACGATTTCTGCTTTTCATGGCATCTGCCTCAGAGAAGTGAATGCCTTGCTGCAGTTCTGTTGCAGTGCCCTGGAGGACTGTGCCATTAGCAGATAAACGCCGGGAAAACGTGCTGCAAAGGAAGCACTAAAAGCACCCCACACTTGGAAATCAGCAACGTCAGTACTAAGCTTTATCGTTAATCACTGCGAAGGTGAACTGATGTGACGCCAATGCCTACGCTTAGATTTAAAAGTTGGAGGGACAAATTCTGCCCGAATTCTGCTCCTATTGAATTTGGGAGCCTGTGACAGCAGCATGTGGCCTTCATGATGATTAGCAAGCACAGCAGAACTTTTATGTTTTAGATCGTACAGCTGCGCCCAGGACAATGATCCGTTTCCACCAGCCCCACAAAAGCCTATCTCTAGTCTTTATTTCCACAGAGAGCAAGCCCTCCCTTAAAATCCTCTGAGTGTTTATAAATTTTTGCTTATGATTAGTTGCCTCAAATTTTAATGTAAAAAATGCAAAGTAGAGAATTAGTTTCCCATGTTCACGGAACTAGAAGAAAACATCTTTCTGGTGAGTTTCTCCTCTTCATCAAATCAGAGGACGCTCAAAAACCACACATGCCCTCTCCCGAAAGCTCATTTCCCAGCCAGACTACCTTTCCCCGGACTCATAGGTACCACCAAGAAAAGCAAACCTGTTTTAAGGAAGCTAAATCCTGCTTTAAAGGGATCTAAATTCTGCTGGGAAATTTCTAGGAATCTACAAATAGGGGGGGGGAGTTGAAAGAGTACTTGCTCAGGGACTTGTGTGTTTGTGGGTGGCTCTGGCCATGCGGTGCTGCCGCTCCGCTGGTGCCTGTGCGGCGCTTCCCTGGGCAGCGAACTGGGGACACGGGGGTTTGTGTAATGACTAGTTACTACTGCCTCCGAAAGAGGTTAACGCCTTAATAATATTTTTAAAAACAAAAATTAAAAAGAAAAAAAAAAAAAGGTTCCTTTCCTGGGCATCTGCTTTGAAGAACGCTGTCCAGCCTCTTAATCCGTTTATTCTGAACTAACAATTAAAATAAAACCAAAACAAAGCACCAAACCCCACAGTCCTCCCCCCTCACAGTTACTATAGCAAAGAAATTATTTGTCAGTCCTCCCGGGCTTCTGAAAATACTCGCTGACATATTTAGTGTGCGTTCGCGGCGGGGAGAGCGGGCAGGGAGCGGGGATGGGGATGTTTGGTTTGGGAAGCGCTCCTCGCGTCGCCTAGCAACGCGCCCTGGACACGGGAGTGGACCGCGTCGCCCCTGGCAACCGCTGTTGCTCCCCAAACAGCGTGGGCCCCGCATCCTCCCCCGGCATCGGCCTCTCCCTCCGCCTGCACCCCGCTTCGGATGGGCTTGGGCTCGTCGGCTGTGCCGTGCGGGAGGGGGGGGGTCCCCCCTGCCCCCCTAACCCCTCAAAGCAAAAACCCGCCCCCCATTAGTTTATGATTCAAAAAGACTTAAATCTTCCCACTTGGCTTGATGGACTCTAAGCACGATCTGGATCCGTCAGCATAGCGCTGGAGGATGAGCTTTTAAGTCTGCAGCTTTGCCTTGCCCACTTATTGAATGGATAAAAAAAATTGTTTTCTGGGTGTTATCTGAACCCCTCTCCGGCCAGACTGCGGACAGAAGGTTTAGCGGGCTGAGATGTCTGTCGGAAAGCCACCCACTCATGTCTCCAGGCCAAAAATACTGCCCACAGGAATTTGTTGCCTGGATAGAAGATATAACTTGGTTAATTCTAGTTCAGTAACAGTCAATTCTCTTTCTTTGGGAGAGTGCGAACTGTTAGAGCAGTGTACAGTTGTTGCAAGCCTTTATCTTCTCCCATTAATCTAGAATATGGTCTGTCCTACTACTGTCCTCACCAAAAATACAGCAGTGCCTTTCTCCAAGTGCAGAATATTCAAATACATATTCCCAAATTGCGTTTCTAGGGCATCTAAAGCAGCCTACTCATTTCTTTGCCTTTCCAGGAAGAATTGTGCGTGTCTACATAGTTTGTGTCTTCTATTTGGGGTCCTGTTTAGTCCTGGAGTCTGCAGTACCAGTCACCAATAGCTGTATGAGGCTTTAAATTTCCACAGGAAAAAACCCCAGCTCATTCCCCCTCTTCACTGGTAGCAGTGCACTGGTCTGGAAAGCAATTGCTTCTGTCCCATTACTTGCTGAAACATGCACTGAATGCTGCGATGGGACAGTTGAATAACAACTGTGAGTTTAGTTCTGGGACCCCCCATGCCAGCCCGTGACTCTGATGAGCGCACTTGCAAATGCACTTAGGCAATGAGGATTTTGAACTTGGGGCAGTTTTACTGCACGTGTAGAAGCAGAATCATCAACAAGCAAATCCCAAACTCTTGAGAGAGAAGTTTGCGTATCCCCATGAGGCTGTTTTGGTGTGGCACCATCACGTAAAGGGCGAGACCCCATTTTCTGTGGAGTGCAGGAGCGGAGCCCAGACCTCTGTGGCGGTTCCTCCCCAGTAGCACCAGCCCCTGGTCAGGGCAATGCTCCCCAGGAGCGTGCCGCGTTAGCACAGCCTGGAAGAGCATCTCGCGTGCAGGCAGAAGGATGGCGGAGTCAGAGCTCATGCAGACATTTGAGAGAGACAAAGAAACTTGCCCTTAGTGTCAGGAGAAAGCAAACAAGCCCTCCTCCTCTTCCTCCTCATGGCCGCCCAGGCATTACCTGCCTTCCAGAGGGAAAAGTGACCACTTCTTGTTTCTCTCCTTGCTCCAACTCTCCCTTCTGGCTTCTCAAACTACCCAGTACAAACCCACAGCAACACGTAACGCTCGTGACCACTTGTTTATCCCCCCGTGCCATGTTTCAGTCCGCTCCATGGTGGAATCTCTCCCGGAGACCTCCGGAGCACTGACTCAGCTGCTGCTGTAAAATCTAAGATGAAGTCTCTTCTCTGAACGGCCACAGTTTATGTTTGTGGCTTGTTCTGCTTAACTTTGTTAAGTACCACAGTGCTTGTGAATGGTGCTATATAAATAAATAACAATATACTGGACCGTGTTGGCAGCGGTTACTTCTGTATTTGCTGTTCACTGGATAGGCATGAGGGAAACAGCTGCTGCTGCTGCCCCACATCTAAATGAAATACTGCAACAAATCTCCTACTTCGCACTTAAATTGAAAGGTTTGTCTAGTCTAAACAAGTAAAAAGTGATGGCTGATGAACATACAGGTTTAAATTAAGCTGATCTCTTGGAATTAATTAAAATAAGTGACATATTCCACAGTTTTCTGCCATAGGACAAGCTATAAAAGCGGGTCTTGCAAAAACGCAGTCGAGTACCAATGTTTGCAGTTCCTTGTTCCAAAATGAGCCCAGTCCAGTCGGAGGAGGATTAGCTGTACCCAGGTCCCTGGGATCGTCCTGGGAGCACACAGAAGCAGAGTTACAGACTGCGGGGGTCAAGTAAGCAGATGTTCTGGTTTGGTTGATGATTGAAACTTTAAGGTTTGTCCTAGAAAGGAACCTTTGAAATGCTTTTGTGCCAGATTTTTGCTTGACACACTGTATTTCCCCTGTTGAATCACAGCCCTGTGAAACCCCTACAGTGCACATATTAAAAATATGGGAGAATTACTAATTTGAGCCTGGAACTTGTGCTTGCTTTTGCCAGATAGCACCAATGCCTATGTTGCAGCCAGTATCTGAAAGGCCTGGACATGGAGTACAGGGTAGTGTGTGACTCTTAATTCCTCCTTCCAGATGTGAAAGCTTCCTTACTGCTCAGCAGATATCAAGACTTTTTTTTTTTGGGGGTAGCATCATTTGTAGCAAAACTTTTCTGAAGTTGAGATTTAGCTAGTTAATAGGAGAGAAACAAGGAGTTTCAAGCACTTGTTGACAGGGTTGTGCTAGGCTGAAAATCTGGAAGCTGTTGGACTTAAGAGCAAGCAGCTGGGACTCGTGCAGGTAAGTCTGCGGGAGACAGGGTGAAATGCAGCACGGCAATAAATAGGCTGTATGCTGGCCCCTGCATTTCTGAGCACCAGAAGGGATGCGTTCAGATCTGAAGGAATTCAGTCCCGGCTTTTGACACTTGGAGAGCGTTCGTATTATTAACCCAGAAAGAAAATAGGACAGGTTTTTGTATGGGAGGGAGGTTTGCAACATTACTTTGCCCATGTTCAGGTCTGAGATCTGTGCACATGGGATTTGTCCACAGGCTGCTGCTGCCAGCAACATTAAACCATCACGGCTTCTGCTATTCAGTCTCAGCTGGCTCTTAAGGAAACTCCAAATAATACGGCCAGCACAGATACATTCCTCGCTCTCTTCTGCCTCTCTGAAAGTTACTTTTAAAGAAACAGCAAAGATTAGTGAACTGCTGTTACGCAACAGTGATGTGTGTGTGTATATTTCTATTACTTGACTTGATTCCATGAAATCTGATTAAAGACTGGGTGTATATTTGTATTTTGGTATATTATTAACTATTGCTAATAAAAGCCATTTCCAAATTTGTATTTTTCCATGAGGACCAGGTTTCTGAAAAAAACAGCTATGCTGCCTGCTGCCCTTGAAACGCGTGTTTTGGGTTTATCTGTGTTTCCAGGTAACTAGAGCTCTTAGACAAGCAGTGTTTGCTTCTGTTTTAAATTAATTTAACCAAATCAGTGGAAGGCTCTGGTGCCTTCTCTGTTTATAACATTTTGAAGCAATGTAATAAGCCGCCTTCCCAGAATCAGCTTATTATCAAGTTCCTTGTCATGTTTGCTTCCCCCTTCCATCCCCTCCCCTTACCACCGCTTATTAAAAGGCTAAAGGTTACGACACGCGGTTCAGGACACTCTTTAGGTGAGCTGGCTCAAGTGCCAGCTCCTGTTATCTGGAAGAGCTCGCTTTCAGCTGCGATGGGGGTGAGGTGAGGGCACCTTCACACTGCTCAGAGTACAGAGATGGCCCAAACCTCTCCCCCGTCCTCTGCTGGAAGGGGATGCTGGTTTAGGAGGGGCTGGTTGCGAAAGGCGAATGCTGCTCCAGCCCTCGGCATGTGAACGGTACACGAGTGCTTGTTGCTGCTAGCGGGGATGCCGGGCACCATCCCACAGCATCCCAGGCTCTGTGGGGTGGCTCGGTGTCGCGTGGCTGCAGGCGTTACAGACTGTCCTCGGCGTGGGATGAGGGGTTTTGGTGTGGAGGCCAAGGTTTTGATGAGCCAAGAGTCTGTCCAGTCCTAACCTGCTCCCTCTGAAAGCCAGAATAGCAGGCTCTTCTTCCAAGGCTTTTAGAGCAGTTAAAAAAACAGGAAATACTGTAGCTCTCCTAAGTCAAGCTAGTATCACGATTGCCAGTCGTACAACATTTTGGACAAGGATTAAGTTCAGGTGCTAAGCAGCCAGACTTCCAAATGCTTTGAGCTGCACCCATTGCTAACAGCCGTGTTGGGAGCTTTGTTCTCCAAGCATCGCTTGTATGGTCTGAAGGAAAAGATAACTCCTAAATGCGGATGCTGGTAGAGCAGGTTCTCTTTGGCTCAGCCATCCGAAAGCGAAGAGTTTCTTTTGGTTTCACAGATGGGTGAGCTGGAATCATGTTTTTCCAAAGAGGGTGCAAAGATGGGGGCATATGTGGCCCTTGGTCTCGGTTCAGAGCCACGTGCTGGCCATCTGCAAGTGCCTGCTTGTGCGCTCCTCCGGCTTCTGAGTTTTATGGGCAATGGAAAAATAAATTAATATTTTCCTGATTGGAATTTCAGGGGAACGCCTGTTGTTTCTTGGAGCTATCATGCTTTGGAGACATGCGCAGCGGCGATTAAAGGATGCATGTGGAGGCAGGAGGCAAGCTGGGTTTGATACAAGTATTTGCCTTAGTTCTGCTCTAAGGTGGTATAATTCACTCGATTGCATTTTCATTCACATAAAATAAAAAAGTTTCTTCTTCCAAAGAACGAAACACTTCCTTTCTATGCTCTGGTTAAAACACAACTGATGCCTTTTCAGGGCAAATTATTAAATACGGACTAAGCCAAAAATGTTGAATGAAATGGAAAATATTTAACAAGGTTTTCTTTAGTAAAATAAATGTGGCATAGAGCGTGGTGCATAAAGTTGATGGATAGCGTGCATCTGCTAGGAAAGTCAAAATCTGCTATTCCCTGTGTTCCTTCTATTATTTTCAGTCACTTTTGAGAGCGTTAAGGATTCTCAGTAGTGAATCTATTAAATGTAAAAACCATAGTTCCTTTTTCTGTAGTCAGGGGAGAAAATACCACTTAAAGCCCATATAGAATGTGATGATTAAATAGCATTTTTATTTTTTCTGAATTCAATTATTGCTGTTCTGGTTTTCCTATTTATCTAAGCTCCAAGCCAACTGAACCTGAATAAAAGTTCCAGAAACCAAATAACTATTTTTCCATGTAAGTCTTCCTTTCAAAGCATGAAAAAAATGCACAAAACCAAACAAAAAAAAAAAAAAACACAAAACAAAAAAAAAAAAAAAAAGCAAAAACTTGGGTTTGAATTTTGATCCTAGCAGGTCAATGTTATAGATGAGAAATAATTCATTTTTTTAATTAAACTACAACCTTCCCATTATTTTCAGTAAAATACCAGATATCAAGAGAGTTCTATAAAAAATTCATAGCTGTATCATGTACTTGTATATGGAAATGTGACCGTATGTGATTCCCTGGTTATTTTACCCCCTGGTCAGCCCGAGATCCGTTCAACAGGAAGAAAACTTGGAGCACAAACTGTGCACAGCTGAGCATCCTGGCTGTTGGGTATGCTAAATCTCATTAATAAAAAGGCAAGCATAATTATAGCAGGTTCACCTGGAAAAATAAACTTTTTCTGCCTTTATATCTTAATTTGAAATGAAAGCCGTGAAGTACATCCTTCAGTCATCAAAAATCTGATTTACCATTGATTCCGGTAATTCAAGGCAGTCATTTTCCTGGTGGATTTTTATGCCCCACATTTAAATCCTCTTTGAGAAGAAGTTGTTAAGCCCATTTACAAATGGCAAATGGAGGGAATTACTTACCCGGTAGCGGTAATAACACCCGCCAAGGTTTACTGGGAAGCTTAAATATAAGTAGCTGTGAGAAACTTTGTCCCAGAGATAGAATAATTGGCCGTTCTTCTTAACAACAACAACAAACAACTCATCGAGGACATTTTCCTTTCCCTCATTTACGTCCCAGTATTATATTCTATTTCAAAAGTTCTGCCAGAAAAAAAGGATGTAATAAAGGAATTTTAAAAGTTTAAATAAGATTAAAGGATGACCAAGTAAGCTTTGAAAAGCAAATTAAATAAAATAGTTCATGATTTGTCTTCAAATGAGCAAGTGATTCGCTGAAACAGTAACAATTTCAGTATTTTGAAAGCAACACTGGTATGGTTGTATGATTATTCTGGATTAAAAAAAGCATTCATTGATTGCTGGTGTGGGGTAGCTAATATGTTTTACATTTTCACCTTAAAAAATTAAAGATATGTAAATACAAGACCTAAATACCCCACGAGAGCCAAGACTGTGCCAGTCCCACCCCTGATTTATGTAAGGCTGCTCTTAAAAATATGGGTAGGGGGGAGAGTTCTATTCACTTCAAATGGTGACATGTTCTTCTAGTATAAAAACACCAAGTAGGTCAGCCTGCAATTACAACAGAAGCAACCCTGGGCCTGAGGAAGGCAGGGACTTAAATCCTCTTTTATTTGAAGTCTCCGAGCCGCCTGGGGTGGCTGCCGGTGCTCGGCTAGCCATGTGCTTGCATGTCCCGTGGAGCGAGGACCAGAGCACCAGAGAAAAATAAACCAAGTATTTCCCTGGGGCGGATTGCCTGCTCTGGCTCTAATCAGCAGCAGTTATTAGACGTTTGAGGTCTCGGCGTTTAGCTCCGAAACGTTTTTGTTCGAGTGTTCAGGAGCTGATAGTTTATATTAAAACATTCTGTGGAAAAATACTTGCAGTTCCCCCTCATCTCCTGGATGGCAGAGCTCGTGGGCTGCAGCACAGGCCGAGCGCCCAGGGGCACCCTTCTCACTACTGGGGGCTCTCGCATCAGCCCCCCCTCCTTTCCCAAGCTCTTTTTGGGGGCTTGGAAACTGGTGCAGAGGATGCCACCGCTTTCCCTTCTCGGCACTCGAAGGCAACTCGCAGGAGAAAGCTGTGTGATCTCCTTCTGCTACCCCCTCCTTTCCTCCCGCCTCTCGCTGCAAACTTGAATGTGAAAAATATTTTGAAATGCTCCTCTTATCTCTGTTTTCCCAGCATTTTGGAGCTGGTTGAGGCAGGAGAGATTAACAAAGGCAAGGCTATTTACATGAAGGCAACGTGGCTTATGAATGAAACGGTGACAATTGGAGTTTTTATCAACCCTCAAGGCCTGTAATGTTACTACTTGCCGTTCTCAAATGCATTCAGACTTTGACAGCCCCTCTGAGACCAGTGCTCGAAAAATACCTTACTTAGGGGAGTATTGTGGCTTTTTTAGGAGTGGGAATATTGAAGCGCAGGGAAGGGGAAGCATCCTGTTCAAGGTCACAGAGCAAGCTGGTGGCAGAACCAGAAATAGCACCCAGAAGTTAGTAGTTTTTTCTGTATTTCCTTTCCTGTCACCGCTGTTTGCTTGGATACCGAGATAGCTGTGTGTAAACAGACAGTTTCCAGAGCGCAGCAGCCTTGTTATCTGCGTGATTCATTCAGTGATGATGCAACCTGGAATCCAGATTTCTGCAATGCCTTCCACAGTCGTGATGCTGCATGTGACATCACCGGCCGCGTTGAGCAACAGGCGTTTTAAATTTGTCTCTACCTGAAACCCCAACCTCTGAGTAAGGCCCTTCTCACGGCGATTTTATTCCTTATGCATGGTCAGGTCCCGTCTGCTCATTGCCCTGGCAAAAATAATTGACTTGTCTTTTTGCTCTTCTTAACCCGGTAAGGAGCCCTGGAGCTGAGAAAGTCAACTGTGGATGCTGATCCCCTCTGTGACCCACCAGCGGCTTTGTTGACTACTAATTAGGTTCTCAGTTTGTGCAAACTCCCCAGTACCAGGGGGACTGCCAAGCTGTCAGGCTTTCACCGGCTGTCAGAAGCCAGGAGACACCTTTTAATAGCTTTTTTCGGTCACTTCTGCTACCAGAGAGCTACAGCGTTCTCCCCCAGGCAGGAGTGGGAAGCAAGCGCGGCTGGGATGAACCTCTCTTTCTTAGACCAGATCTGAGAGGAAGGCAGCAGGTCTTAGATCTTTGGGAAACAGGAGGGCTCGCTTTTGAGCCACCGAGTCTCTGTTAGGAGAGGACGATCGAGAACACTGTAAAACTTCCTCCCCTGTGGGAGGTGAAAAATGAGATCGAAGGAGAGCAGCGAGTCCTTTCATGGGCATTTGCTTTAGGGATGTGGCAGAACTGCCAAAGAGCTGCACAAGCAGACGGCCGAGCTCCAGCAACCAGTGTTCATTAAGGAGCTACAAGGGTGTTCCTTGCTTTGCACGCACAACTCCCAAGAAGAGGGAAGAGCAAGGCTTCGGATGCCACGTTTCCTCTCCTCCTTGAAAGCTGATGCTTTATTCATCCTCTGGAGCCTTGGCTCGGGTGCCGGCTCACCGGGTAGCTGTGCTCCCAGGATGTCAGGAAAGCTTTGTAGCACCTTGTGATGGTTTCGCAGAGCATAGGAATTCTGTTTACGTTGTCAGCTTTTCATCAGCACGAATTAATGTTAGCAGATGGCGCACATGTATCTGTCTCTCCAATTCTCAGGAAGTGCAGGATGGCTTAATGGGAAATGAATTATTCTTTATCCAGGATGTTTCGCTGATAAACAAAATAATAAGTAGTCTTGTACGTGTGCATTGGTGGTCCGGTACTTCTGTGTCCGTCTACCTTGTCTGGAAGTACCAGCTGCAGATTTCATCGGGGTCTTTGTGTCTGGCTGGGTTGTCATCATTAACAGAGCCTGCGTTTTGTAACGAATCTGAAAATAATGTTGATGATTTATTTTGGCAGCAGACAATTCATCTTCCAACCTGCCTGCCTCTCTCTGGTCTCTTTTGGTCGCTGAGGGAAACCAGAAGACAAAATTTATCAGCAGAGATGAGTAGGTGGTAATTTTGAGATAGCATGGCTTCTGAGTGTCCTTTTCTGATTATAACTACACTTGAAAAGAGACCTTTCTGTAGACCTGAAATGCTGAGATCTGACCCTGCCAGAACCATTCTCAAATAGATCATTAAAATACATTTGGCAACTTACCCACCTTTCTTCTGTAACCTCACCACGCTATATTTTTCCACTCGCACAACCCTAGAAAGCGGTGAACCGGAGCCCTGGGCACAAATGATAGACAATAAAACACACTTGCAAAAGTTAGGGGAATATGTACGCTAAAAGTGACCCCTCTCTTCTGCCTGAGCATTTTCACGTGAGCTTTATAAACCTGCCGCCTTTGCCAACAGTTCTGGCCAAATGTTTAGTTGCAAATAAGTTTGGGCTGGAACAGGCGGGAGGCTATTTCATTAATTTACTGCGAGAATTATTATTTTCATGATCCCGCAGCGCAATTGCAACTGGTATCTTCTGACAAAGAGGTTTTGGCTAAGAACCATGCAGCGGCAGTGATCAGGAGAAGCAGGTGCTGCCTTTATATAGTAGAGCTGCAGGGAACAGGGTTGGGCACGTCTGCTACGGGCAGACTTGAGGGCTACGAAGGGACACGAATGGTGATAAATAGTGACTAAATTTCTTTACCTTGTTTCTGGATCATTAAATTAATCTGGTAGCTGTATTTGGAGCAGTGGCTATGTGGGTTCTGTACCTACTCTTCCTCCTGGATGCAGAAAGATGATGTGAAAGAGAAAATGACTTGCAAGCTGTGGGGTTTCAGGGAAGTCGGGAGAGTAATTGGTGTAATTTGCTAATGGGTAGCATGGGAATATGGGGTCAGCACTGACTGGAAAAAAAATCTTAAAAACCTGTTTTGTGAAGAATCTAAATATCTGGGTTTTTTTTTCAGTGGCTGAAGGAGAATAAACAGGTAACTTTTGTAACTTCACTTCCCCCTTGCATTTCTTTTTACCACAAAGAGCTATCAAATGAGCAGGGTCCAGTGTCCCTCAGTTTCTCATTTTTCCTTTTGCCTCTTAACTTGCACAAAGTTGAGGAAAAAGCTTAAATATTGGATGGAGAAGGGAAATAAAACAGAAAAGATTTCACGCTGTTATTTGGAGGCTACGTTACGCTCAGCAGCGAGGCTGAGAAAGGAGAAATGACACTGCTCAAAATCTGGATGTTTCTGAATCTTTTGGTTTTGAAGTGACAGCAGAAACCCTTTTAAAATAGTTTTTTAAACAGGAACTTTCACAAGAAACTGAGAAAAAAAGGCTCCCCCACCCCCCCATGTTACATCAAAAACCCCAAAATGACATTGTCTGCTCTCGGGGAGCACCATCGCAGCAACCCTCAGTGCCCCTCAGGCGGCTTTAACATGCCCCGTGCCCCGCAGGGGACAGACACAGGGTGCTGGGGCAGTGCCGTAAGGGAACGTGGAGACCCGGGCGATGGAGAGCCTGTGTTGCAGGGCAGGCGCTCAGCTCTGCTCTTGTGCCGCCTCTCCGTCCCCAGGACATTCCTGCATGGCCCTTGGGATGCTTCCCAGGGTGGCTGAGCGATGCTGGGTGAGTGCCAGGACAGGGGGACCCGGGTGACTTGGAAGATGCTGAGGGCAGCAGCCCTGTGGGGTGGCAGCATGGGAGCAGGACCGGAGGACGATGGCGTGTCTGTGTTTGGGGACCTTGGTGAGGCTGATGGGATTTTGGGGCAAGGGTACAGATGGGAGAGTGGAGGTGGTTCTTTGTGGGGGTGGTTTGCAGGTTTTAAAATGATGGTCAATCACTGTTCTTCTGCTATTCGTGTTTGATTATCGGTTGTGGTTATAAACCCAAATTGACCACCCCACTTTCCAAATGAAAGCATTAGCTAAGCTGCAGGCACGTACTTAGATTTGATTAATTTTTTTTTTTTTGCAATAGTTAAACATGATAAGGCAGAGGGGGAGAAAAAATTATTTTTAAAATATGCTCTTACTCTTCCATATCTGAAGTTATCCTCACTATGACACAATAATTTTCCAATGCTACTTTTCGGTTATATTTAGAAATGCATTTTCTGTTCCTTCCCTCTCCTTTCTGTGGAACAATTGTGCAACTTTCTTTTTTCTTAATATAATACTGTATTAAAATTAGCTCCAAAACTAAAAAGAGTCCTCTGTGTAGGAAGGTAACTGCCTTCCTTCCTAGCACTTCCCCTGGATCTTCCACTGGGATTTTGTTCCTGTTAGACGCGGGTTCCTCGGGCGTTTGCTGCGGTGTGTAGCTGTGTTTTCCCTGGCTGATCTCCCCTCTGCTCTCCCCAGCAGTGAGCATGCAGAGTTCAGAGGGTGGATCAGACTCAGCAGCTTCTGTGGCACTTCACACTTCTGCATCAGCCCAAGCTCCAGTAGTGCAGCCAGTGCCAGCGTCTCAGCAGGTAACGTATGCACAGCTGGGAATGCCGTTTCCATGGAGAAGAGACCTGTTTTACTGGCAGATGTATTTTAATCCAGGGTTTTTATATGGGGGAGAGGATTGTTAATCAGCTTGTTGAGGCAGTGGGGAGAACCTGTTCCTGGACTTTGTGTTGATAAAGGCCATAGATATTTCCTCTGTTAGCCCTACAAATATGTAAGCTTTAAAACATGGGATTTTTTAACTTAGCTACCCAAGGAAATAATTTCATGCCAGTTTGGTGTTTGCTTCAGTATAATATCCTGTTGTCATTATTTGGTGCGTCGATAAAAGCAGGAGAAAATGAAACTGTCCTTAAAGGCATCTCTGCAAATAGGGTACCGAGCTCAGCAGAGAAGAGGTGGAGGGAGCGCTAGTGCGGGGACAGGGTGGAGGAGCCACATGCTGGTCTCTTCCTTTGGTAGGTGGATCCTGACATTTTAAATTGGGGAGGGGGGATTCGTGATTCATACACAAGAATACGATGCACTTGGGAAGTCTCCTGATAGGAGAGAAATGATATAGCTTCAGCTGATGAATGAAAACTACCTAATGCAACATGGGAAGGGTTAAGTAAAACTAGTTCCTTTTTTTGCCATTTGGGGAACTATCAAAAGAAGTTTCTGTCGCAGGAAGCTGGAGGGATAAGAGGATGGGTGGGTATAACTTAGCTACACCCTTCTCCAGCTCCCAAGTGAGCAGAAGTAGCTGCCATTGGATGCTGGCAAAAAGGAACAATTAAAAATTGTGAATTGGTAGGAGCATTTGATTCACCAGGAGAATCGTGTGATTCAGTGTGTGGTTGGCCAGCTCTCTGTCATCTTTCAGCCTTCCCATCTTCGATTTCACTGGGTGATGTTTCTTGTTCGTATTGTAATGATGTGGATATCGCTGATCAGTAGTGTCAAGGATCTTAGGGATCGTCAGTCATTAGTGTGAATTTGACCGTGACAACATGTTAAAGAAAGTTTAGAAAACCCATTAGCTTTGGATTATTACCCATCCAGCCTTTGCCGGTGCTGTCATCATGACACGGAGTATTGAATGGAACTCCATGGATTAAGGAAGACCCAGAGGATCGTGGAAGATTGCTGAAGAGAAGTGTCCAGAGCCTTCCCTTCTCACCAACAGCACAAAGAAAATACTAGGAATGAACTACTGGCAGCATGACTGGTGTGAGGCTGAAGCCTTTGGTGTTGTTGATCACTGGTCTACCTTTCAGTGTGAGAGCAGGCTGTATGAACAGGATGGCCGCATCTTACAGGTTGGGGATGATTAAGTTTTTTTGGTTGGAAGGTGGTAGGAGCAACCAGACAGGCGGTGACAAATTACACAAGTAGCTGAGCTGGGCAGCCGTGCCAAAGGAGGAGATGTGTCGTTCGGTAAAAGCAATGACAGAGAATGGGTAAAAAGTAGGAGAAAGGAACAAATCTTTCGGAGACTTTGATGTAGGTGGCATTGCCAAGGCCTGACTTGAAAAAGGGCTTTTAATGTTCCCATCGTGCACTGGTTACAGCCTCTTTTGGAGAGAAAATGGACAGAGTGATGGGTGGCATAAGTGTATGTGTCCTTATCACTAGCTCAGCTGCAGGATCTCCAATGTATCCAGACTTACTGAAGGTCAGCCTGGGGACTGGTGATGTAGGGGCTGCCTAGAAATCTAGGCAATTATAATTTCCTATAATTCTGCTAGAATAGAATTTCTGGCTCATTACAAAGGGCATGTTGGGAGGGTGTCAGAGGGCTAAAAATCATGAAAATAATATATATATATATATATATATATATATCTCAATGTCATGTATACTTAAAGCATAATAAATAACGGTCTAAAAGTGTGCATCAAAACCTGATATTATTTTGCTTCCAGAGGAAAAAGGGTATGTGTCGTTCGGTAAAAGCAATGACAGAGAATGGGTAAAAAGTAGGAGAAAGGAACAAATCTTTCGGAGACTTTGATGTAGGTGGCATTGCCAAGGCCTGACTTGAAAAAGGGCTTTTAATGTTCCCATCGTGCACTGGTTACAGCCTCTTTTGGAGAGAAAATGGACAGAGTGATGGGTGGCATAAGTGTATGTGTCCTTATCACTAGCTCAGCTGCAGGATCTCCAATGTATCCAGACTTACTGAAGGTCAGCCTGGGGACTGGTGATGTAGGGGCTGCCTAGAAATCTAGGCAATTATAATTTCCTATAATTCTGCTAGAATAGAATTTCTGGCTCATTACAAAGGGCATGTTGGGAGGGTGTCAGAGGGCTAAAAATCATAAATATATATATATATATATATAAGGTAGCCAGTAATTGTCAAGGTCTCTTCTAGGATTCATGTGGGATTGTTTTGCAGCTTTTTGTTCAGTTGGCCCAATCTGCTGGGTATTTTTTAAAGCCTCAAGCCACAGAGGATGACTGTTTCCTTGAAGAAGGTCCTCATCAGTTTAAAAGGCCATACTGATATTTGGCTTGAATGTTTCCTTTCTTACTCTCATGCTGGTACCTAGGCTCTGTTCCCACGGGCCTCACTGAATCATTTCTTTCCACCCACCATGTCCCCATGCTTGTTTTGCTGGATCTGCAAGGTGCTTAGCACTTTACGAGACGTGTGTCCAACCTCAAACCGAATGCCGGGCGTAACACAAAGAGCCGGGGGACGATGGAAATGACAGTGGAGAGGTAGAGGACAGAGTGACCGCCACAAGGCAAAACAAAGTGTTGTCGTGCCCTTGGTGGCACTGAAGGGAGATGCAGAACCATCTGAGCTTTGGTGCTGGTAGAAACCTTAAGGGCTGTGGCACCTTGGAGAGTGCGATTTTGTGTCGCAGGAGGCAGAGCGTGGTTTGATATGGCAGCCGTAAGAGAAGAAACTTTGCAGCCCTAGGAGGAAAAGGTGAATGTGTGAGGAGTGGTTCTTGTTTAGCTGCGACTGAACCTCATGTGGAGCTCCTCTCGTCAATCAACTGTTTGCTCTTATTTCCTTGCATGGATAGTTAAAGATGGTCCATGTCAGAAAATGTGGATTCAGCTCTCTGCTTTTCCCAGGTTTAGGGTGCTGAGTTCAGGCTGGTGTCTGGTGCAGATTGCGTTGGAAGGATGGGAACTGCGGGGACGCTAAGTAAGGGCTACTGCTGCCTCTGGAGTAGGAGGCAAGCTTTCCATAAAAGTTTGAAAGAGAATACCTAACTCACCTGTGTTACAGACTGAAAGTAAGTGTATGTTACTATATCTTCTTCTTTCAGAGGGTTTTGGTCCAAGCAGCAGGCTCCGCTCCCAAAGGGGCGCAGATGCAGCAAATCTCTGTTCCCAGAGTTCAGCAGGTTCCACAACAGGTAATATCTCTGGGGTGAGACACCACGCAGGGACCCCTGTGCCAACAGGACCCCACGTCCCACATGACATTTGAAACTGTGCCAGATAGCTGCTTAGAAAAACCCATGCTCTTAATTAAAGAGTTGTGTGCAATTAGAGAGCTGGAGATCACTGTGAGAGCAGCTTTCTCCATCTCTCTCTTCCTTTCTTAGACTGATGGCAAAAGAAACTCTGAAGATACTTAAAGTTTAGAAAGAACCTTTACTGTAGCAGTTGTCTTTCATACATTTGAAGATTTGATGGATGCTTTTAATTGCTATTTGAAAGCAGTCCTCCTCTGTAAAGATTTTTTTAGAGGCAAAGTGTTCGGGATTTTTTTTAATTACACAAATAAATGTGCTGACCGCATGTGGCTTCATAGAAAGGTTAGGTGACGGAGCACCATGCAAGTGTTTTTATTTATCTGAACTTTGCCTTTTGCAGTCCTTGTTTCCTAAGAAACCAGGCATATGTGGTGCTGCTTCATGTGGACAGTGAGTCTGACTCTCTTGACTTTTTCCTCTAGTAATTTTTTATTTGGCTGCTCGGTTTCAGAAAAAAACTTGACAGAGGGCAACTGTGTCCCTCCCAGACCAATGAAAAAGCGGGCTGGGGTGCAGAGGGACACTGCCAACCTCCTCTCTGAAGGAAAGGCTGCAGCATGATCTCACCCTTATTAGTCAGCGGAGAACCAGCCCTGAGACATGTGTGCAGAGGAAACCCAGCTCCATTGTTTCCACTGTTCATGGAGCAACTACTTAGTTAGTTATTTTGATATGACCTTTTAAAATAAATATGCCCTTTGGGATTCCTAAGCATGTGGGGTTTTTGTTTGTTTTGTTTTTCTTTTGCTTTTAAAAAGAAAGCCTAAATGTCAAGGTAAGGTTGAAAGTTGTTTAAGGATGTAATATGCAATTTCTTCCGCTGTTCCTAGGCAATAACATATCCGTAACTCGAGTTTATGATGCTTGTTTCAGGTGCAATCCGTGCAGCACGTATATCCATCCCAGGTCCAGTATGTGGAAGGAGGAGAAGCTGTTTATACCAATGGAACCATGTAAGAGTCTCTTGTTGGCTGTAGTGAGCCCCTCTTCCCCTCCCAGCTGGGTTGAGCCCTTCGGTCCTCCCAGGCTCCTTCCACCCCAGTGCTGCTGCTGGCACTGCCCGCCGTTAAAAGGAGGAAGAGAAGGAACCGTTTCACATGCTACGTCGTGTGCGTGGGGGTAGTTTCAGCCAGACTCCAGCCTTGGGGGAGGTGGTGTCCTCATGGAGGGACTGTTCTCCAGGGAATCCTGCTACATCAAAGGGTCCGGTATTTTCCTCTGCCCAGCCCATTGTGTGATGAGGTGGGTGCCTTTAGGAACCAGAGCATAACTGCTAGAGGAAGAAAGCGGTTTTGTAAGGTTTCTTCTTCCTCCTCTCTGCTGTGCCCCCCGCTTTGGGCCTGATGCCCTCTGGGATGCTCTCAGCCTTCGGTACCGAGGTTGCCTACAATGGCTGCAGAGTGACTCCTGGGCACTGCTCTGGCTGTGGCTGTGGGCCTTTGCTCCAGGGCCGTCACAGGACTGATTAACATCGTCAGGAGTGACTTTGACAGCACAGGGTTCAATTTCAGTGGAGCAAATCCCACCGGCAGTGGAGTCGAGTTTTTTTTAAAAGGTGGTCCAGATTGTGGAAACTATTGTCCATGAGATTAGCTCTGCAAGCTCCTCTCCACCCGAGGTGTGCTCCACCTCCTGACCCTATTGTTCCTTTGACAGACGAGCCGCCTACTCCTACAACACCGAAGCTCAGATTTACGCCCCCAGCAGTGCAGCATCCTATTTCGAACCGCAGGGAGGTGGAGCTCAGGTGACTACAGCGGCATCCTCTCCTACAGCCATTCCCTCTCACAACATGGTGGGCATCACCATGGACATTGGGGGAAGTCCGATCCTCTCCGGCTCGGGAGCCTATCTCATTCATGGGGGGATGGAAAACACTAGACATTCTCTGTCACATACTTCACGCTCCTCTCCAGCAACGGTATGTAGCCCTGCAGATGTTGCAGCTCGGGGGCCAGGAATTATTTCAAGGGAACTGAAAAGCCTTCAGAAAATAAAACTTCCTATCGTTATCACTGTGTATATGTCTGTATAACGTGCCATGCAAATGCAAGCGAGAGAATAGACACTGGTGTACTACAGATATTTTTCAACAGGAGTTTGGGATGTCTCTCTTGCTGGTGGGCAGAGGCTTGTCAAACTTTCTGAGTGGATCATTGAAATTATGCAGCATGGAGATAAGAGAAAATTCTTGGGGGTTTTGGTTTCTTTTCCCTGAGCAAAATGCTTTGGCTTTCCAATTCAAAAGAATTCTCTATATTTACATTTTCTAATAACATCTGAACACGGGGCTTGGCTTACCCAAAATAAAGAAATATATGAATATATTTTTAATTATGAAGAGACCTGAAAAATCCATTATTAACACAGTGGATAATTAGCACATAAGTATGTCAAGCTGGTCATGCCAAATGCACAGTGATTGAAAAGCCTTTGTATATATCTCCTACACCATTGTGTATTCTGTCCATGCCATGTGTTACAGAAAATGTATTTTAGGGATAATACTGATCAAACAGAAATGTTTTAAAGCTCTAATTTTTTTAATCATGTCCCTCCAACTGTCAATCAAGGTGCCAGGTTGCTAGAAGCACAGCTGTACAGCTGTGTGAGACTCAGGGGAATACAACTATTAACCCAAAACAGCCTTTCTGCAGCTAGAAGCTACCAGGGCTTTTATCTGAGAATCTTACCAGCCTTTAGTAGCAGCTGTGGCCAGGAGTGGGTTGGAGCTCTGCTCGCCTTCCTTTCCAGACTGATTTACCTGTGTTTATACGTTTGTATGTAAACATAATTACAAATGTGGGTGTAATTCAGTGCATGTGGCCAGA
Organism: Aptenodytes forsteri; assembly: GCF_000699145.1. Classification (NCBI taxonomy): domain Eukaryota; kingdom Metazoa; phylum Chordata; class Aves; order Sphenisciformes; family Spheniscidae; genus Aptenodytes; species Aptenodytes forsteri. The sequence goes on from NW_008795475.1 coordinate 524,980, forward strand.
TTTTAAAATGTGAACAGCACCACCCAGGGAGAAAAACAGGAGCCATTTGCTACTGAGTACTCTTGAAAATCTGGCTGGTTAGGTTGTACTTTCTTTTTCCACAGAGCTTTAGAATACAGACTTCACATTTTTTTGAATCTTTGTGCCTTGAAAGGTTGCCCTTGATCCTGGAGTAAATGTGCTCTGTCTTAGGTAGCAGTAGCTATCTGTGGGGAAAAGTCCTCAGCTTTGGGTGGAAGAGAAAATGACAGATGCATCTGGATTAGCTGGGGTTCATTTCTTGTGCGAGAATTGTGTGTGTGTGTATTTTAACTGTTCATAGTTAAAAACCAGCATTGGACCATCCTCTGATTTTTGCTCAAGCTTGTTATTTTGAAGGAAGTAGCTGCTGATCTTGTCACCTGCGTGGGACTGCATCTTGCAAAGCTGCACAACGTTACTCTTGTTTTTTGGTGTTTTTTTTTTTAATTTCCATGGTGATGGGCACAATGTAAAAAGCACGAGTAGAATATGTGTCAATAGAAGTGTCCCACGAACAGATTTAGTTTGTAGCTGTCTATCACGTGGGATAAAGCTGTTCAGAAAAAAAAGGATTCAGGAAGTGACCTTTATGAAAATGCATCTGAAATAAATTCACTCTGTTGCATGTAGGAGTGAACTTTCAGACGGTATTTTAACACAAAATGTCTGTGGCTCTTGTGGAGGGGCTCAAGAGGGTCAAATAGTGCATAGATGCTTGTCTGGAAAACAGTACAGGGATGTGTCTATGTGTGGCTTTCAGCTCTTTCAGCACAGACCAAAATTGGAGGGGGATAGAGAGAGCCATGATAACTGGTTTCATTTCACATAATAATGGGTGAACAGGTAGTGGAAGGGTTAAGGAGAGCAATGACTAAATCAAATCAACGGGTAGGAACGTTATTTTTCATTGCAGTGTCTTGCTTAAACAGAGAATAGGAAAGGCTGGCGTTAAAGAGGCCGGAGTAGTAGTCCTGTAGTCCTGGTAAAACGTATTTGGGGCAGGATTAATAGCTTTGTGGAGAGAAAGAAAAGTACAGCTCATGCAGATGTAGACAAGGAAGCCGTAGTGTTTGCATGTGGCCTTGGGGGTGTAGTACAAAGGGGATGGATGTCAAAGTGGCCAACAATGTGAGGGTTTGGCAATGTGAGATGCAGCTGCAAGGAATGGGGAAGGTGTTGAATGCTTGAGGCAGAGCCGACACTGAGACCTTGAAAGCAAGGAGAGTATCCTCAGAGGAGACTGGGAGCAAGGTAGCGCTTCAGAATTACCAATAGTGTAAGAGCTGCCTCAGGAGGCTGAGGGATGTATGTACACTAAAATAAAATCTTCGAATATTTAAAGAAACCTGTTCTCCATATCTGCTGGAATAATGATGTTCTGCTCCATCGAATGGACTGAAACAGCACATGAAGCAGTCCCACTCAATGTCTGTGCCAATAGAGCACTATCAACGTTCATTTAAATCTCTTCTTCCAAGAGAGGAAATCCTTGAGACCTCCCGTAAGTGGGTCCTCAGAGCTCCTCACCTTCGTGCAGGACTGTTTAAGAGCTTTTAGTCTGTAGTATTTTTTTTCTGCAGATGTCAGGTGTCCGTTTGTATGGGACACTTACCAGAATGCCAGAAGGACAGGCAGTGTTTCTGTGCTTGCCTAAGAGGGGTTGCTCAACTGGTGCTGCGCTGCTCCTTGAACAGAGGAAGGAAATGGTGTCTCCCTCTAACACTGAGTCATTTCCTGAAAGCTGCATCAGCAATTAGTCTTTGGTTCCTCATGGTGCATCAGGGTGTGCTAGACAGTTTTCTCAGAAAACACTGACACATAGTCTTAGACTGAGCCTTTTTGTTGAATTCAGTGATAACTTCTTGAGAAGTGCCACAGCGATGGCACTTTTGGGTGGAAGCCAAGGGACGTGTGCTGGAGGTGCTTGGACAGAGTATCACGTTCAGACATGGATCTGGCACAGACTGTGTCTTCGGTTGTTGAATGTTACTTCAGAAGTTAGATCTGATTCGTTCTGTTCTCTCACCTTTCTAACAGAGCTGGGTTTTGTAAATGGCTGGTTTTATCTCGACCTTTATCTTCGCCATGCTATGAGTCAGTGCAAACTGGAGTACAGGGAACTAACTAGTATGTGAAGGAGGCCATTGACAGATCATTGTGCAGATGGGATGCTTTGTGCATGTGCCTACAGATGAGTGCACGACCATGCATGTTAAATGAGGACAGATGCTAGAGATAGCTGCTGACTGCAAGTTTTACTGGCTGATGTGTGCTGCCTTGTCCTGCCTGCACTAACAGGTCACAGATAACAGGGTTTTGAGAACCTCTACTGGAGAGAAACAGCAGGTTCTGCTCCTGCAGATGTGGGGGTTTTTTGGGGGTTGGGTTTTTTTTTTCCCTTCCTCACTTGCAAAAATCTTGTGCTCAGGAGCACTAGAGCTCTGGGACCAGCAGCCATCTGCTGAGTAGTTTGCCAGATATTGCCAAGGGAGCCCCAGGACCAGAAAGGAGAAGACAAGAAGGGTCCAGGAGAGGGTCCGGGCACAAAGCAGCAGCCATAGCTGGGCTGAGTGTAGAACAGAAGCTAGAAAGAGGGAAGCAAGGGGGCTCTTCAGGGGCCAGAATGCCTCACCATGAGGCTTGCAGAAGCTCTGAGATCAATGGAAATGAGCACAAGTGGCATCAAGGTATGCCAGCCTGTCTTTGTGGGAAGAAGCTCACTTAACTGAAACCTGTCTTCTTCCTTCAGAGTCCTTTTGCAGTTCTCTTCAGTAGCAAAGAGCTCTTATCTGTTCCAGCTTATGCACTCTGTGTGTCAACCCTCCTTGTGCCCCTGTTTTATTTAGTTGCCGTTAGTTTTTTGACAAAATGTCAAGAAGTAATTATAACCAAAGTAATTACTTCCAGTTTTCCTTGAAAGATCTGGGTAAAATGCACCTTCTCTGTAGCAAATCTCCTTTGACCTGCTGCAGCGCATCTGTCTGGTGGTGTTTTGGTCTAGGCGTGAAGGGGAAAGGAGAAGGAAAACTGCTTCTCTTTTATAAATGGGCAATGCATCTAGTGGAAGATCAAAAGCCCCCTGGTCTCGCTCTTTCACCCTAATAGGGATTCTTGCTGTGTTGTTAGTTTGCATGCCATACAATAACGTCTGCAGCTTCATCCCATAAGGACTGTGCCTCATCTGTTTGCCTCTTTTTCACAAGCCTGTTGATATAAAGCATTAATCATTCAAATATTAATAAAGAAATAATAATCCTGGCTGTTGCTAACTATCTGATTTCCTTTCTTTTTCTTTTTTCCTTTTTTTTTTTTCCCCGTGCACATTTTCTTTAGCTTGAAATGGCGATTGAAAACCTACAAAAAAATGAAGGGATTACATCACACAAAAGCAGTTTGCTCAACAGCCATGTAAGTTACAATCGGAATTTACAACCTTTTTCCTGCTTTGGTAGGAGCATTATTTGCAGCCCTTTGGTGTATTCAACAGCAGGAGCCACTCAAAGCAGCCTGTGATTCAGCTGTGCTGCCCAAAGCAGCCCATTCCCAAGAAACAAGAATCTGCAAGAAGTGCCATGATGTTAATGTTTGTTTATGAGATGCTCTGGATTCTGTTAACTGCCTCTACCCTGTGTTTTTTTATTTCATCTGCCTTGCAATGGAAATTGCTGGCAATTAGATAAACACACTTGAGAAAGTTCTTTCCTTTCACTGGAATTGAAAGATGGCTGGAAAATAACTTGCAATTCTACAGTAATAACTTGGCGTGAATCATGACAGATATCCCTTAGATAGTGTGTACCAAAAGCCTACTCCTGTGAATGCCTTTATTGCCTCTTTCTGTGCCTCAGGAAGACCATCACTGTTACAATGCTATGCTAAATCCATTTGCTAGACCTCTCTCTTCTCACTATGCCAACAATTTCCCTGCTTTGTGTGAAGTTCCTGCTATTCTACTGGGCCTTCTGCGTCATGGTTTATGGCTCCCATGCAGTAATGCCTAACGGTGAGCACATGCTTGTGTGAGATTTGAAGGGTCTAATTCAAGTCCTGTTGAAGTCATTGGACTTGCCTTGACTTCATTGTGTTTTGGATTAGGCTGAAGCATGTTCTGCACTGATAAATCACAGTGCACAAAGTGGTACTTCTTTATTCTAACAGATTTCCTTTTGCTTTGTATTTGGGGGAAGATCCATTGTCATTCTTAGGTCCTGCAAAAAAAATCTTTGCCCTCTTCACCCTAGAGAAATGGCCTAAGAAAATGAAAGGAATATTAAACCTAACAGTCTGATTCTCTTAAGCTGATGTCGAACTCCAAGCCAGGGCTCCTGGATGAGCTCGATCCTTATTTCAGCTTCTAGAAATTGAAGGTTCCTTGTTGTAGTTGGGGAAACACAAACCTGCAGAATCAGGCTTGGTAGCTGCTGTTCTGAGCATCTCTGTGCATCCTTCCTGTCGTGGGCTGTGGCCGTGCTCACACGCCCATGCTGTGCCCCGAGTGCCGCGCAGATTTGTCTAAGGATAAGGTTTCTCTGCAGAATTTTTCTTGTTTGTCCCAGCGCAGAAGGGGACAGAGCAGAGCAGGACAGGGTGGGTCGTGGTGTGGTATTGAAGGAGATTTGAAAAAAAGCAGGAAAAGGGCAGAGGAAAAAAAGCAAAGATAAAAAAAGAGATTTCATCTGACCGCAGGCTGTGCTGGATGGAGTTGAGCCCAATCCAGCCTCTGATCAGATCTTCCCCACACTTGTTTTGCAGGGTAGAAGTAAAGAACATAATGTCTCTCTTCTCGGGTCATGGTTCGTAGTTTGGCATAAGGCTTAAGTTCTCTTACAAATTCTAAAGCAAATAAACTACTTCCTGAGCATATGTGTACACATCAGCTCTCCGCTGAGGATGTCAGTCCAGACACAAGCAACGTGCTGCCCTGGGCAGCTCCAGGGCTGGGGTGGGTAATTCCCTCTGCCAAGGCACAGAGCCTGAGCCAAGGAAACCTGCGGGGCCTTTGCTGCCCCATGCACCTCCAGTGTCCTTGCTCTGCCTTCCTGGAGCACGGAGCGATGTCTGCGGACATATGGGAATAATGAGGAGGCGATGATACGAGTAGTGCCTGTAGGAAATGCAGCACGTTGCAGAACTGGATCAGGCAGTTTCTTTCCAGAGCTGGAGGAAGGTCGGTGCCGTTGCCCAGGAAGGTTGTGCAGCCTGTGTCCGGGGAGGTTTTCAGGACTTGACTGAACGAGCCATTTAACTGGACTGAGGGACCTGACTGCCCTTGGAAGTGAGCCCTGCTTTGAGTGAGAAGTTGGACTGGAATCATAGAATCATCATAGAACGGTTTGGGTTGGAAGGGACCTGTAAAGGTCATCTAGTCCAACCCCCCTGCCATGAGCAGGGACATCTTCCACTAGATGAGGTTGCTCAGAGCCCCGTCCAACCTGACTTTGAGTGTTTCCAGGGATGGGGCATCCACCACCTGGAGACTGGAGACTGCCAGAGGTTGCTCCCAACCGTAACGTATGGGACAGCCCGATGAATGTGCAGCGCTGAACCTCTCTGCACGTGTTCCCTGGCACGTGCCATGTTACAAGGGGTTCTGCTATCCGGGATGTTGCAGTTCCCACCTCTTTTTGTTAAAAAAAAAACAAACAAAAAACCAGACAGAGGATTACCTATCCCAAATGCTTCTGTGACTGACACACGATATTGTCAGGCTTGCACATGACAACCAGAAAGTGAAGCAGCAGGTGACTGTGATTTGTCAAGGCTGAAAGCAAAATATGAGCTTGACAAAAGCTAGTAGCTGAGGAAATTGTTATATAATGCTAATTGCACTATCAGTTGTGTCTTAATTGCTCAAGGTTGCAGAGTTTTTCATTAAGTGTTCTGTTCCTCATTTTAAATTTCACATTTTGCAAATCTGTAAATTCTTGGGATAATGGTTTATTTTGTTGCCGTCAGCAGATGTTTCGTGCCAGGAATCTTTGTTTTGGTTTTTTGGGTTTTGTTTTTTTTTTTTAAAAGGAAAACTAAAGGTATCTCAGTCAAGAGGGAATTTTTTACATAATGCTGTTTAAACAAAGTCAATGGGAAACGGAACCACACTTGATAACTTAATTTAGCTTCAAGAACTCTCTGAGAGGTTATTCAAGTGCACTTGGAATATCAGATTTGGAAGCCTAAGCTAATGTTAATACCCCAGTGACACATGATGTTTCCAGTGAAATCATGTCAATCTATTACTGTTAATGAAAAAGCTCTGCTCACAAGTGTTCTCCAGAGTCGCTGGGTCAGAGGATTACTTCTTTGCCAATTATGAGCTTGCAGATGATGCAAAGAAATTTGAGAAAAATGACTACAATTTTTGTACCCGAGTGCCTGAAGCTAGGCATATAAGGAAGTAGTTGCCATAGCGTACCTGCCTGAGGCCCTGCGGCTCCTAGATAAGGAAGTAGTTGCCATAGCATACCTGCCTGAGGCCCTGCGGCTCCTAGATATCCATAGCACTCATAGGAGCAGGGGGAAAATGTGTATTTTCCTCACTGCCTGTAAAACAAAAACCCCCCAAAACCCAAAATAAACCTCTAAAAAACCACTGGACTTCTTCCCTGTGGGTGAGTGGCTCTTAGGTAGGCGCTGATGGAGTTTTTCCCCTGAGGAAAAGATCTTACCCCCAAATGGTGTTTAGGTGGGAACACCTAAAATGAGACTGAGCAGAGAAGTAGGAAAACTGTTAAAGGGAATAATTCTCCCTTGGCCGGGGGAGGAATGTAATGACCTAATGAAGGATGAATCTCCTGCTCGGTGGAGAAAGGCGGGTGATGCTGGAGCTTGTGCTCACGTACATGGATGGCTCGGGGCTTAACTATGCAAGGGACCAGAGCTGACAGGCACTTGTTCTAGAAAAGAGACTTTTCAAGAAAATATATAGGTTTTGATGAAACTTTAATTGCAAAAGATCAGTGGGGTTGAGCAGGGAACTCCTGGTACGAGGGAAGCGTTTCTCCCCGTCGCTGAGCTCGGGATGCTTGGCAAGCACGCGGGTGGTCCAGGGTCCGTCCTAACTCTGAGCTGGACTGAGTGGGGACTTAGGAACCTGCTCCTCTTAGTGTCAGATAAAACCACCTGAAATATGAACCACAAATGTGTGTCTTCATTGGTTTCTTTTTCAAAGAACGTCTCCAAACCTGGACCTTCAGAAAAAAAAGGTTTTTTCTTTTCTCAGACAGCCCCATGTATCGCTTTTTCCATCCTTAAAGAGCCATCCTTGAATCGAACAAGGACGAGGTTTTTGCAGAAGGTTATTTTTTTTAAAGTCAAAACAAACAGTCAATAGAAATAAAGTTAAAGTATAAATGAAATTGAAATGTTCCCCTGTAGTGCCTATAACAAACAAAGCATAGTGATTTTATTAGAACCTGATCGTAGTATAAACAGAAATGAAGCTGTAGAATATCTTGTCATTGTCACAACTGAGCAGAATTCAAAAAGTAAACAGAATAAGGGATACAAATGGAAAGAATCTTTCATGTTCCCATTTTAAGTGCCCGGTCTGTTATTACTAATGCAGGAAGAGCAAAAATCATGTTTTGAAGATTATTTATGTTTTGACAGATTTCTTTTTTAAGCTCTTTTGTGCGTTTCGTAATAGATTTCTAATTCAGTAGTGGGAGTTCATATTGTGAAACTCTATAACGTTTAAAGGAATATAAAAAGACACTTGCAGAAAAAGAAAGCTGGAAGATGAAGGGAATATTCTAGAAATATCTGGGATTAGCCTAAAAATGCCCAGGATCAAATTTAAATGAGAGGGGTTTACCTATATCTGAATTATCCATTGTAACATGCAACTTTTATTTTTTTTTTTTTTTAAGGCTTGGAATTAGAACAGGTTTAGAAAATAAATACCTGATCCACATTCAGTATCTTCCATAGGATAAATAAAATAAATGGTTAAAAAACAAGAGAGAACCTTCTTACTCATTAATCTTTTAAATACAGAGGATGGGCCAAAATTAGCACAGTGTGGACTACTTAGAAACTGAGCTCCTGCTGGTCTTTTATGTCAAAAACACTGGGGTCCACTTTTGTTAGAGATAGCTTAATGGGTGGGGGAGGCTCAGGGCTACAGAGCGGCTTTTTGGGGCTTCCCAGGGATGTCTCTTCTGCAGATGAGAGCACGAAGGGACGCAGACCACTAGCAAACACCACCTCTGAGGACTGTAGGGTTTGGAGGTCAGAAAGATCTTCGTCTGCGGAAGAAGACAGCAAAGAGTGTCTTAGGAGATGTGTAACTGGAGGAAGGTGGGAAGGTGACAAGGAGCTCTGTGAAAAGCAGGACAGAGGGGAAAATGGCCAAGAGCTTTTTCTTCTTCCAGCTGTGGCAGCCACTGCTCTGCTCCAAAGGCCACCGAAACTGATGGATCCAGTCGTTTGAACTTGTGGTTGCTTTGGATCAAACCCAACTAATGAATGAAATCATTTTAACTGTGCAGCTTTGGATTCAGCTCATTTTATGTAGCACAAGTTTAAATTTGGATATGTGAGTGATTACCACAGAACATACATTCATAGGTGCTGAAAAGCCTTTGTGTGAGAGCAAAGTGGGATATGAAATGCATAAACTGAAAATAACTCAATGGAGTGAGGTGTCAGAGATGTCACTGCACATTTCAGGTTGTATTTTCATCGAGTAATTGATATAAAACTCGAGTACAGTGGTGAACTGGGACCCCAAAGTTTCACCAGAAGAAAATGGTAGAAAAGAGCCAGATATTGGAGCACGAGTGGAGAGGACCTAAGCATAGGCCAACTTCTACATCCGTGTGCATGGTTAAATCCCACTGATTCCTAGACTAAGTTTGTGCTTAATTACAATATGTGCTTGAACTGTTTGTTGTAAGGAGATGATGTGGCTAATATTTTGGCATCCATAATCTGAGTCTGTTTTGCCACCGATCTGGTGTGAACGCAGCTGCTTCTGGTGGAGCTGTGCCTCCTATGCATGCAGGGATGGAGGTCTGGATGGAGAGGGAAGTCTTGAAAATGTCAATCCCAAATGTCCCTGACGACAATGAAAGCACTTTTACCAACGCTATTGATTTTAGTCCATTTGTACATCTAGTTCCTTCAAAAATTCACTTAATATAACACTTATTTTCTTGATGCTGAAGTCATTTAGCCAATTAAAGGAGATTGGGGGGTTTGTCTTTCTGCATTTTAATTCCTGTGCTGACACTGTGTGCCGGGCCTGCCCTTTCAGTCCCGCTGGGTATAAATAATTTATATCTAATTGCAAACTTTAATCAACAGAAATGTCAGAAGAAGTTCAGACAGTAAATTTTGAAAAATAGATGGAACCTCTCAGATTTTTAAGGTTGCTTTGGTAACCATTAATTTTATTGTTAAGTGAACAATTGCAGACATGCCAATCTTCAAATTAATAAAGACTTTGCAGCATATTTCGTTCCCCTAAAATTTATTCCTCTTAGGCAGTATGTTAACATCTTTATTCTTGGAAAACATGAGTTCTTACAGGTTTATTTTGGCTCTGCAGGAATTAATCCGAATCCGAGGTGGACACTGAGATGGCAGGCGGACTATGTTTTAATGCTCTTGCAAAATCTGACAGCGTTTTTGTTGGGTTATTAGCTTTGGGCTAACGGTCGTTTAACTTTTATAAAAATACAACCGGCATAAGTGATATAAATTAACTTATATAAATTAACTACCAAGCATTAAGTTCTCTTGAACTCTTAATGTCAGATGGGCTCTCCTGACATTTAAGCGTTGACATTGTTTTACGCAGCCCGTTCCAGCCCTCTTTAGACTTTCATGTGTTCTTTATTTATTTATGTTTTCCATACATAAAGCTCCAGTGGTTGTTGGACAACTACGAGACGGCGGAAGGCGTCAGCCTTCCCAGGAGCTCTCTCTACAACCATTACCTGCGGCACTGCCAGGAGCACAAACTGGATCCAGTGAATGCCGCTTCCTTCGGAAAACTGATCCGGTCAGTGTTCATGGGGCTGAGGACTCGCCGCCTGGGAACCAGGTTGGTATGAATCTACATTCAAAATAAAAAAAAAAAAAAAGCTCCTACAACTTCTCTCACACGTACCGAGCATTATTTAACAGGCAAGGTCTTTCTTCCGAGATCTACAGAAACAACCAACCGTGATCTTGTGGGGGGAAAAAAATTGCTATTCTGAGGCACAGAAGTAATTTCTGTGTGTTGTGAGGCAAAGCTGCTTTTTCACAGTGAATCAGCGGTGTGAGAGGCTTGACAATACAGTTAATTTCAGACACACTCCAGGTCTCTGGTGACAGCACCTTGTCCAGCCACACAGTGGAATTTGGTCTAAGTCCATTTCCTAAGGAGTCTAAGAATATTTTATTTGAACCTAGGCTTCTTCTCATTCCATTAGTGTCTCAAAAAAGATGAAGTAACTCGTCTTCACAATTGCTGCTGTCAGCTGCAGAGCCCAAAATTCTGATGCATTGAAACGGTTTCTCCCTTTGGGTCCAGTAAAGTTCCTCCATCACGGATGAGAACAGAACCTGTGCCCACATCTTTGATGCAGACAAGCTGTGCAGATGTAAATGGCTTATTTCTTAAATTCCCAAAGCGGCAGGCTGAATTTTGTGACAAATACTTTCTTTTAAAACATCAAAGATCCATATGATGTTACAACAAAAGCGTAACATAAGAAAGTATACTTGCTGTAATTACATATGTGTCCTTCAAAGGAACATCCAAAGTATACGCACAGCTTGCACAGCTGAGTTTGCATTTTATCTCAGCTTCTAATTTAAAAGAAGTAGCTAATACACTAGAGAAACAATGATTGCTCTGATTGTGTAAGATTTTATAATAAAATAATATATAATAAAATTCAAGCTTAGATATTTGGGCTTCGAAACGAGAACAAAACCAGATGTGTCCGGGGCATTCCACAGCTGGAACGTGGAGGCAACAGTCATAGGAAGAGCAGGGGAGAGTTTGGATCTCTGCACATTGGTTCAAGTGCAAGAGCTCTGAAATAATTTCTTTAGAGGAGAGAAATTCATTAATCCTATCAAGGATTAAAGAAAAAGCAAATAAGCAAAAAATACGCTTAAAATTGCAAATGTGCAGGCTGGGAAGGATACAGTAAACCTCAATAAATATGGAAATAGCTGTCTCCCATTATTTTCTTATTCATTCATTCATTTAGATTATAAATGCAGCTGTTATTCAACTTGCAGGCACTTAAAATCACTTAAGACATGGCCGAAGCATACTTCATACCTGAGCACTCAGGGTGTGTAAAACCCTTTGGTACAGCGACAAAGACTGAACGATTCAACCGTCCCCTTGAAAAGAGAAAATTCCCCCAACAAGGAAGAAAAGGTCAATTCTTTGACAAATATCCCTCTCTTAAATTTCTCTATGTAATTTTCCAATGGGAAGCATCATTGGCTTTAAGGTGCCTCCAGACCCTGTCATACTGACACAGCAAATGAATTTTAAGCATCCCCAGTAAGAGGGCTCTGGAGACCCTGCTGCTGCTCCCCGGCTCGGTCTCTTCTCCCACTGAGGACTCAGCTCAACTGTTGTTTGCGACAAATTGGCTAAAGCCAAGTTGGACATAGTGTCGTCATGTATCCATGGCTGCATAATTGCCCTTCTCGCTCCCAAAAGCAGACGCTTGGGGATTGAAAAATTCCAGTTCGGTGGAAAAACTTCAACTGACACGTCTGTCTAATGTGACAGAAAGACATTCGCCCAAGGAGCATCACAGCAGCTTTACTGACCAGCAAAGGAAAAAGAATTACAGCCTCTTTTGCTTGCAAAAAGCTTCCAGTTTTTACAAAACTACAAAAATAAGCAACTCCAAGAAAAAAGCCACATCAAAGCCTGCTGCCATTGCTGTGAAAGTGCTGGCAACAGAAAGACATTTTTCTTATCATAGTTGACTATTCAGTCAGGCTTGTTTTATCCAAGTCTAGATAAAGATGGAAGTTTGTTTTTATGGAAAAAACAAATCCTCAAACCCTAATCAAATAGCAAAGTGTCCCCTGAGGTCTTTCTGTCATTCTGTTTAATAACACTTTGTATTGTAACGCTTGTCTCTTCTTCTCCAGTTACCATGGGTTACTTGGAACAAACCTTGCTGGGTTTTAAATGTGGATGTCACTGAACTTTGTGACATGTGGTTTTAAATTTTATAGGGGATGATGGCATTCGTTAGTTCAGCCATTCAAATAGCGCTTGGCAGCAAACGGACGTGTGCTGTAAGAACTAGGCTGTATTGTCAAAACAAGCCTAAGAGTAAACTGCAGGGCTACGGTGTCCCTTCCATTGACTAGCTTACACTGAGCAATTTCAATGCTGATACTTCCAGGGGAAACTCCAAATATCATTATTACGGGATCCGTCTAAAACCAGAGTCTCCGCTGAACCGTTTGCAGGAGGACACCCAGTACATGGCAATGAGGCAGCAGCCCATCCACCAGAAGCAAAGGTAGGTGCTCCCAGCATCTTGGAGCTCGCTAGCGGTGCCCCAGAAGGGTCCTTTCCCAAAGAACGTGGCAGACCCCATCTTGGGACTTGGTAAAGGGAGCGTGTTGGGACAGTTCAAACCCAGGAGTTGCTGAAGTGCCAGAGCTAAGCTGTGGAAGAGGGGGCTGCAAAGTCACTGGCCACTCTGAGTGGTGGAAGGGTCCAAAAACACTTCTGGTGGATGCCCCATCCGTGGAAACACTCAAGGTCAGGTTGGATGGGGCTCTGAGCAACCTGATCTAGTGGAAGGTGTCCCTGCCCCCGGCAGGGGTGTTGGACGAGATGGCCTTTAAAGGTCCCTTCCAACCCAAACTATTCTATGATTCTATGAAATGGCATTTATCTGCCTATTCTGTTTGCCAGCGGCTCGATTCAGCCCGCTGCTATGGAGAATGCCACCATATGTGCCGCTTTTCACTGCCTCCCTCTGACCGAACTGTTTTAGGACCTCAGCTATGGAGTTATTTGTGCCAAATCAGTGTAAAGGACGAGGGGGGCTTGTGTTGTGCTTGAGTCGGTTTTGGTTTTTGTTTGTTTGTGGGTTTTTTGTGCAACAGTGCAAGTTAAATAGTGCTGTGGTTAGTCTTGCGTCTGAGTAATTTTGGATATAAAATACAATGTGCAAAGGAATTTGGAATTGTCTTCTGGAAGCACGGACACTTCTGGTTCTTGCTGGAGTGAAAAAGGAGCAGAAGAATTTTTCTTCAGCTTCCAAACAGAAAGTAAATGCAAAAGTCAGCTCCCGAGACAGTCTCTGCACTCTGTCACCCACTCCAGCTCTGCTTCTCATTTTCTTTTTTTATGTCACCTTGGGCAAACTTCTTAACCCCTTTAATTCTGTCTTGGGGAGTGCTTTTCAAAAGGAAGTTCCCATTTTCCCCCTCCACTTGAGTAGGTGATATAAATGGTCAACCCTCAAAATGCTGGCCTTCAATGTAACCTCGTGTATTACATATAACGCAAAAGTCTGCATGACTGAGTTGCAAATAATGCATACGTGTTTGCTCGTGCCTGTGTAAATCCCAAGCCACGCTCTAAATTTAGGTATAGACCAGCGCAGAAGATGGATGGCATGGCAGAGAGTGGGTCCAATAGTAACCCGCATACTACGCCGGAGCAATCGGTTGCTGCTCAAAGTCAACATCATCAGCAATTCATAGGTGAGGAGACTGCTTTAATGTGTTAGATATCTCACGTCTAGGCTTAAGAGGAAGGAAGGTCTTGTCCAGCAAGGCCCATCTGTTCTGAATGTGTTTGCTTTTCTAATAAATCTACAGTATTATATATTATATGTACTATATATATTTTATATATAGTATATATTCTATTAAGCTCTGGTATTGTCACAGTAGGTGATATAAATGGTCAACCCTCAAAATGCTGGCCTTCAATGTAACCTCGTGTATTACATATAACGCAAAAGTCTGCATGACTGAGTTGCAAATAATGCATACGTGTTTGCTCGTGCCTGTGTAAATCCCAAGCCACGCTCTAAATTTAGGTATAGACCAGCGCAGAAGATGGATGGCATGGCAGAGAGTGGGTCCAATAGTAACCCGCATACTACGCCGGAGCAATCGGTTGCTGCTCAAAGTCAACATCATCAGCAATTCATAGGTGAGGAGACTGCTTTAATGTGTTAGATATCTCACGTCTAGGCTTAAGAGGAAGGAAGGTCTTGTCCAGCAAGGCCCATCTGTTCTGAATGTGTTTGCTTTTCTAATAAATCTACAGTATTATATATTATATGTACTATATATATTTTATATATAGTATATATTCTAATAAGCTCTGGTATTGTCACACTTGCTAAGTTTATTTGCTAACTCCCATACCCACAGGAAGGCTTTTTCCTTGTACCGTCAGGTCTGTCGGTTCCCTCTGAGTATGTTTTTAATCCGTCTGGTTTTATCCAAATTGGATGGAAGGAGTGGAGGTCCTGAAGAGCCTTGCTAAGGCAGGCAGCCGGAGGGAGAAGCGTGATTCTCTTCATTACAAAGGCTGCAATATGTATCCGATGCAGACGATCCATAAGGACCTTCTCCTTAGGAGACAAGCTCTCTGGCTTTGCTGGTCGTGGATCTACGTGTCTCCGTCATCTCCAATAGAGATACCAAATCCTAGCCAGCTCTGAGCCTTCTCTGAAATACAATTGCTCCTGATACGTCTGCTGTCCAATTATCTTTTCCATTGTACTCTTCAAAATACCAGAGAGACATTTTTCAGGCTTCGGAGAAAATCTAATGGCAAGCGCAGTAGATGAGGACAATGTATTCTTGTTTCTTTTATTACAGCGAGAAAGAAAACATTTTCCTTTCCACACTGAATAAAATGGGCTGCGGTTGTTTGCTTTTTGCCCAGTATAGCAGCATGAATTGGGAAAGTACTAGGTTATCGGTCTCATTTCTCCTGTTTCACCCCAAATTGAAACATGAAAGATAGCCACCAGCGACAGCAGCACCTTGCACTCATCTGTAGTCCTGCGTAACCGAGTGCTCCTAACTCTCACCATCTTTCCCAATCTTTTTTTCCCCTAGATGTAACCCATGTCTTTCCCGAGTTCCCAGCCCCTGATGTAGGTAACGTCCTCTTACAAGAAGGGGTCACCATGAATGATGTGAAAACTCTGCAGCTTCTTTACAGGCGACACTGCGAGGTGATTATTTGGAATATTTTTAATTGATTTATTAATTTATGTGGGACATAATTCATGTGCTCATCTCACATCCTGCTTTTAGGAAAAGCTAGAATATAATAGGGAATGCTTGACTTGCTAGGTATTACAACCCAGATATTGCGCTTTATGTTATTTTTTCATTGTGTGACCTGTTTTATGTTATGTTGATTATTAAAACAATGCCCTTTCCATTATTTTTCTTGTAAATTATTTAATCTGAATGGCAGCACATGAAACTTATGCTTACACTGTGTGACAAGATGCTAGCAGAGCAGCTAATGACTTGTGTTCTTTGTTGTTAGGCGACTTTGGACGTTGTAATGAATCTTCAATTTCATTATATTGAGAAACTGTGGCAATCCTTCTGGAGTCCTAAAACACCATCTAGTGATGGCTCCACTGCCCTGCCGTCCAGGTACACTGCTGTGCTTTGATGATTTCCGAATGCTCCATTTTTTGGTGGTATTTTATCTTTTGAAAACGCGTGACGTATTTTCAGCTTCATTAGGCATTTTGGGTGCTTTGTAGGACTTGAAAGTATTTGCTTCCCTGCAGAATCGTTACAAAGAGTTTCAGAAGTGTTTAATGTCGTAATGACCGCACAAAGTTCAGACCTCCGAGGAAAGCATCTGCTCTGATTGTGTACATCTATGTGCCTTGTACCTCCTGTAACACGTGCTAATCCGAAACGCAGAGAGCGCTTGGATGGATGAGGATGGGGTGATGCTTTCGTAAATGGTCAGCAAGAGCAGACAGTAACGATTCCGTGCTGATAGGTATCAGTCTCGAGTGACATCTCGGGCTCTGAGGTTTTAGTGACATCTAGACTGACTCGCTTCTTTGGATGGCTATCCAAATCTTTAAGTGCCTCGTGTTTTGAGGCAGATAATGGCAAATGAAGCTGCTCTGATCTTTGTACTCCTGCCTGGCTTGTTGTTATTGCCTTTTCTTCATCCTTTATGCGTTGGTAGTCTGCTGCCAAGAGACAGGGGAATGGAAGTAAGTGAAAATAGAGAAAATTGAAAAGGTGAAGGTTTCTTGTTAAAATTCGTATTAAAAGTCTGTACTGTCCACTTCTACAGATTATTTAAGGACTTCCAATACTGACATTTTATATTCAGAAGAAAAATGGTAAAAGTTTGAGTAATAAGCAAATACCCCGTAATAATCTGTAGAATATGGCCCTGTTGTCCTCAGTAGATGTTACCCAATGGATGTTTTCCCACAAAGAATCACTGTAGCTTTGTTTGATTGTTTCAAAATCTCTTTTACTTAAAGGTATATCTCCAAGGCATATTGCAACACCACAGAGAGAGCTGTGCTAGGTACAAATAGGCTCGCTGGATACTGGAGGCAGCATTTCTGCGGGACTCTTGTCTAAACTAGCGTATCTTGCTAAGGCTGTGTGCTCTGGTACCCCTCCATACCACTGCTAATAATCAAGATAGGTAAATAAAGCACTCCCTCCCCCTGCTTTATATATATGTACAAATATAAAACCAAAATATTATCAAAGTGGCAAACTGTTTGAAAGGATGATAAAATGCAGAGTATGGTTCCACTTAACAGAACGTTTAGGTACTTGATGGCCAGTTTCTCCGTGTGAGTGTTCTAGGAGTATGCCTGTGGAGTTCATTTACAAAAACCGCTCAGGCAGAGGCTCTAAGTACCTCTCTATAGTGTGTCCAAGGCTTGGCTTTAATGGTTTTGATGTAATGCATGGGGAAAGTCCCTTGCAAATTCCCAATTCCCAGCATAGTCTTAGCAGCTCTGCTTTGGTGCTCTGGCAGTGCATTAAGGCTTTGGTTTTCTCTGCTTGCTGTATAACTAAATAGCTTATGCCTTAATCATGCAGAAAAAGTTTCCATACATCTATAAAGTGAAGATAATGCAAGCTTGATTGACCTCATTCAGTTAGAGACAATATGCTCTGTTCTCATCAAAACACCAAATCTTTTTCCTTCTGAAAACACTCAGCATTTGAAGGTGTTAAACACTTTGAAACCATTTGTAGGATCTGTCGATACCGGCTAATCTGCTCAAAAAACATTCGCTGCAAACATTTTGTCCCCACTGCTACAGCTGAGGAGGTTTAGAGCAGAGGAGAGGTGTGAAGGTTTTGGAAATAGCTGGGTCTGTAAGGAGGCACCAGCTAAGCCTTTGCTTGCTGAAATGACTGTACTGAGGTACAATTCCCACGTACACGTGAACATGAGTGTGTGAAAGGCAACTGAGGCTAAAGACGGAAGAAGCGAAGGCCAAGCACCGGGAGATACGGATTTGAGGGAAAACTGTGGTCAGAGCTCTGACCCCGTGGACGCTTGCAGGGTCAGCAGAGACTTGTACAAACGATCAAACATCACCTTTTGAAAGAAACACGAATTGAAAGAAAACCCCCCATTTTCTGCTGAAAACTGGGGTTAAAAATCAAGAGGAAGGGTGAATGCACTGAATGCAAACCTGCTGCTAACGCTGCCTCCCTCCTCCTCCTCCTCCCACAGCGATGAAGAACACGAAGGGACCCTCCCAAAAGATAAGCTGATCACTCTGTGCAAATATGAACCCATCCTCAAATGGATGAGAAGCTGCGATCACATCTTGTACCAGGCCCTGGTGGAGATTCTCATCCCAGACGTGCTCAGACCGGTGCCCAGTGAGTATCCCGTGGCGTGGCCAGGAGGGCACAGGTGGTCCCGACTCCTGCTCAGCTCCTGCTCCTCGCTGGGCTGAGTCACGGGATGACAAACAGCGACCCATGACTCACTCGGTCTGGCTACCACTTGCCACAAAGATTTCCATTGTAAAAGCTGATTCGGAGGTTTTTGTTTTGAATACAAGCCAAAATACTATGGCAACAGCAATATTTCTCCTGCAGCTTTGCTCTGCGTCGATGGTACTTTGTGGCCCCTGGAAATTCCCATGCTTTTTAAAATTTGGTTTACTGCATATCACATCCCTGACTTTGGCTAGGAGTCAAGGTAAAAGCATAAGCTTAATGCACGAGTAAGCACGACTAATCCTTGTGAGATGTTTCCTTGGAGATCGTATCTTTGTTTATGTAGGACCATCCTATCCCCTACTGCACCTCCTGGAAATTTGGGGTCAGCTTTCATTTGGGAGATTAGTGATGGGATATCGAGGGTTTTCCCTCTGATTTGGCTCCTCAGTGAAGCGCATGCATCAGGCTCCCCGAGGCCTCAACTCAGCCATAGACTGGGCTGAGCCGTACTGGAAAGCCGTGTCCCTCTGAGCTGCTGTTGTCAGTCTACATGCTGGGGCACATGTGTGTCTTTAAAGAGCATATTTCAACATTTGGAAAATGCTTAGAAGGACCATGAATAAGAAAATGATAAGAATAAGAAAATAAGAATAAGAATAAGAAAAGTTTGAGTAACAACATTAGAGAATAAGAGAAGTTTGAGTGCATCTCGGGACCCAGCTGATTTCCTTGATGCTAAATCGAGATCACAGCTAACCAGATCAGAGGCTCTGCTTTCCACAGCAGTCCTCAGCTAGAAAGTGGTGTCCAAAGATGATATGGAGCAGCCTTTCTAACTCTGCAGACTTCTTTGCAGGCACACTTACACAGGCGATCCGTAATTTTGCCAAGAGTTTGGAAGGGTGGCTGATGAACGCGATGAGTGAATTTCCCCCCCTGATTGTCCAGACCAAGGTAAGCAGAGGGAACACGGTGCAGGTCAAGGGTATGAACTGAGTGTGTGTGAGTGTGTTGCAGTTTTCCACAGTGATTGGAAATCACTGCTGGAGTTTGGCCACGTGTGCTCTAGACTAGCATGATGTAATCAATACTTATGAACCAAAATCAGCAAGGAGCGGGAGGACAGGTAGGGCAATTCCTTTGTACCAGAAGCTGATAGTGCTCTGTCCATTGAGCCATTCCCATGTCCTGAAATTGCAGAGAAAGCTTTGTGGAAGAAAATCTTTGCGCTGGAATGAGGCTGGCCTACTAGAAAACACAGGACACCTCATGGACTGAATGGCATTGCAGAGACTGAACCTGAGGCTCCTACTCCCCCTCTCCTAAAGCCACGGATTCTTGTAGCCTGTTCTCACCTTGCTGGTCTCTGCTGGAGGCAGAGTGTGAAAACCTGTTAATTTAAAGAAAAGAAATGCCGAGGCTGGTTTGCAAGATGCAATAGATGCTGCAAAAGTGCTGCTCTGGAGCGCTCGTGTATGCTTTGGACAGCAGCATGGGTGGGACTGTGCAGGTTACCCCGGCTGATGTGTGCTGTGTGCTTGAGCTCAGCGTTGGGAAGCGTTTGCCTTCCGGCCCCGCGGCCTCCTGCTCGCGGTGCCCTGCGTGCTGTGTTGCAGGTCGGGGTAGTGAGTGCCTTTGCGCAGACGTTACGGAGATACACGTCCCTGAACCACCTGGCTCAGGCTGCCCGTGCGGTGCTGCAGAACACTTCCCAGATAAACCAGATGCTCAGCGATCTCAATCGGGTCGACTTCGCCAATGTGCAGGTAACTTACGGTATCTTTTCCTAGGTTGTCTAGAACTGGGACTCTATAATGAGGTTGTCTGCTGGTAACCAGCATCTTATTTCCAATACTAAGAAGCACTCAAATGAACAATTTAACGGGTTTGGTGTTACTTTTCCAGGTAAGTCTGCCATCTCACTGTGAATAGTGGAGAAGGTACTAAGGAACTTCTGTAAGAAGTAGTGCTACCAACAATAGTATAGTTCTAATAATAATATTGTACTGTGGTCTGGACAGATAGGAGGAGACATGATTCAGAGCTGGTTTGGAGTCCTTGTCTACTAGAAATGAAGTTGAATTCCTGGGTTGGGATGCAACAACCATGCAGGCTTAGCATGAGTAACTGTCAACCCTTCTTCCCGAGCAGGAGCAAGCCTCGTGGGTGTGCCAGTGCGAGGAAGGCATGGTACAGAAGCTGGAGCAGGATTTCAAGCTCACTCTGCAGCAGCAGAGTTCTCTGGACCAGTGGGCTAGTTGGCTGGATAATGTTGTTACTCAAGTCCTGAAGCATCACGAGGGCAGCCCCAGCTTCCCCAAGGCAGCCAGGCAGTTCCTGTTGAAATGGTCTTTCTATAGGTACATTTTCTTTCTCATTTTGGAGATATTTCTGCATCGGGCTTAGGGCATGTAAATAGCTCCTTGAAAAGCCAAGGCCAAGTTCTTTACTCCCGTGCAACTCTGGTTAACTCTTGCTCTGCCCTGGTACAGAAGGGAGTGTTGTGTTTACTGTATCCTTTCAGGATGGGGATGGGATACTTCATCAACTAATTTCTTAAAGTGCTTTGATACTCTTGGGTTGGAGGTAGAAACAGAACACTGTCCCACAGTACCTTCAGGGTCAAGAATTCACATCAGCTGTGATGCAAGTGTAAAACACAACCCAAATATTTTGTTTCCTGGCCATTTTCCAGCTCCATGGTGATCCGTGACCTCACCTTGCGCAGTGCTGCCAGCTTTGGTTCCTTCCACCTGATTCGCCTGCTCTATGATGAATACATGTTTTATCTGGTAGAGCATCGTGTTGCCCAGGCAACAGGGGAGACGCCGATTGCTGTAATGGGAGAGGTGAGAATTGTTTATTCCTTAGAAACAAACCCAAAATAAGCAGCGCTTGAAGAGACACGAGTGGTTCACAAACTGCACCGTGTCCTGAACACATTTTTATAACCATCTTTGCCGAAGGATTTACTGAGTTTTTTGAGTGCCTGGCACGAGGATTCAGCTCCTTGAGCGTCTTCTGGCTTGCTAATACCTGAGCTGGTGGGGTTTGGGGCAGTTGAGCATCGGCTGGGCTTCGGAGGCCTGGAGGAGGGAGGAAAAGGATCTCGCCACTTCTCTCCATAACCTGTGGGTACCAACCCTGACTTTGGGGTTCCCGCCAGGGCAAAGTCCCATCAAACACAAAAACTAAACCAAGCAAAAAAAAGGTCCAAAAGTTACTTTCCCTGCAACTTTCAGTGGTACCGTTCACTGAACTTCTTCAGGCCTCTGCAAGCTCCAGCGTTACATGCAGTCAGCCACTCTCTCCGTTTATGACTTGAAGAAGAGAAATGATGGGTTTTTTCTGTTGGGGGGGGGTGTTTTTTGGGTTTTTTTAACAGATCAGACGGTAAATCTGGTGCCTGGCTTGCAGGCAGGTGCTGTCCTGCCTAGCTGAAGCCAATTCCAGTATTTCCCTCTGAAATGCCCAGATTTAAAAGGCCCCGATCAACCTGTAACAGCAATATAGAAACTAATGTTAGATTAAAACTGATCTCATTTGCTCCTTGAAGCTCATAACTGTTTTTTTACCCACTCTCCGTTTATGACTTGAAGAAGAGAAATGATGGGTTTTTTCTGTTGGGGGGGGGTGTTTTTTGGGTTTTTTTAACAGATCAGACGGTAAATCTGGTGCCTGGCTTGCAGGCAGGTGCTGTCCTGCCTAGCTGAAGCCAATTCCAGTATTTCCCTCTGAAATGCCCAGATTTAAAAGGCCCCGATCAACCTGTAACAGCAATATAGAAACTAATGTTAGATTAAAACTGATCTCATTTGCTCCTTGAAGCTCATAACTGTTTTTTTCTTCCATGGAGCTCATGTAGGGGGGCCAGACAAATGCGTTGCGTGCCTTTTGCTTTCCCTTCCCCTCCCATTAGACCCATGCTGTTGCCCCAGGTCAGCAGCGCTGTGAGTTCCCACTATTCCCTGCAAAACCTCGGTCTTTATTGAAATTAAAGGAACATGAAAGGCAGAGAGTGGCTTCCAGCAAAACCTAGCTGTGGGAGGCTTTCATCCTTCAGGTTTTGCCTTTCCTTCATTAAGCTCTTGCAATATTTCTGTTCTCCAGGAGGAGGCTGATTCTTCCCAGCAAAAGAGGATGAATTGTGTCCTTCCATTTCCATTATAACTCCTGCTCTCCTCAGTTCCTTCTGCTGCCCAACTTTGCATGACTTTTCAGCGTTATTGTTATAGCAATTAGTGTTTCAGACCTCGTCACAGAGGGAGACAATGCATCTCCAGAACCCAATATATCCCTAGCTCTCTGGTTACACTTGGCACCGTGGCCTTGCGAGCCAAAGCACTTTCCTGATGTGAATGCAAAGGCTTTGCAGAGAATTGCACTGAGGTGGATTGATGGTAGGGTCCCAGGAGGGGTGAATAGCTGGCATGTCTGAGCAGCTGCCCGACAGATGCAGAAGGCTGGAGAAAAGGCACCGTTCTTTGGTCTGTGACAGCACTTCATCGTGACTTGGGAGACAGAAAAATTTCCCCCTTTGTTCCAGAGCTCGATCCTGCCCTGGATGTTGTGTGTGGTGTTTGCCCAGAGGTTTAAATGCCAGCGGCAGATTTTTCTCCAAAACATGTGGTTGGTTTTGCTTTCTGCTCTTCACCACTGGCACTGCTGATGCTTGCGGTTTCTCCTGAGCTCTTAAGCTGCTTGTTGGAATTGCTTGGAAATAGATGCCAACTTGCAAGTCTGGCGCCTCGGGTCTCCATAAGCCTCACTTACCTTGTAATTCCTTTTTCTTTCAGTTCGGTGACCTCACATCCCTGTCCCCAACACTGCTGGACAAAGGTACCTCCTCTCCCTCAAGGGAAGTCCCACTGGGTCAGGGTTGAATCGCTGTGGGAGGGGGAACCTTGTGCTGGCTCTTCCATCCTGCTCTGTTGGGAAAAAGAACCTCTTCCCCTCCGGTCGCCACTCTCATGCTGAGACCTGTCCTTTGCAGATGACATTAGTGACCTGGGCAGCGAGGTGGACACGGACTCCCGGAGCGTGGGGGAGCCGCTGGTGAAACGGGAACGCAGCGAACCTGGCCACTCGCTGCAGGAGATCTGAAACGGGGACTCGGCTTTTCTCCAGCTGGACGAAGACATCAGGAGCCAGGTTTGATGGTCGCAAGCCTGAGTCTCCCCGTATCTGCATTATTAGTGCCTCTTAGTTTCTCTTTATGTTTACTTGTGTTTGAGGATGGGCTCCGAGGGTGAGCCCGGGCGGGCGGTGGGACGGGGCTGGTTTGTCTGCCTGCTTTCCTCCAGCATGACTGCTGGCTGGAGGGCAAAGGTCCAAAGTCGGCTACCCAGTGATGGAAGCCTCCGTGGTCAGCAGCGGATCGGATGTGCCTGGCTAGGAGAGGCTGTCCTCTCCAGCCTGAGCGAGGCGGGCAAACGAGGCTTTCTCTTTCAGGGAAGGTGGTTTGGGTTTCTTCCCCACTTCTCAGACTTCACTGTGATACAAACTTGAACCAATCAGTGCCCAAGAAGAAGGAAAAATACCTGACCCTTCTCCTCCAGCCTTTCAAGACAAGCTGTCCTGGCTCTGACTTTGCCAAATCATTCGTGCTGGGGAGCGCAGGACAGTTGGTCTCTCTTGCACCGCCTGGGGAGAGGGCTCCAGGCTGCGCATCCATCTGGTCCCGGTGGAGCGGTGCACATGCGACTGACACGTACGTGCTCTGGGACTGACACGTGCTCGCTCTGGGACTACGGGACAAGCATTCCCACCTGCTCCTGTGTCTCCCCAGCTGGGTTTTTTCACCGCTGGTCCGCGAATGCTCCTGGGACACTGTCAGGCCAACTCAAGATACCAAAGGACTCTGAGGAAGCGGCAGCTGGTCGCAAAGCGTGTTCGTTGCCCCCTGCGCTCTGATGCCCGTGGGCAATCCCACGGGCAATCCCATTGCCCGGGCAATCCCCATCCTCGCCAGGGTACCCAGGCAGAGGGGAACTGGTCCCACGTCCTGGGTTTTGTAAAATTCTCGCTTGATGTCCTGCTAAAATGTTGAAGGTAGGGTGCAGCTGCCCACGGGGCTGCATCCGGAGCATGGGCGAGGGTGTGTGACTGCAGTGCCTTAGGGTGGGCCGGCGTGCCCGCTTGCCCCCCCCGGCTCTGGGCAAGCGGGCGCAGCTCAGACTCTGATAAAACAGCCCGTCCCATGTAGCAGCGAGGGGCTCGCACGGGCGCTGGGTGCGCTCAACACTACGGTGGCGTTTCCCCTTGCTGTATCGCTTCGCCTTCTCCTGTGGCTGCGTTGCAGTGGTGGCTCCCACAGGGCTGAGCTGGGGAAGCTTCTGCCCCAGCGGGGCTTTATTCTCCCTTTCCGTGTCCTGTGGGGTCTGGGCTGACGTAGACTACAGGGCAGAGGTGGGGGGGGAATCTGTCATCAAGCCAAACTGCAAAAACAAAGCCCTGGGGCAAATCTTTCTGTGAATAAAGGCCGTGTCATAAATAGCTTTTATTATTATTGTTTCTAATGATACAGTATTTGATGTGAGCTTTTCCAGGGGCCTCGTGTACATTTGCATATCAGAGTATATTCTATCCAAATATATTATTTACTCATTCCGAATGGTACTAAGGTAGCTGTGACACTTGAAAAAATATTGCTAATGGAAAGTAAAAAGAAAGTGTGTATAGTGGCACATCTTTCCCTCTTACTGTCCCGTGCTGTTGTCTGTCAGGGTGATGTTTGTCTGTAAATGTCTCATATCAAAGTAGCAGGAGACAAGTGAGAAAGCTGGATTTATTTGTAAATAACGACAAATACTCCCTGGGTCAGAGTCCGCACTTCAGATCCTGCTGATGAGATAAGATGGTCTAAAAAAACAACTGAGCAACCAAGTCTTAAACTCCCCTGCTCCCTCTGAGTGTGATAGTAACTTCAGCTGGTGCATTGGCTCTTCTTTGCAGCCGCTACCGACTGAACCCAGCCACCTTCTGCTTACCACGGACGTGCAAACGAGACGCTCTGGAGCTCTGCAGCACTGTGCAAGAAGTCTGGATAACCACCTAAACCCGATATGCACAAAATTCCCAGCTAAACCTGAATAGCAATAAACATGTATCAAATGCTCAGGCCTGTACAATAATTGTTGTGGTCCCATTTCTTCTTTAATCACTGAAAGGAGATGTCAGGCAGATGCTGCAGCCTTGCAGCGTCGGGGGGAGATGCAGGGTCTGCCCAGTGCAGTCTAATTAAAACAATTTTGGCCAGGGATCCGGTGTCCGACGGGAGGCAGATTCACTGCGAAACAGCGACCGGTTTGTAGGGGTAATATGCCCATTGCACCAGAGTTCACGGAGGGGAGAAGAGGCTGAAAGATCAGGCTGCTGCTAAGCACGGGGCTGTAAGAAGCATTTTCTAACTACGCTTCCGGACTAATTGTGGAGGATGGGAGCAGCGAGACAGGGCTGTGACAAGTGACAGATCATTCCTGCTCTGACCCTTCGGGAAGGGGAAGGTTTAGCCTCAGCCTCTCTCCCTCTGTGTCTTTCTTGCTCGCTTCACTCTCCTGCTGGATTATGCCCAGTCTTGCAGGGATGGCTGGACCAGCCTGAGCCTCTTCCTTCGGATACTGAGTCTCAGGGCTGGAACAAGGGGCGGGGCGGCTGGACCAGCCTGAGCCTCTTCCTTCAGATACTGAGTCTCAGGGCTGGAACAAGGGGGTTATTTCACCCTGGCTCCTTGGGGAGCTGGGCAGCACCTCCTGACCTCGAGCATACCCGTCTGCAAGTGGGAAGCAAAGCACAGTTCAAAATCCTCCCGTTAAAACGCACACACAGCCCAGCTTCAGCTTGCCGCTGGCCGGCTGGACCAGCCTGAGCCTCTTCCTTCAGATACTGAGTCTCAGGGCTGGAACAAGGGGGTTATTTCACCCTGGCTCCTTGGGGAGCTGGGCAGCACCTCCTGACCTCGAGCATACCCGTCTGCAAGTGGGAAGCAAAGCACAGTTCAAAATCCTCCCGTTAAAACGCACACACAGCCCAGCTTCAGCTTGCCGCTGGCTCCATCGCCCTTCCTAGACGGGCAAATCCCTGCAGAGATTTCGGCGTGAGCGTCGCTGTGGGGCTGGGCTGGCAGGCTGGGGAGCTGCCGGGCTCGGGCGATGGGACCCCAGCGAAGGAGGGGGGAAGCTGGGCTGCCTGCGCGGCCCCTTGCTGCCTGCCGGGAACAGGCAGTGCCTGTGCGTGGGCAAAGGGTGGTTTGCAGCAACGTCAACGTGTGTGCTTCCAGTCGAGAGGCATCTTAGACAGGAGTGTTGGGGGGATGGGGCTCAGCCCTGTAGTGTCCTGACGCAGTGGATCTGCTTCCCACTGCAAATTCAGGCGAGGTGTGCCCACGTTGTCACCTGCCACCAAGTGCCCCCACCCTTCAGGGACGGCGGCTGTTCCCAGCTCCCCTGCCAGGCGGCACTTGGCCACCTCTCTCATCCCAGGACTTTCTCTTCCACCCACCATCTCACCACCACGCAGTTCCCAACCAGCAGAGAAAGTCAGGAGGTGGTAGGGGGGTGACGCCAAGTTTACCAACCCCAGGACATCCCAGGAGCAGTTTGGCATTGCCGGTCCCTGTGGCTCATCCCAGAAGGATAAGCTTCGAGCTGGACAGCGCGGCACAGCCCGGGGATTCATCGGGAGCAGCCCTGCATGGCTGGGGCAAGGTGTTTGGGCAGGGGAGACTGCAGTGCTGCCTGCAGAGCTGCAGCTGGGGACCGGCCTGCCCGTGTGGGAGATGCTGCCAGTCTGGTGACAGGTTGTTTCAAGAGCTCAGGGTGGACGCGGGATGAGCCCTTGGCCGGTCCTTGTGGCCACAGGGCACAGAGAAACATCAGCTAAACCCCGTGCCTGGACAGATGGGCTGAGGGTCAGCTGGGTCAGGCTCCCGGGATTGACCTCTCCAGACATCAGCTCTGGTTCTCGACCGCCTCCACAGCCCCCTGTGCCCTGGCATCGCCCCCAGTCTGGCAGAGCCACCCCCGCCTGCCCTAGCCCCCCGCTGCTCTGACAGCCGTGTCCCCACCTCCACGTTGCCCTCCCGCTGCTGCCCAACGGGGGGCTCAAGCATCATCCCAGACCTCCTTCCCCATCTCGTACTGAAGCTATGGGCCGTCCTGTCCCACAGCGACACCCCCTCCCAGGGGGCCCATGCCCTGCCCTGGGCTTCACCCCATTCTTGGGTGCTCTTCTGCTCCCCGTCATTGGGTGGGGGGTATTTCTGCAGGAAGAAGGACCTTTGCCTGTCACTCTGGCAGCACCAGGAGCCCAAACGATGCCCTGGACTGAACCCTCCCTCCACATCCATGTGACCGTTACTGTCCCTGTGCAAGACAGAGAAACTGAGGCACAGATCGAGATGCCTCATGGCAGCAGTTCACCGCCCTGCTGGGTACCGCTGGGTACCGCTGGGTACCAGCAGGAGCGCCTCTTCCCCTCCTCTGCCTGCCTGGCCTGGCTCAGCAGTCATGGCAGGAGGAGCCTGACTGCTCCCTGGGCTCAGCTGGGGCTGTTTAATCTGCAGACAGGTTTCACCTGGAGCCTGGTGGGTCTCGGTGGGGGCAGGTCTGTAACCACCCGCTCGGGCTCTTTCTGGGTGGCTGCTCTTATAAACCAGCAGCCCGCTTGCTCTAAGGGCTTTTTCTCTCTTTTTTTTCCCTTTCTTTTCTCTCTGTCTTTTAGGAGCCTTAGTTTGGAGGTGGGGAGGGTTGGGGCCTACTGCCTGCGGGTCTCTAGGATGTAGTGCCAGGACTTTCTACCCCTCCCAGCACTGCCAAGCAGGTAAGGGCACAGCAACGAGCCGCCTCCGCTCCCCCATCCCTGGGCTGGGGCTGGGGGCTGCAGCCCAGAGCAGGGTTCTGCCCTGGGGCTGGCTGCAGTCAGGAAGCGTCCCAGCACTGTCCTTTCCCTATGTAATGTCCCAGATGAAGGACGATGTCATCACGTAGCTCTGGGGTGGCCTTAGGGCTCGGTTCCCAGCCCAGCTGCAGCACCCCTCTGCCAGCCCAAAGAAATTCCTTCCCGGCGCTGCATCTCCTTCCACCGCGGAGCCGCTCGCTCGCCCTGCTGAGCCAGGAGGACTTCTTTGAGAGCTTCAATGGGTACGTGGCTGCTGGGATGTGTGTGGGGGCTGAGCCCTGGTCTTGCCTTGTATTTGTCCCCAGGGGAACGTGTCCCTTGTCTGGGATGGGTTTAGGTTCATGGTCTAGCACTAGTGCTCCCAGCACCAGGAGGCTCACAGTGTGCAGGCTGGCGCTGCTCCCCTGTACCCAGGGCAAAGCTGATAGTCCTGGGTCTCCACGGTGTCTCTGCTGTCTGCACTGTTGTGGCTGAGGCCAGGCAGTGCTGCACATCCCAAAGGCCACCAACTCACGCCTGTGTCCCTGCTGCTCTGCCAGGAGCTTCAGCGACGTGAGCAACGTTCTGGGGGCTGATCTGTTGGACTGCAACTACTCCATCCCCGACCCACAGCTGGTCCGGAAGATTGTGTCCCAGGTGGAGTTCTACCTCTCCGACGAGAACCTGGCCAAGGATGCTTTCCTCCTGAAACATGTCCAGAAGAACAAAATGGGCTTTGTCAGCATCAAACTGCTGACGTCCTTCAAGAAGGTAGGCAGCCCACGGCGCCAGCCAGCCGGGGTGGGAAGCGGCCTTCACGTGGAGGGTGTCTGGGTGTGCTCTGGCTGTCTCCAGTGGGGTGTATGGGGAGGTCCAGGCTCCGCTCAGGCTGTCTGTGTCCCGGTGCAGAGCCAGGCTCTGCTCTTTGCCTTCAATGATGTGCTGCAGCTGATCTCCAACCAGGGAGGGTGGCTGGGGAAGCAGCGAACAGTCCTCAAACCACCCCCAGGGCTGGATTCACCTCTTCTGCCCATGGTTCCCCTGGGCTGCTTTGGGAGAGATCATCCTTTAACTAAAAAGCTGCAGGGAAGCGCTAGTGGTGTGATGTACGGGGAAGCTGTTGCTTGTTGCCACGGTCCAGGGGGCACTGGGGACCTTCTCCTGCAGACCTGAAGATGCTCACGTGAAAGGGGGATGCTGCCTTGCCCTAACTTCAGGTTGATGGGGTTGCAGCCTGCCTGGACGGTGGGTTTAGGGTGGTCCCTGCCTGGAGACACTCCCAGGGACACAGTGACCCCCTCTCTCCCACAGGTGAAATACCTGACACGTGACTGGCGGCTCACGCTCTATGCCCTGCAGTTCTCGGAGCTGCTGGAGGTGAACGAGGAGGGCACCAAAGTGAGGCGGCGGGTCCCCGTCCCCGAGTCCCTGCTGAGCATCCCCCCCAGCAAACTGCTGCTGGCCTGGGAGCTCCTGCCCCAGGAGCAGGATGTGCTGCCACCGCTCCAGAAGAACTTCCTTGAGACCATCACGAGGATGTTCAGCCCCTTTGGTGCCATCGCCTCCATCCGCATCCTGCGGCCGGGCCGCAAGCTGCCCTCGGATGTGCGGAAATACACGTCGCGTTTCCCCGAGCTGCTGAGCAAGTGCTGCGCGCTGGTGGAGTATGAGAGCCTGGAGAGTGCCCGCAGAGCCTTCGAGGACCTCGGCCGCCAAAACCACCCAGGCGGTGAAAGCATCAGGGTGGTCCGGCTCTGCGGGAAGGGCTCCAAGAAGAAAGCTGGGGCCGAGAGGGAGGCGGCGGAGGAGCTGGTGGACCAGCCAGGTTGGAAGGTGCAGGCGGCGGCCACGACCTTCCCCTACGGCCTCGGGGACTCCCTGCTCTGCAGCTCCCCAGAGTTGGACGGTGCTCCGGCATCGCTGCCCCTCCTCCTGAACAAGGACCCCTCGGCACCCGCCTGGCCCGGTGGTGACTTCAAGCCAAGCGACTTCGGCAATGCCTTCACTGGATCGCTCCTCACCAGCAAAGTCTTCCCCCCGCTCGGGACAGGCTTGGGCACCGGCAGCTGCTACAGCCTCTGCTCCAGCACTGAGAGCCCCCGCGGCTGCAGATGGGGGAGCGGGGCGGGTACCTGGGCGCCCTGGCATAGCAGCCCCTCTCCGGATGCCAAAACTCCTCCCAGAAATCCTCCAGCAGCAAAGCAGGTGACCGAGCCCCTTGGCCTGCGGGATGGGGTGCTTCGCCTGCCCCACGGACCGGATGGCACCAAGGGCTTCTGCAGCAGCTTTGGGAGAGGAGAGCTCGTCCTCCGGCACTGAGGCTCCTTTATGTTTCGGTTTGGGGATTTTTCTTTTTTTTTTTTTCTTTGTCTCCTTCTCTCAAGCAGAATAACTCTCTGTGGCCCCCGAGAGCTGCAGGCGGTGGCGGTGCAGCTGCTGCAGGGGACAGGAGTTTCAGGGCAAGGACGATGCTCGGGGCAGCTCAGCGTGCAAGGCGAGACACTGAGCAGCAGCAGCACCGGGAGCTGTGCCGGGCCGTGCTGATGCCAAGGGGACTGTGCCTGCCTGGGGTCCGGAGCAGCTTCCCCCGCCCCAGCAGCGTCACTGGGACTGCCCTAAGGAAGGAAGGGGCTTATCCCCCCCGGCACTGGGGGCCTGCCCCGACGGGGACCTCGCCCTGCACCTTCTGCAAGCCAGACTCGGGAAGGTGAGGCCGCTTCCCGAAGGCGCTGTTGGCTGCATCGGCCCCAGGTTGTGGAGCTCGGATGGGAAATGGGCAATAAAGAGAGGTGAAGTTTCCAGGCACTTTCTGGCCGGCGCAGTGATTTTTTTTTTTATATGATTTTTTTTTCCCCCTTTCTGGTCTTGCAGCTGCCCAAGGTACAGCCAGACAAGGGGAGGAGGGTCCCTGCCTGGCCTGCAGCTCCCTCCCTTGCCATTCTTGGGGTGATTTGGGGTTCTTTTCCTGCGGCGGTGAGGCAAAGCCGGGCTCCGGAGCTGAGCGCGGTGGGACCTGAGAAAGGGCGTGATTGTCTTGAGGCTTTGAAGGGCTTTGCAGCAAGCCCTGTCCCCGCTGGAGGGGACGCTGGTCGTGTTCAAGACGAAGGCCCTCGTGGTCGTGTGTGTCTGTCCCTGCCCCGGCCCCTGCGGTCTGTCCCTGTCCCAGGGGCTCAGTGCTGCTTTCTGCGCGGGGCTGTGTCCGTGAGTCCTGCAGGGACCCGTCTGTCCTGGCTCCCCCACCAAAGGGCCCCTTCCCCTGGGGAACG
>NW_008795475.1:556496-556915 GCF_000699145.1 Aptenodytes forsteri
TTCCCCACTTCTTCCCCCACAGCTCTGTCACGGCAGGCTGGGACGGTGGCAGGTCCCTCCCCGCATCCCCCTACAGCTCCTGGGGTTCCATCCTGATGGTGTTGAATTCTTCTAGGCTCAGGATGGTGTCGGAGATCTCGGGGACACTGTAGTTGGCGGTGAGCAGCTCCTTGGGCAGCGAAAGCGAAGCAAAGTCACAGTGGGGGATGGCTGCGCTGGTGCCACCAGGGTCCCCAGGCATGGGGACGCTGCTGGGACTATCCTGGCTGACCCCCACCGTGTCCAGGGAGCAACCAAAGAGCCGTAGGGCCTCTTCAAGAGGTACCTCCTGGGACACTGGAAGGTCCCCGGCAGCGTCCCCAAGGGCTTGGTTGTGGGGGGCAGCAGAGGGGCTGGGGTGGGGGTCGATGCCCTGGGGG
>NW_008795475.1:577157-586312 GCF_000699145.1 Aptenodytes forsteri
TTGATCCATGCAGGCTGCCCCTCGACATGCTGGTAGCTGGGGATGGACGTCAGTAGAACCGGAGGGGCTGGGGCCACCCCTCTCCCCTGATGGTTGTATGGTGCGAAGCGTTGCCATTGACCCTGGGGGGTCCCAGGGGCTGCCCAGGCCAGGGGGGTCCCGCAGATCCCGGAGCCCCAGGGGGCGGCGGCCGGCAGAGAAGCAGCACCGTGGCCGAGCGTGGCGGTGGCCGGTGGAGGCAGGTTGGCGCTTGTCCACTGGAAGTGGAAGACGCGGGGGTCGAAGAAGCAGCCGCATGGAGCCCTCTGCAGCCCTGTGTGGGTGAGTGGGAGCTGTGCTGGGCTGGCGGGACCCTCCAGGGGCACCCTCCGAGCCAGCCCCCATCGCCAACATCCCCCGGCTCTGCACCAGGCACGTAGGGTGCTTGTGGCCAGGGTGCTCCCCGCGGGTTGAGCTGCTGTGCCGGCGGGACAGGGTGGCAAATCGGGGAGGAGACTCGCTTCTGGGAGGTAAAACGGGAGAGACGGCCCCAAGTGTCTGGGAAACTCTCTGGAAATTGGATTTAGTGGGCACGCATCACCCAGGTGAGGGCAGGGACGCTGCTGAACCCCCACGCCAAAACTGATGGGGATGCGGGGGGTCGGCAATGCTGAAGGTGCCCGGGGCTGCGGGTGCCGGAGCAGACAGGGATGCCATACCTGCTGGTGGTGCCTGGGGGGCGTGGGGTGCCACCCCCACTGGGGGTGCCCAGGCTGCGGGGAAGGGCTGCTCCTGCCCAGGCAGTTGGCACAGGTTGGCTGCGGCTGGAAGAGAGAGGAGCGATGGCTGGCGGTCACCTCCGCTCCTTCCCCCAGGAACGTCCTCGGGCTGCAGGGGTCGGGGTCAGTCCCTACCTTGGGGGTAGAAGGTTTCGGGGAGCACAAAAGCCTGAAGGAGCTGGGGTGCCGGGGGGGCACGGGGGCCGCGCGGTGGGAGCCGCTGTGGTGGCAGCGCCATGGTCCTTCTGGCTGTTGGCTGCTAAGGACTCTTTGGGATCTCCCAGGAAGGAATGTCGGGGCTCCCAGTGTTCCGCCCCGCCCCCAACGGCCTCCCCAGCTCCTCCTGGGGAGGCAAAGGGTTAAGGGGGGCTGGGGTGCCCCCGGCCCCTACAGGTGGCTATCAGAGGCTGGGGGTGTAAATGCTTTTTGCTTTAAATAGTATTTTTCAGGGGGGGAAAAAGTTGTTGATTCAGCTGAGCGGTGTGGGGGCCAAGCTGCATCCGCAGCCTTCTTGTGCCACGCGGCAAATGCGTTTTGTGACTATTGTCTGTGCTTCTGTGTGCTGCAGTGGCTGGAGTGATGCAGCGGTAGGAAAAGGACCTCAAGGGTGCGAGGGCATGTCATGCAGTGTCACTCGGTGGCATGCTTTCCCGCAGCCCTCGCTCAAGTAGCGGTGTCAGGTCGTTTAGTCTCCTGCACGGGAAACGAGCAGCTCCGGATCCCCCTCGGAGGCGCCGGCGCTTTCCCCGGGTGCATGACAGCCAGGAGGAGATGGTACCCGCCGCTGCGCGCTCCCAAAAAAGGACTGGATTCTGCACAATCGATGATGAGATGCTGGGGCCGTTTGTGCTCTACAGGACCCCAGGGATTGGGTTAGTACATCCCCTCCTCATACTTGGAGGACTTGGCACTACCAAGGACATCCTGGTAGGAACAGAGGCCTCTCGCTCCCGCTATGCGAACAGCGTGTGGCCTGGGGGAGTCAGGAGAACTCCTGCTGTAAACTGGAGGCCAAAGCTCTCTCCTGGCCTGTATCCTGTTAATTAAACAGATTGCGCTCTGTTAGTGAGGCACCTCTGGCTGCAAGATTGTGCAAGGCCATCTGCTGCATCACTTGTGGCAGGGACCAATGCTGGGGGTGTGAAGGCAACCGTGCTTCTAAAAACATAAAACTTTATTTCATTTCGGAGCGCAGCTGAGCAACCCCGCTCGACACACGCTGTCCTAACGCCTCCTCTTGACTCGATGCCATGGGAAAGGGCCTCATCAGCCTTATCTGTAGGAATTTGCCTTGTGTTTAGGCAGGAAGGTGAAGCTGGTAGGTACGGGTCCCAGAAGCAGCTCACTGGATGAAAGAAAGAAAAGAACAAAACCAAAACAAAATAAAAAAACAAGGAGAGGTTTGTGTTCAGTACAACAGAGCCACCAGTACCCAGCTGTTGCGCGGCCCTGTGGCTTTACAGTGATGGTGACTGCAGTCAGATGCGTCAAACCAAGCCTTTACCCTCCCGAAAATTTAGGGCTGCTGCACAAAACCACCTCTGGTGCTGAGCTTTAACCCCGAACCACGGTCCTGGAGGGACGCAGCCTCCAGATAAGGGCAATGCCCTTCTTGCTGGGGAGTCACCGAGAGTCGATGCCAAAATGAGTTCCTAAGTTTGGTGACCTGAATACCAGCCTCACCGCTGGCAATGACATGCCCAAAATCAACACGAGCCTCTGAAAAGCTCCTCCCCGCTTCTCGCTGTGCTTGTGCCGAGCCAAACCCTGCTAGTGCCAAAAAGCATTAAGGTCAGATCCTAAAATGATGTAAAGCCAGTTCTATTGCGATCAGATTTATCCTAGCTGAAGTCTTCAACTACTTCACACTTTGGAACACACACTGTATTTTCAGTGCAGAGCAATTTTCTTTATAGTCAAGGAGGCTTAACTTCTTTCCTGGATGCTGGTTCAATACAGCATCACTAAAACTTTCCATAAGACATGTCAGCGAGAGTATCCCAGCAGAGCATAGAATTGCATAGCAAGAGCCTGAATCTACAGCACAGAAGGAGAAATAGAGTGTGCTCAGAGAACCCTGCTTCTCGTTAGCATCTCCTTAAAATGAGCTTTAATGAATAAACCTAAATTGCTTTAAAATTTTGAGTTCTTACGGCTATAAATGTCTATTACATGGCACTGTAAAGACCACAGGTACAAAGCTTTGTGCAGCCTAATGCAGGCAAGGTTCCGCTTGAAAAATGGCATTTAAAAATTCTGATCAAAACTTGATGTACTTGTAATGTGGTTTTAGGCAGCTGTTCACAGTACTAACAAAATGGCTGAGGATTAGCAAAACCAGAGAAGGCTGTAGCCATGCTCTATTTTTACTAATCTCTGTTTCCATGAGATGGGAAGTAGCAGCTGGCTGCTCCAGCTCTCATTTTAGCTGGCTCTGAGCTTGCAAAGTCATTTCAAGCCAGTGCCTGAGGACTCGTAGACGTGGGGAAAAAACAGTTTCCTGCACTTTGTTGCATGAACTCAGAAATCAGATAATGAAAAATGGGGAAAATGCTCGACTCGCCTAACCTGGGGACGGGGACTGCCTTCCTGCTTGGCGTCTGTACGGGCCTGGCAGGGTGGGACTGTCTGGGCAGAGCACGGAGGGATCTGATGCTGAAAGCCTGAGACGTCCCATCGTTGCGCTCTCCTCTGTTGGTTCCTACGACTGTCCTGGGATGAAGAGCGTGTCATGAGAGAGGTCAGCTATTCTAGATTTGCAGCGGGCACTGGATGACCTGCTGAAGCAGACAGAGGGATTGAGAGAGCTCTATGGCAACTTCAAGCTCAGTTAAAACCTTGAAGTAAAGCACTGGTTAACCCTTGCTGCTTTCTTACAACCTCTTAAACTGATGGGAAAGAGTCATCACCCCCTTTGGAGGATGCAAGCAGGCACAGTGACTTTGGGGGGCTCTGCGATGTCCCTTCCTAGCAATTTAAATGAAATTCAATGCTTTATTACCTTATTTTAATCCAATCATCCACATTTTGGCTTGCCATCAGCGTCTCCAGATAGTCTCTCCCCATGTAGTAAGGCGGCCGCTCGTTAATCTTCTGAGGTAGGTGCTCTAATAAGCCAACTGGAATGTACCTGCAATGAAATGTAATGGCAGCGTGTGCTATTGTTCAAATGGTACAGGCTTGCTGCGTTAAAGATCCTCTCAGCTGGGGAGAATTACCTGCACAGGAACGAGAGCCATTCCAGCAGGAACTTCCTGGTCTTCTCCACTCCCTGAGTATCCGACCCCCAGTGCTCAAGGCCATAGTTGGTGAAGTCTTTGAGGATATCAAATCTCTCGCTGGAGGAGATATCCCAGTGCCTCTGTTCCTTAATTTCAGTGAAAAGCCACGGTTTGATGAGCGCCCCCCTGTAGCCAAAAAAAAATGTGCATTGTTATTCCCATGACTGATGCTTCTGAATATGCCAACTAATTTAAGAGACTTTCCAGCACTTATTTGCCAGCCAATGCTGCTTTAGGGTTTTTTTTTTTTTCAATTTCAACAGAAAGCTGCTGTAAGTTCCCACAGATGCAAACTGCTTTTACCAAGTTTCAAAGAGGAGTTTCACCAAGAGGAAACTTCTCATGGTTTGGGCTTGTTTAGACATTTTTTTAATCCCTTTTTCACTCTTGCACCAATAGAGCTCAGAAGCAAAGGGGAAACACAGGCACTTGCCTTGCAATCATAATTCCCGAAACGCCCATCTGCATGGCTCGATTAGCATCTTCGTAAGACAAAATATCACCATTTCCTGCCCAGAAGGAAGGGAGAAGCCAGAGGTCAAAGTCATACACGAGGGCAAGTCAAAATGAGTTTATCCAGGCATGGGATAAAATTCAAAATGGACACAGGGTCCAAGAGCCAGATTGTCCAAAGAGGTTCTGGGGCTCATGTTTAGAGACTCCCAGGGATGTTTCTGATTAATGTTCCCCTTACAAGGAAAAGGAGAGCCTTCTCCTCTCTTCTTTTCCACTCCCAACTCCTACCCTGAAGGTTTAGCTGGGGCTGTCTGTGTCACAGTGCCCAAGGGAGAAAACACCTGCTAAAAACAAAGTGTTTTGTGTCCTGCCTGTCCCTTCCCCTCCTACTCTGCTCAGTGCTCGTCACGCCTGGCCCCAAGCACACGAGCAGATCTGGGCTGCACGAGAGCTGCTGGTAACTCACTCCGTGTCATCAGCAGTAGCAGGGATACTCCAACCTTTCCCCCAGGCTAAATTTCCTTGTGAGCCTGGTTTTTTTCCTTTTTTAAAGATATTTCAAATCAAACATACGGCACTTTCAGTCCACATGACAAAACAACAAAAAACACCTACCAAAAAGAGGCATGGGGCTTGCTATTTTAGCACATTCTGCTATGTAGTCCCAGTCAGCACCCCTCGTGTACCGCTGTTCCCTGGATCGGCCGTGAAGCTGGGGAAGAAAGTCACAGTGAGACCTCACCGAATGCCCCGGAGGAGGCAGGGCAGAACAGGAGCGCTGGAGGAAGGTGCTTCAGCAAAGGCAATGACACCAGGCTGGGGTAAAGGATCCCTCTGGATCTACAGCCCAGCCAGTTGTTAACAGACCAGGCTGCGGGAGCGATGAGCAGAGCTGAGAACGGGCTGGATGCTTTCTGAGTAACGTTTCAGCTATTTGCAAGCCAGAGCAAGAAGCGACTGTTCACAGTGAAAGGGAATATTCACTGCGGGCAGAAACTACTCATCCCCATGCAAGTGAGATGGTCCCATCACTTCCCCAGCCCTGCTATAACGAGGCTTATTTGGCTGAAATCTCTGTTCCAGAGCACTGCAGGAACCATCTCCCTTTGTAATGGAAACAAGGCTCAGGAGCACCTAGG
This sequence comes from Aptenodytes forsteri, assembly GCF_000699145.1. NCBI lineage: Eukaryota > Metazoa > Chordata > Aves > Sphenisciformes > Spheniscidae > Aptenodytes > Aptenodytes forsteri. The sequence goes on from NW_008795475.1 coordinate 582,792, forward strand.
AAAATGCTCTCTGCATCTGAATTTTTCTCTGTTATTAGCAGAAAACACTAAAAGGTAGTACGCAGCTGGTCAAAGGTGTTTGAAAGAGTTGCTCAGCTGTGGGGAAGGGTAAGGTCACCCCCATGTCGTGCTCTAGGCTGACATGCAAGCAGAGTTCCCCAGACACCAGCCAACAATCTCACGCCACAGCAAGTATCCCTGTACCGTGACCATGGATGCTCCCCACTCCCGGATCTTGGGGATTATTTTATGAGCCACATTAATCTTTTCTTGCACTCCCGTCCGTATCTTCACAGTCAGTGGGACGTCCAGCACCTGCAGAAATGGGAGAGTGAGGCCAGGCTGAGGCAGGAGTTGGCTCCATCAGCTCATCTCCCGGTGCCAGCAGGTGCTCTGACTCACCGAGTTCATCCCTCGGACGATCTGTTCAAACTTGTTGGACCGAGTCATCAGAGCACAGCCTCCTCCCTGGGGGACAAAAAGTGGCACACTCAAGGCTTTCTGCCTCCTCGCATAGCGAAGAGCCTCCTTGGAGCTGCTCAACAGCAGCCCTCTACTCAGGGGATGCAGGTAAGACTTGGAGAAAGGGGACTCTTCAACAAAAAAAAAAAACCCCACAGCCCTTTTCCCTCCCAACTTCTGCCCCCTGCCAGGCAGAGACAGCTAACCGTTCCCTGCTTCATAAATGAAGCATAGTGCCCATAAATGAACTGGGAGCTCTGGATCAGACTGGCAGGAGCAGATCGGGCAGCAGGGGATTGAGGCAAAAGACAGGCGTCTACTGAAGGAAGCAAAACGTGCTGCAGAACGCCTTCTTACCTTCTTGTAGACCAGGTCAATGGGACACCCGACATTGATGTCTACAAAGTCCACTTCAATTGTCTGGTTCAGGAGCTCTGCACATTTGGTCATCGTGTCTGGAAACGCTCCCTCCAGCTACCAAAGGGGGACAGGTTGCATGAGTTCAAGAAGCAGCTTTTCTCCTCAGAAGTGAGTTATCGTTTATTTGGTTATCAAGATGACAGCACTCACCTGCACCCCAAAAATATCTTCAGTATGATGCCGTTTGAGGAGAGCCCACTCGGAGGACTGGCCCTGAAGCAGGTTTGTGCACACAGCCATCTCTCCACAGGTGACGTCTGCCCCGAAGCGCTTGCATATCCTTCGAAAAGGGAGGTTACCGCACTGAAAGAGACAGCGGAGAGATGGTTTGTCAGGAGATTTGCTCTGCTCCAAGTGTGGCAATGGCAAATTTTGACAAAAGGAGAGAATTATCTACCTACCGTGGTCAGTGGAGCCAAGTAGAGCTTGCCTTGGATTTCCAACTGGAAAACAAGAAGGACGGAGGAGCATGTTAGCAGAGCTGAACCAGCAGCGGTTAAACAGGAAGATATTCCAGTTAGCAATTTTATCACTTGCTTTGGGTAAAACTCAGTAGGAAATCCAGGAAATCACTGCTTTTGTTCGAGAACCTCAACTATTCCCTGAGAACGTATCGTTTGGATAAAAGAACCAGAAACTCGAACCACTTAATTTGTTTTCACTGCTCAGCTTGGAGAAAACTCAAAGCGGTTACAGGGATGCAAGACTGGCTAAGGGATGCAAGGATGGAGGTGGCGAGGAGAGGAAGGAAGCAATGCTCTCACCCCAGGAGAGCACCGTGCAGTACACACAAACCAACCAGCCCCAGCCTCGGCTCTCCTTGCAGATCATATCCACCCTCACGGACAACTCAGCCCCTGCTCTCCTTCACGTGCAAGGGGCTGCAGCTTCTTTTGGTTCTCACCCCTCCAAGGACGCCACCACGGCCCCAAGAGCTCACCTTCCTGCATCCTTCCCCTCATGACAGTAACGTGGTCCCCAGGCAGCTCTGTCCTCTGCCTGCCTCTCACCCAGCTGAGAGGTCTCTTCTGTCTTCCCAAGCACAATCTTAACCACTTGACAGGTACACAAGAGACGGCAGCCCTCGACCAAACTCTCACCTTCTTCTTCTCACATGACCGCAGCTTTATAATGTCTTCATCTGTCACCGGGCCCACTGTTTTGACGGGGGAAGCCTCCTCACCACCCGTGGGGCCAGGACTCTGCAAGGTGTCTGGTTTGGGATCTTCTCCCTGCTCCGGTAGCACAGGACATCCTGGGCTGTCTCCCAGACCCTCCTGGGGTGTTGTGCAGTTGGACACCTCTTGCTCCTCTGTAGAGCGCCCCGTGGCTTTGCCTCCCTTCCCACCATTGCCGTGGGGCTTGGCCAGACCACGGAGGTACTCGTCAGCCTTCTTGAAGAGAAACTTCCTCTTACGCAGCTGGTGCTGGAGGTCCTTGGAGAGGTTGTTCCTCACCAGCGACTTCCCTTCCCACTGCTTGGCCAGGTCTGTGTTGACGATGTTCTGGTAGCCATCCCCGAGGTGGGCCTGGGCAAAGCGGCAGGTGACGCCGTAAATGCACTTGCCGAAGGTTTCGAAGAGCACGCAGCTGCGCCCCAGGTCAGCCGGCTTCACGGCCATGTACTCGCCGACATCATGAAGGAAGCGGCACTGCGAGCCGAAGTAGCACTTCTCTGCACACCCCTTAAAACAATAAAGAGGAGGTTAAAACCTCTGCCCTCCGCTTGCCTGCCTGGGCATGCCGGTACCTTCCAGCACAAGCGAGGTGAGCCTGGGTCTGCCCTGGCCCACAGAGGGGCCAGAACTGCTCTGAGCACCCATCGCTCCCCGGGTGATGTCGGGTGCCCCATGAAACGCTCCCAGGAAGCTGACTGCTGGAACGTGCTGCAGAAAGGCAGTGACGTACACACTCGAGGGGACATTTCAGCGCTACCGCTTCAGGGAAGCTGACACTTTACTTGTCCCGCTCAGCTCATCCCGCTTCACCCTCTCCCAGCCAGCCAACGGAGGTGGTTTTGCCAGCACAGCCCCCTGCTACGCTCTCCCTGCTGGGAGTTTGCCCTGGTGCGGCTCTATCTTCAATGTGCTTTCCTAGACTTAAAAATAAATGCAGCCCTTGAGGAGGAAGAGTCTACCGGGGTCTCAAATTCCCCACCCCAGAGCAGTACGGAGCAGGGCCCCCGCACCCTACCTGCGTTACCGACGGGCACAGCCTTCTCTGCTCGTAGTGGTTGGGTTTCATACACGGCCTGCTCTTGTTCTGCCCCCGGGCCCGCTTCCGCTCCGCGGGCTCCTTCTCCGCTGCTCCAGCATCTTCTCGTCTTTCCCCGTCCTGACCGAGGTCCTCTGACCTCACCCGTTTGGCAGGGGGCTCGTTCTGGCAGCTGCCGACCTCCTCCTCCTCCTCCTCCTCCTTCTCCTCGACCTCATCCTCATCCTCCTCCTCCTTGCCCCTGCCGTCCCCCCGGCCACCGGGCTCGCCCCTGGCCCGCAGGTAGGCATGGAACTGCTCCTTGGAGGCGAGGAACCTGTGGAGACACGGCACCCGTGTGACCCCAGCGACGGCGGGGAGCAGAGTGCCCGGGGAGATGGGGGGGAGCGGGGAGATGGGGGGGAGCGGTCTGCCTGCGGGGAGGG
>NW_008795475.1:587032-610584 GCF_000699145.1 Aptenodytes forsteri
CCCCCCACGTCAGGGCTACCTGAGTGGGGAGAGGAGGCCCGCGTGTGGCCCTTGCACCTGGGAGAGGTGTCATCCCTTCTTGTGGCTCCTCTCTGGTTTGGGGCACCTCCTGGTTGGCATCCTGTGATGGACCCAGGATTAACACCAGCTGCTGTCCCAGGCCTCGCTCTCCAGTGGGAACAGGGCTAGTCGTGGCTTGAGGGACAGGAAAAAAACACACCATGGGCCTTTGTCTCATGACTTCTGAGGGGTTCTGTGGTTTGGGGGAGAGGGTTTGGCTCTTCTGCCTCTTCATAGCTGTCAGCTGGAGGAGATGGAGCTCCCCGCAGAGATGCGGGGCACTTAGTGTGGGTTTTTTGTATGTTTGGGGGTTTTTATTGAAGCAGTAAATGCAAGGCCTGGTTGCTAGGCGCTCAGTCTAAATTGAGGGGATGAGCAATCTCCCGTTGCACAGAGCTGTAAATCTGCCTTACGGCTGTCCCATGGGCAGGATTTTGTTGTGGCTGCTCCAGCAACAAGATTTTCTGTATTATTCTTTGGAAACATTTTCAAGCTCAACCCAGCTGAGGTGCAGGAGGGTTTTGTCTTTCCACCACTGGTGGCCCATGGGAAGAACTGGTCTGTGCTCCTCACGGCAGGCTGCGTGCCATCGTGCTATCCTCCTGCTGTGGACAGGCTGCAGGATGGATGGAGGAGCCATGAGACAAGGACACCTTATAGAATCATAGAATAGTTTGGGTTGGAAGGGACCTCTAAAGGCCATCTAGTCCAAGTCCAACCTGACCTTGAGTGTTTCCAGGGATGGGGCATCCACCACCTCTCTGGGGACTGGGGTTGTCCTCTGACACGGGCTGTAGCCAACACATAACTCCAGAGCTGAGGTGCTGCCACACATTCCTGATGGTTGCGTTAATGAATGTGTCCTGCTAACGCAGTGAGCGAGGGCTGGTGCTCATGAGACTGGCTCTCTGACATGGGCTGTAGCCAACATAAAACTAACTCCAGAGCTGAGGTGCTGCCACACATTCCTGATGGTTGCGTTAATGAGGCTGTCCTGCTAACGCAGTGAGCGAGGGCTGGTGCTCATGAGACTGGCTGGAGCGCAAAGCCTGCATTTGCATTTGGTCCGTGGGTGGAAGTTCAGGGTGAAAAACAAACTGACGTGAAGTGTGGGGTGTTCAGTGTGAGACGGCACACACTGACCTCTGCTCCCTCCTCTGTAGCTGCTACGTCTTCCCCATGTGTTTGGGACACTTGTTACAGCCTTTCCTGGTCCATAGTCCCTGCAAGCCAGAAACAGCCAGCGCCTCGTCTGTGATCCTCTGAGCCCATGCCTGGTGTGCGTGGGCCTTGAGCAAGAAAGATCTTGTAGCGAGGGGGCTTGATGTCTCATGGGGTAGCGTGTTCAGAGCTCTCCTGGATGAGGTATCCTTTCCAGCTTGGGCTCGCGTCCCTTCCTTTGCAGTTACACTCTGTCATCTACACAGCCTTGTCTTTTGACTCATGCTTGGCCTGGGCTACCGAGAGGGTGAGAAATAGCTGTGAAGTCCAAATGAAGAAAGACCCATGCTCCACCTTCCTGTCCCCTGCCCTGCACTGAATCTGAGAGCTTTGCCAGGCCCTTTTATCCAAATAAAAATTGCCTCTTTGTTTCCATGAGCCCAGGAAAGCAGGCTGGAGTGCAGATTCAGCCCTGCATTGTAGCACAGGTACCAACAAGAGGAGGCAGAAGGTAACTTGTGCTTTTGCCTTTAGGGGCTGCTAGAAGCTGGTGAAGAGCAACTGTGCTTGCGGCGTCGGGGAATTACTGCTGTGTGAGTTTGTTTACGGGCACGTAAGCGTTGTGTGTGCACGTGGGACAGAGGTAAGACTGCACATGGGGCTTTAATTTTGCTGTTTTCCTGTTTTCTGTTGCCTTAGTGCAGTTCTCTCCAGATGCTCCATCAGAAATGTCTTTTGGGAGGAGCTGGGAGCCTGGTAGGGTGCTTTTGCTGTTGTCAAGGGTGGGCAGGTTGCATGGTTGAGCCAGGCTGCTGTGAGAAGAGCTTTTGGCTGATTGGGTATTAATTAGTTTTGGAGTGAAATACGAGGAATGCAAAATACTATTTTAAGCTTCAGCTTGGCTGAAGGAAGGAAGGAAGGAAACGAGGCCCTGGGGATTAATGAAATGATTTCACTGGTGTTTTTGTGGGGCAATAAGCCTGAAGTCAGAGTGCTTTTGACTCGCTGTACTCGGCTGAGGTCACAGACTTTCACATCTAATCTCTTTTCAGGGCACTGGCTCGGCAGTTTTATGAGGCTGAGCTTTGGGCAAGCTTCCCAACAGACCCTGGCGAAGGGTCTGAGAGCGGAGCATGAAGCCCCTGGGGTTGTCAGCTCTGCCACAGCCTCTTGGGCACCGAACCGGAGCCAGCTGCAGTCTGTGTTGTGCATCTGCACAGCTGCTCCTGCCCGATGTGATGGGGGCTTAGCTGCACGCCGCCGAGCAGCTTGATGTTCAGCTGTGGTTGCTAGAGGATGTATATGAAGGAAGGCAGGGGAATCTCTGCTAGGTACGGAGAGGTGCTGCTCTTGTTGGCTGCTTTAGCTTTTTCACCCCTTGCTGTAATCGGGTCATACTGAGGGTGGAAGTGAGGCCAGGGGAACGAGGAGCTGTGAAGTCTGCATTGCGGCTGCCTGAGCTGGATGGCGTTCATGGGTGAGCATAGTGCTTGGATCGCTCGAGCTGTCGCTTCAACATCCTTCAGCAACACTAAAGCAATTTTGAAGTAAATCAATACCCAAGAACTCACTGGGAAAGGCCAAGTCAGGAAAAAAGGAAAGGTTGATTACAGGAAAGTGTGATATATATACAGGGAGAACTAAGTCAGAAAAAGTTCAGCTACTTCAATGTCCAAGTTAAACAAGACACATGTATTAATGAAAATACCCCTTCCGCAGGCTCCTGCACAAAAGTCGGATGTGTCAAGCCCCTGGTTCCGGCTACTACACCCAGGCGTTAGCTGAAAAATGAGGTTCTGCAGCAGCCCCAAGAGGTCACCTCCACAGCTGCAGCGGGGTGAGAGCGGGGGTAGAAATTTGGGCTGGTCACAGTTGTTTGGATGCCTTTCATAGCAGTGCGGTAATATTCTGAGAGCCTTTGCTGGTTAATTGTGTAAATGGGCAAATGCCACAGAAGGCAGGTGTGAGATTTGCCGCTGATATATGGGCAGGGTAGCTAGAGCTGGAAGTGAACCATTGGGTCCTATTAATCTTCTGGTCAAAGCAAAATCCATTCCTCATGTCTATTGTCTACTCTTTTATCCGGTCTTGGTTTTTAAAGCCCCGTGCAACAGCACTTCCAGCCTTCTGCAAAGGAGACTATTCCCATTGCTCATAAATCTACTATCAGGAAGCTGTTTCCAAGATTAAAGCTTAAATGTTTCCCCTCTCTAGTTTCATGCCCCAGCTCCCAATTCCCCCCTGCCGTAATCACCAGGTCTCAGTCTCCTCCCAGCAGCTGGTGGTTCATGTGGACACATGTTGGGGTCTCCATACCCCACACCAAGACCCCAAAAGCTACCATGCCATGCCTGCCCCAAGAATACCTGTGGTGGGACACTTTGGGAATGGGGTGTGCTCCTCAAATGCTTGTAAATGGCTGAGGCAGGCTTTGGGCAGGCAATTGTGTAATGGCATTTAGAAAAATATCTCTTGCCGTAGTTCCCTCTTGGCTAGTTTAGGAGCTGTTCAGAGCGCTGACTTAGCATTTGGCCCATGGATGGAGTAGTTAAAGGTCGTTATCTGGGCAAGGCCTGTGTGGTTTTGGGACAAGCTGTCGGTGCACTGGAAGTGGATTGGAGTTCAGGGTCTGTTGTGGATATTGTACCACCTATGGCAGGAACAATCCTTCCTGAAACTGCAATGATAAACCATGGTGGTGAGCCCTTGGATCTGCAAAATCTACGTGGTGTGTGGGCAGGGATTTCTAATGGAGGAGGGAGCGAGGGAAGGAAACACACAGGACATCTGGGCTCACGTGGGAGTGAGGGAGCAGCGTGGAATCCTGAGTCTCTTGACTGTGGCACTCAGCCCTTCATTAGTAAAGCTTGGAGAAGACCCCAGGTCTTTTCATCAGACCCTAAAATAAGACGAAGCCAAGGCACCAATCATGGGAGAGGCTGATTTCTTGGCAGAGGCCACTCTGCGTGACGGAAGAGGCAGGATGTGGCTTTCCCCAGCACCCCTGGGCACGGGAGCAGGGGAAGGCCCCAGTTCTCCTATTCTGGGAGCTCAGGAGGGCTTTTCACACCAGCCTTTGATGTCCCTCCCAGCCTTCATTGCCCTCGACCCTGCCATTCCCGCGGCAGCTCCTTGAGTTGGTAGGGGGAAAGGCTTCTGAGAGGGACCCTTCTCTTCTGACCTCCCCTGTCACCTCAGGTCACCCCATCACTTTTCCATGCAAGTTGGCTAATCCCCCCTGGCTCCATCCTCTGTTGTGACTTCAGGGGAGTTGAGGATCTGGACAGGAAAGGTGCTTGCCTTCAGCCCTGCAGCTGGCCTCTTCTAATGCCCTGTACCACCAGATAAAATCTTTTGTACGTTTTTTATTTTTACATGAAAAAGCAACACTGAGATTTCCTCCTGACATTTAACTCAGTCAGTAAGTGACAAACCGAATAAACATTCCTGTTTCACTGGGACAAGGGCTCCAAGATCCTGCTGTGACTAAAATGTTTCATCATTTCCGAAGTGAAATGTTTCAGTTAGAAAAAATAAGAAAAGAAGAAGAACTGAAAATGACATGTTTCAATGTTTTTCTAATTATTTTCCCCATTTTGGCTGAAGCTATTAGTCAAATTTGGCCCCACTTCACAAATAGTTTTGGAACCTTCCAAAACTTCTATTTCGGTGACTTTTCCCGTCATTGATGAATAACAGTTTGATCTCTGCCCTGCTCGCCAGCGCAGTGTGTGTTCCCATTCGCCCCTAGGCGCTTTCAGGTTTGTTGCTGGGACCTGCTTTGGCACCCCAGCACCGTGACTCCCGCAGCTGCCTGGCTGCACAGCCGCCTGCCTTCCCCCAGGCAGACTGGGGCTGCCTCTACCCTTTCCCGTGCTGGATGTATGTCGAAATGCATGTGTGTGTGTTGGGTGTTCTTGCGTGCTCAGGCCATAAGACTCTCGCTCATCTGTGTGTGTCTCTTTTACGTGTGGATGGAGCCTCGGTGCCACACGGTGATGGAGCAGGATCTTTTTTGCAAGGCCGATCCCATGCTATCCTACCAGTTGCACCCCATGACGTACCTGGACTGATCCTCCGTGCCAAGTTCCTCCCAGTTGCTGGCACAACATGTTTGTTGGATTCCAGGTGAGCAATGTTTTTCTCCCCGAAACCCGGCTGCTATGAGCGTGTTGCCTCTGCAGCTCAGCAGCAGTCCTGGAGATGAGCTGGGGCGCTTGCAAACTGAGGAACGGCGAACAAGCTGGGATCTTCGCTGTTGCCTCTGTGCTCGTGCCTGCTCTCCCTGCATGAGTCAGAGAGGAACAACATCTGTTGATTTTTTTTTTTAGGGTCACAGATGGCTTTGTTTAGCTTGTTAATCGTGATAGCATGGCCTGTGACTGACACATGGCCGCTTTCAGCGGTGGGTACTGAGGCTCAGAAACAAAAGGCTAAAGCATGTTCTTCTGTTGGGCAGTTTTGGACCTTACCTCACCTCAGCCATGGTTCACTCCATGCAGTGGCCCAGGAAACTGCCCTGCTCAAGGATGGTTGTTGCTCCCGGGCTAGTGGAGAGGCGGCAGAGCCTCGTCCCTCTCCTTGTGCACTGCTCAGCCTCAGGAGGAGGGCTCTGCAGCACCATCTAAAAGCACAGTGCTTTTGAGAGCTCCCTTATGTTGAATTTTGGAGCCGGTTGCTTCTTAGCTTCCTTTTGTACCCTTTTGTTCACCTTTCTTCCTGAGGCACCTGAATGAAGGGGCTGCTTTGAATCGCCTCTCTCCTGATGCCTTCTGCATATGAGTTGGTTGTTGAGCCTGTAACTGCGGACAAGCAGATACTGCTAAAGATAAGCAGGGTGGGTCACTCATGCTGTTTCCTTCACTCACTCAGTCCTCTTCAGCATCCTGCTGGAAATACGGATTTGCAAGAAAACAACTGCAACTTCATTTAGTTTTGGAAAAATAAAATCTCAGTTCTAGTTCTATCCAAAGCCCTTCCTAGCATCTGATTTTTTGCAGACTAAGGTAGATGTATTTTTTTTCTTCCTCCTCCTGACTAAAAGGTAGAGAGGACTGATGCAATGTCATCTAAACTTGGAACAGCCTATGCTGCAGCAGCTGATGAGGTTTTGCAAAATTAGAACCATCCCCAGTTTTCCCCTGTCTCTTGGTATGATGGTGTGCCAGTTTTTCATCCTGTCTTTGTTCTGGAGGACTCACCATATGCCTTAAAAAAACAAGTGTTGGAGGCAGTTGCCCCTGCCTGCCTTGAGTGAGAGAGACTCCTGTGAGTGTCAAGGACCTTGCCCAGCTGATGGGGGGGTCCCCTTTGTCTTAAGGGATTTGTAGCCAGATGGTTTCATTGCTGTGCCACGCCAGGCTGCTCAGAGGTGCCTCGGGGGGGATCACACTAGCGCAGTGACTGCAGCATTCCTGCGCCAGTCGCTTGCATTCAGCTCAACTGCTGAGCACGCGCTTGGCCAGTATCACTAACTTAGAGGCTAGCTCAGCCCTTTCGTGAAAGAGGCAGCCGTCCCTATACTGTGGACATGGTCCCATGCAAATGAGTGGGAAAAGAGGCAAAGGAACAGGCAGTATTGTCCCCAGAAAATTTTACTGCTTTTGAGACGGAAAGATGTCACTTCACTCTTCCTTCTCACAGCACAAGGGAGAGAGAGTGAACCAGCTTTGGTTTAGCAGTCCTAATAAATATCATATGTGAGCTTCAGGGTGCTTATACAGGACAAACCATCCCTTCTGGGTTTTTGCTGCGCTCGAACAGCTGCTGGCAGCTCTACTCATGCTGTTGGAGGGTGAAGGAATAGCAGCGCTGAGAGCAGCCATTAGCTTTTTCCAAATAGACCTTGGCAGTCCCTGGGATGTGAAAAGTCCAGAAGAAAGCAAATGGGCTTTGGCTGGGGTCTTGGAGCCTGAACGTGAGCTGCGCTACCAGAACTCACTGTACTGGTAGGGAACTGAGGAGATTGCAATGTTTGCAATGAGCATTGACACTCCCCTTCCTGAACTGGAAAACTTCCTGCCCATTTGTTTCTCCCCCTCTACCCCCATATCCCTTCTCAGCAGGGACTAATACACTTGCGTTCTAGGCTGGCTTAGTACTGACACGAGATTGCATCTGCGTGTATCGGTATGCGTGCTCCCTCCCCCTGCAGCCTTCCCCCTGCTAACGACAGTTGAATCCCTTGGCTAATTTCAGCAGCATTTGGCAGAGAGGAGATGTCTCAAAAGCACTGAATTCCCGCAAGTTTCGTAGAGGTGGGTGGTTTGGTTTAGTACCCAAATTTGTGCCCCCTCTAAGGGAGGTCTTGGGCAGTTGGCCAGCTGACAGAGTGGGAGCTCAGTGGCCAGTCGGCACATACAGCTCCAAAGCCAGCTGCCGCGTACTCCAGTTCTGGCACAGCAAGGTGGGGAGCAGATATAGGGTGATGGGGGCCACTGCAGGGAAGAGGAGGGGATACCTGGGGGGAGTATGTATGTTGGAAGGGTGTATGCATGTGTGAGATCTGGCATTCCTGCAGCACAGGGGCTATAACGGGTACGGGAAGGAGCTGTGATTATTGATGTGCGAGGAGAGATATAGGAGCTATAGGACATCAGTCCGTAAGGGCTTCTCCCGCTACAGCCCCTGCTCAGCAAAGCAGTAGAGGACAGGTTCCATATTAAAATGTGCAAACGGTTCTATGGCAACACTAAGAATATAACCTTGCTTTAAATAAATCCCTGAAAGTCAACCTAAAGTGAGTCAGGGATAGGTAGCTAAAGCCTGTTCCTGCTGATTTTGACCTACAAGGCAGGATTGCTAATGCAAGCACTCAAGCGATGCAAGTCTGTCCAGCTGTAAAACTGCTATTCCATTGAGTCATTCAGTTTTAAGAACAGGTGAAGCTTTTTTCTAAAGCTTTAATGTGAGGAATGGGGTGCCCTTTCCTGGTTAAAGGTAGGATCATGGTCCCCTAAGCGCTATTGAAAAGCTCGATCCGTTTCTCCCCACAAAAGCTCTGTGTTTCCCCTTCCTTTCTCCTGCCCCAGGAGGGGTTCTGCACCAGGCAGCATTTGCTGAACTTGGCTCCAGAGAGTCTGTCTCCCTGCAGCTGCTTTTTCTGCTGCATCTCTGCAAATCATCAATATTCATGTGCTTCATCGGCAGAGCCTCTAAAGGGCTCTGGAAATCCGGAGCGGGATCCAGTGCTGGAAAAGTGTTTCCTGTGCGGGGTCAGGGAGCAGCGGGCTGTGTGTTTGCCACGAGAGGGGGGTATGAGCCTGCGAGAGCCCAAGAGGAGTGGGTGCTGAGGGGTGCTATGGCTCAGGGCAGGGTGCCCTGACAGGTCCTGGCTGGAACGGGCATCACCCTCCAGCTGCACCGGGCAACTTTGTTGTGTGCTTCAGCCTGCTGGGGCCACCCTGGTGTGCAGTCTTGCCATGGGGATGGGTTGTAGAAGGCGCCTTTATCTCGCTCTGCAGACTGTGCTGCAGCTTCATCCCATTTTCCATGTGAAGGATGGGATGACAGTGGATTAAAATGCGATAAGGCCTGATAAGTGCTGATGGATGGTTAAGTGGGGTGGTGTTTAGCAGGAGTTGTGGCACCTGCTGCAAGGCAAATGGTGAGACGGAACCACATTTGGCAGGGTGGAGCTCAGTCCTTCTTGTTTGCCTGCAGGGTCTTGCTCCCAGATGACCTAATGTGGGAGAGCTAAAGCAGAAGGTGATTTTCCTGACTGCAATCTGGGTAAGAAATGCTTCGCACACCCTTCCTCCTCCTCTAGTCTGGTTAAGCATCACTTTCCTTGAACGTATTTTCCCATGAGCGGCCTCCGCTGCCCCGTACCGTTCTCTCCTTTGCACTGATGCAACTATTTGTGTGATTGCAGAAAACCAGTTTGAGGAACTGATCTGGCCGATCCTATTTATTATTTCCCCCCTTCCCCAGGACAGGAATATTTCCTTCGCAGGTGTTGCTTGAGCATGTTGTGTTCTGAGGTCTGAGCTAATCTACCGGCAGCCAATAGAACTGAAACTAAATTATCCTATTGTATTCTCTTGTACCTTTCTCTGCTGTAATACAAAAAGCCCTAATTTCTCCTGCTAGGTGATCTCCAAGTCATTGAGGTGGATACATGTACAAAGAGCTTAGAGAAGTTGTTTGGTTTCAGCTTGAATACTGAATGGGAATTGAGAGGCCTGGGATTTATTGTGTTGTTTTCTGGGCTTTCTCTGTTGCTTTCTTCCACTATTTTGCAGCCTTCATGCTCACATGCAAAGACTAAAATGCTTGAGCAAGGACTTGGACGTCTGAATATCTTCCTGCATGGGATATTCTCTCCCACCATCAGGGAAGGTGGGACGGAGAATGTAGAAAAGGACACTAATTAGAAAACGCTCTTCTTTCTTTGAGGGGGAAAATACTTAACATTCGTTGGACTTAAAATTTTTTACTCAGTTTTGCAATTTCCTGGGATCTACGCCTGTTATGTGCCTTTGTGAGCCCAAAGACTTTTTCAGCCTACAAACCGCCTTGAAGCAAGGTGGAGGGAGGACTATCAATGGGATCAAAAACCAGCCTAGCCCATGAACTTCTCATTCTGCAACGGTTCCCATTTAAACCTCCTATTTCTGCCCCGAGGCCACTGCCAATGGCCCCAATACAGCTTTAAGTGTTGGGAGGCTACATGGTGAACTGGATTGGTTCAGAAGAAAAAGAAACCTGCCGCCAGACAGGGATCATTAGCCCAGACAGTGCCCAGCCTCGATCATCAGGCAGCATCGCAGGCAGTTGTACTGAGGGGGGAGCACGGGTGTGAGACGCCCCATCAGGTGCGAAGAACCCATAGAGGCTTTTTAAGTATTCATAGTGGAACAGGAATTGGGTGTCCTTGGTTTTATTCAAAGACCTGTTTTTCCCTCCTCTGTGCTGCGGCCTCTGTGTTCTTTTTGGCTCCTGTGTTTGTTTAATTTACTCCTGCTCCAGAGCCTAGGTTGCCTCCAATAATGTCTTATTCTGTGGCCCTGCAGTTCCTGCCACAGCAAGGCCCTGGTCTCTTTTTGGATGTCAGGACACTAATTTGATATTTGCCCTCCCCACTCTATGGCCTTTTATCAGGATTTGAAGCCTTGGGAACGGTAGAGGTGCTGGGTCTGTGGCGTCAGGCCGGGCACATGCTGTGCAGTTGCAGCATTTGCAGTTGAATTCTTCTGTGAAGTATCCTTTGCGGTCTGTCTGCTGCACAGAGATGAGTAATAGTCCCCAGTCCCCATCCATCAAACATAATTAGGTGCATTTCCTAACGACCCTTTGGACTGCTCAAGTGGGAGCTGAGAGGAAGACGGAGCGCCTTGTCAACAGGCTTCGCTTCCAGGAAAGAGAAGAAACAACAGCCTCTTCCACGGTGCTGGGGCTGGCTCCAGGGCAGGTTGCAAAATCCCAGTTGCTGGATCAACAAACATCAGGAGCCCAAATATCTGCTCAAAAGGGAGAAAAGCCCCAAGTGATGAACACTTTAGGGGTCAGGATGAAATCAGGTACTCACTGATACTTTGCGCTCCTCTGTGCCGGTGTGCTCAGTGTTGTGGTCCTGACCAGTGACCTGGATTCCTGCCTCTGCCTCCCATAAACTGGGGGATCCTGGGCAAATCTTATAATGTTTTTCCCTGAAGTGGCTATGGTTTATTTTTCCTGAGAAAGGATTTGGTTTTTAGAAGATATCAATTAATATAGAATCTGAATCTGTTCCAGAGAGGGTGTTAGTTGGATGAGTGTCTTGATTTATTTACTTTATTAGTTTTTGTTGGTTTTTACATTGTTGACACATCCATTAGGCCACATACCAAGGAAAATGGGGGGGGGAGGGGTTAGGCTAAAGCAACTGTGTCTTTGAAATGTCCATTAATCTCCATTTATACAAGGAAAATTTTTTCCAAAGGTCGCAATTAAAACATGTTCCAGTTGACCTGGTAAGTTGTCCTCCACTCTCTGATTTAGTACCTTGACAAAATGTCCTGAATTTGACTTTTCCTGTGATTTGGGTTTTGGTGAGTTGGTTTGGTTAGAGATCTTTGAAACATCTTGCAGGGTGACAATTGTGTCCCCTCGTGACTGGACATGCGGTAGCTCAGTACTGCTGTGGAGAACGTGCAGAGACCCTGTGTGCTTCAGATCCTATGTCCTTCGGCTCTCGTTCATCCCCATCACCTCCTGGCCAAGGCTCATACCCTAACGCACATACCGTGTTATCATTGAGCAGGTCCATACAGGCTCTGCAGAATATACCCTTTTTGGAATAAATTTTTTGCTGAACTGCACGGAAGCCAAAGTGAATTGTTTTGCCGGTTTAGCTTGCTGAAATGGTTCAGCACAGGGAGTAATGAGTCTGTGGGCCAGGGCGGACGTCCAGCCAAGAGGGTAGGGCTGGGGCAGCCAGCAGTTGCACTGGTTTAGGCTTCCATGGAATCGATGCTGTAGCTGCTCAGGTTTGAGCACCCTGCTTTGACCTACCTCTGTCCCCAAACAACAAATCAATGCTACATGTGGCATAAGGACCCAAGAGTCCTGGTCCTCCAGGTGTTGCTTTTTGTTCTCAGGATGAGTTATTAGGGAGCCTGACTTTCTTCTTTGGCTTTGCTGTCTTGGGACTCTGGCTGGCAAGCATAATTAACAAGGGCTGGGGTTTGTAATTCCTGGCACAGCAACAGCATTAATGGATTTGTTCAGTTCCCTTTTATCAGCCTTTCCAGCCTGCCTCTTATCTCATTACTTTGGGGAGGGCTGAGATGGGATTAAAAGAACGTGAAGGCCTGATAAATGGAGATAGAAACCTAAGAGCTGGGGCAGATCAATACAGGTCCATCACGAAGACTTGCCGAGAGCTTGCAGGGCTGACTAATTGAATGGACCCAAGCCCCGGGGGAACGAGGCTGCCATGGGATGGTGCCAGAGCTCAGGGACCCCAAAGGAATGTGTTACAGCAGTCATGAAACCTGTTGGGCTGGGTGAAAGTGGAGCACGTGCGAAGGCATCTGGCGCTTTGCTTCCTGCAAATCAATCCTGTGCTTCTGTCTTCCTGACTCAGCAGTTTGCTGTAGTGCTGATTAGCATCTTGGCTGGATGAATCTTTCCCAGGCTTCACAGCACTGCAAAGAGTTGCTGGTGCCTCCTGCATCTAAAGAAGCCACTTACGTTATTTGTGCTCTTCTCCCCCCAGAGGTGAACTGCGATATATGGAACATATTAGTCACTGTCTGTAGAGGGCTCTGGATGGAGCTGGGATCTGGAGGAAAGAGAGGCAAATGGACCACTGCTGTTTGGTATGGGAATAAGGATGCAAAGTTTGGAAACTTCTCCAAGCCATCTAACACACCTGAGGTTGCCAAGGGAGTGGAAAACAGGTCTTGTGGGAGCAGGTTTCTCTGCATCTGGAGCAATACCATGAGAGTGACCTTTCTCTCGAATGCTGGGCAAGCTGGTGCCTCCTTATGCATCCTTTTTTCTTATCCTCATAGGCTGAAGGGGAGTATGTGCTTACGGTGGGGTTTGTAGGCGGCCTTGTCATCTTCCTGAAGGCAAGGAGCAAGTCTCCCTGTTCAGCACAGAGCCACCCGTCAGCACATGTTGTGGTTTTGGGAATTTTGCTTCAGCAGCCTGGTTCTAGCATGGCCACTGGCACAAAAACTGGCTTGTCCTCTACGAGCAGGAGAGGGCTGTAGCGTCCTTTCCCTGCAGGACTGCTCTCTGTCTTGCTTTGCCTGGGTTCATGAGGCTCCTAGCCTGTAGGAAGGTGGGGAAGGGGGATTTCTGTTCTTCCTCCATGCCTGCTGGGATCAGCGTGGCAAGGACTTTGTGGTGGATGTGGACACTGAGTAATTTCATGTGACAGTGCCACATTCCAGCTGAGCTTTGACACAAACCCAGCCAGGAGTCGAGACCCAGCTTCTCAAACTGGCTCCTGGGGCATGGCCCTTGTCCCTGTCTTCCTTTAAACCGGTTCTTTCACTTCTGCTTGGAAGCTCTGAAAAACATCCCAGGACTCTCCTGGGGACCCCTCTTTTTGACACCGGCTCTGCCATCCCTCACTCATTTCTTCGCACGCTTTCTCAGGCTTCTGCTTCCCATGCATCTCCAGCAAGAATCTGGGAAGAGCTTTCTCTTCACCTGGCATTGGTTGCAGATCTCTGCTCAGCCTCTTTCTCCTCCCTGCTGTCTTTCCCATCCCCTGATTCCCTCCTTTAATTTGCCTTTGCTTATTTTGAATACAAAGCTCCTCCATCACAGTGTTTATAGTTTGTAAAGCCTTGGGCCCATTGCTTATTCTCCTTCTTATATCCCTACTTAACCGCCTTGGCTCCCTGTGCCCTTTCGCTGCTTCCCAAGTATCCAGGATGAATCACAGCCCCTGTCCCCAGCTGTCTGCTGCATAGTTCCCATATCCCAGGAACCCGGTTCCCAGACACTGCAGCAGTTCACTCACAAAGTCCTCCTCTTTCTCATCCCTTAAAAATTGCTTTCTCTGGAGTCAGCAGCAGACGTCTTCGCCTCTCTCATGAGCCTCCCAAGCCAGGAGCAGCCTTGAGCAAGATCTCTCACATCTTGGGACAGGACATACCCGGTGTGGGCTGGATGAACGGTGCGGGCATCCCCCCACTCAGCCGGTGCTCAGAGCATCCCCACCTGCTTCGGAAGCTGCTGAGTCAGTGTTGGCTGGCACGTGCTGGCACTGGGCTTATCTCCCTGGCACCAAGTAAATGTCATCAGCTTGTTTTGTATCTACTTTTCCATATCAGCTTTTGTCATGGTTTCCCTTCGTCTCTTCCCAAAATAGGCCGGTCTGCTCTAAAGCACAAATGCCCTGGTTCCCACCTTTGCAAGGGTGTGGTGAGGAATGAGTGCTGGCTGCATCCCAGCTCTGTTCCCCTCCAAGAGCTCCTGGACCAGACTGTTTCGGTGTTTTGGTGGTTTGTGGGGGGTTTTTTTGTGAACTGAATCTTCAAGCCACATTTTGTGTCCAAACAAGCAAAGTGAAGCCGATGTTCGTGCGCCAGTGGGGACTGGAGCAATCAGAGAGCAAGTGTACAGTGAGCAGAAGACAAGCGGGACGAGGATGTGGGATGCTTTGGTCTGAGACTGAGTCAGAGCAAATCGCGGAGCCCGGTGTTGGGGACACAGACCACATCCTTGAGTCAGGGCTTGCGGAGGGGAGGGGAAGGAGAGTCACGCAGTTAGCCCGTCGGAGCTGTACCGGAGCAGGGCTGGAGCTGTAAGGAGCCAGGGACGCAGCATGTGCCAGGCCTACGCTGCGGAGCAGGAGTGAGGCCAGCCGAAGGGCACGGAGCGCTAAGCGTGCAAACGGTGAGGTGGGGGCCGGGGTGGGAAGCCGATGGGGTGGCTCGCTGCAGCGAAGCCCTCCTTGGTCATGGTACTGCGGTGGGACTCAAGCAGGTCCAGGTGGGTGAGAACAGCTCTGCTCTTGCTCTGGGTGGCCTCTGGATGAGAGCATCTCTGCCACCAAGGTGGAGCCCGGGCAGAGTGAGCTCAGGCCTGTTTGCTCCTCTGCAGAGAGGTACACCCAGAGCTTAAATTTCCTGACTGCTGCACTTTCCCTGCCTGTGACCTGGTCCTCCTTCCCTTCCCCAGGCAAAAGCATCTGAACTGAAATAATTCTGCAGATGGAGACCAGGACACCGCAACACTTGAAGTCCTTCCTGTCGGGCCAGGGTCACTCCAGTGGGAACCTGGGACTCAAAGCAGCTTGCGGTGCAGGTGAAGGCTGCAAAGCCAGTGGTGCACAGCCGCTCGTTGGCTCTGGATGCTTTTCCTTGGTGGAAATGTTCCCACGCACAGCAGAGCCCACTGCTGCTGTCTTCACTTGCCTCCCATCGAAGGAGACAGCTCTCTCCCCTGTCCTGTCCTCCAGAGATGCAAGGACCGGCTCATTCCTTGCCTGCGCACGAGGAGCGGGGACAGTGGCCAGCAGGAAAAGCAAGCCAGGCCAGCTCAAAATAGACTGCTTGTCAGAGTTTTCCATGAGACCTTTGAGACTCCTTATCTCCCCGCTGCCGTTCTGGCACGGGACGAGTTGCAGATGGAGCAATGTTACCTCGGTCACCCCAAGGCTTCCTGCTGCCTGGGCAGGACGTGAGGCCGTTGTCCCACGGGATAACGGCTGCTGCAGGGTGCACAGCAGCCTCTCATTTAGCGGGACTAACTGGGTGGAAGTGAAACCTGCCTAGTATCATGGGGACAGGGGATACTGAGAAGCCTGGCTTTGGTGGCAGCAGCTTTAGCAGAGATTCAGCATACAGGCTTGGTAAACTGCTAAAAAGATGCCAGCAGTCGGAGGGCGGTCTTCTACCTCTCCTGCTGCAATATCTGCCCTGCTTTCAGCAATGCAAAAGGCAGCAGGGGCAGCCCAAGCCACCCTAAGGTCTGTGATCCTCCTCCTCTGTAAAAATAAGTATATTCCTGCTAGGAAGCAGGTAGAGCTGCTGCTTTGCTTGATGGGAGGTTGGTCCTGCTTGCCAGGCTCCTCCTGCATGAACCATGGGTTCTTGGTTCTGTGCTCAGGTGTCACCAAGCTGTAGGCTTGTTTGTAGCCCTGGGGAAGGTTTGGCAGTATGACCTCCTGGTGCTTTCCACAAGTGCTTTCCTGACCCTGTAAGGATTTTCTTGTGGCCTTAATGAGACATCTGGGGGCAATTAGTTTTCTGTTTTATGACATGCCTGGCTTTTCTCATTGAGTGTGGCATGGTGGGGCTATGCGGGTTCTCCAGCCACATCTGGGAAGAAGAGAGGGAAGGCAGGAGGTGCTGAGTCAAGCTTTGCATCCATCCTTCTCCTTCCTGGTGCTCGTTGCTGCTCTGTGCCTTGTGTGCCTGTACAGAGTCCAGGTCCAGGCGTAATCCCACACGAGCTCTGATGCACAGCGATGGAGGATCGGTCCTGCCGTGACCTGTGCAAGTCCTGAGATTAAGGTTGAGCCTGCTTCCCACCCGCAGTATCCTGAAGTTTCCTAAAGTAAGAGATTACAGAGAGGATTAGATATAAACCTCTGCTGCTGCAGTAAATCATGTTTTTCACTGCTGCCAACTATGCGGAGAGGAGAGACGGTGTAGACTGGCGTTTCCCGTGGCAGTATTGCTGACCCCAATTATTTCAAGGTGATAAACCACCACCTGTCCCTGATCTATCATAAACTACTACGTTGTACTGAAAACCATGCAGGTTAAAGAGGAAATAACGAGCATCCTTTTTCATTGCTTTTTAGTGCTAGGGCTTTTGGGGTGGTGTTTCTGAGGTTTTTCTCTATGACCCCAAGAGTGTATAAACTTCACCTAGAGGCGCGTGATCACTCTAGGAACCGAGGCTTTGAGATTGGCACTAAAACTCATGAGACCTGCAGTACGCTCGTAAGGGCTTCCATCACCATTCCAAGCCCCTCCATTGCAGGGCTTCAATGATTACTTTGGACAGACTTGCCATCGTTTTTATTTTACAGAGGGGGAAACTGAGGCACAGAAGAGTGACGTTCCTTACTACTAGAAGCGAGGATTTCTGGGGCTTCATTTGATGTTTGGCCCATAAGGTATCCCTACCCTGACCAGTACCTATGCTGGAGAGGGTGTTGGCGGTTCCTGTTGCAGATGCTGGATTTGCAGCAAAGGTGAGCCCATACTTACTTCGAGGAAGAACCAAAAGGAGAAGCCGATGCTGGGCAGCTACTTAATTGTGATTTCTGAGAATGAGGTTCATTTTGGACAACTTCTGATGATCCATCCCTTTAATAGACCAACACGTGTAGACCTGCAGAAAACAGTCTTAAGAAATCTATTAGAAATCCTGCATGGAGGAAAAGGCCATTGAGTAGTTCCACTGGGAACGACAGGGCTTTTTTGTCTTTTATTTTCCCCTTGTAGTTCACTTAATCAGCTAATGGTTTTTGCTGACAGATATTTATCAGCCTGAACATGCTTTCCTTGGTCTTAGAAAAATAGAAATCTTTACTCCTGGCTCCAATAAAAAAATCAGCCCGATATCCCTGAACGAGCAAGTCTGAATATCAATCCTTCTCTTGGCATCTCAGCTCTGGGAGTCGTTAAGAGGAGAATGGCAAAAGCAGAAAGCAAAGCCACCCAAGGTTAGAAACAGGCCTGACTATTATTATTAATTTTTTTTTTTCAGAGCCAGAAATCGTATGTTTAATGAGCTGAGGGGCATAGCATGCTAGCACCTATCCCCTGGGCTGGAAGCAAAGCTTCCCCAGCGCAGCTGACTGCAACGTGTGAAACAGCCCCGTTCTGGCGTGGGAGAGGATTTGTGGAGCAAGGACCTGGGAGTGCAGTGTGGCACTGGTGCTGCCGTGTCCCCACGAGCTGTTGCCAGGACCTGGCTCCAGCATCCCTCGCTCTGTTGCCCGTCAGAAGTCATTTCACTGAAGAAAAAGGGGCTCAGCACCCTGTTAGTGACTGATTGCTCTTCCTCTGTGTGTGTCCCTTCCTATCTACAGAGTGTATCCTCCTCTCCTTTACACCCTGTTTGCCACCCTGTGTTGATTTACTTCTTTCTTACACCAGTTTAGGATGTTGAAATCTGCTTTCAGCCCTGTCTGCAGCAAGTGAAAATCGACAGAGGCACCTCTGTTTGGGTTAACCAAGTCTGGCCTTACAAAAATATCTGTTAAGCACAGCTCAGCAAAGCAAAACATCCAAGATACGTTAGATTGTGATGTTAGATTTATCATCAAGGAAACAATCCGTAACTTGTGAGATGCTGCTCTCCATCATAAATGCAGTTAGACATTCTTTCCAGCGCTAATGAGAATGAAGATTGATGTCCTCGCCCCTCCTCTCTGGTGGTGCCAGCAAACGCTAGGGTCTTCCCTTTTTTTCTTCTTGAAGCACTTCACGGTTCTGAAAATTACTGAAGTGAAATTTTACAATGAGTGCCTGCTGGTTTGTGACTTTTTTACATCTAGGGAGTCTGAACAGGTTTGTAAAAGCTCTTTTTCTCTCTGTATATATGAATGTATATATATACACACATATATATTTATATTTTATATATATGCATATGTTTGTGTATAGACTAAAAGGAAATCAGCTCCTATTCTGTTGCTCAGGGCTGGGATCTGCACATTCTCTTTTAAGTATTTCATGCCAGATATTAGCTGTGACTTATATTTAGAATAAAAATTCTAATTAAATTGGTGTTTGTGAGCTGCTGGGGGCCTTTGGCCACTATCTTGCTCAGGAAATAAAATGACCTCATTTGTGAGAGTTGCAGGGTAAAGGAAACCAGCTTCCATCCCTGTTGGGTAGTGAGGAGTATGTGGAAGAAGGCAGCATTCCCGATGGAGAGGGAGGTGCGGCCAGTTTAACCAGGAAGAGGTAGCTCCAAAGCTCCTGGATGCCACTTTTCAGCGGGGATCAGAGGGATGCCCTGGACCAGGTACCCACCAGCGCAAGGCTTTGCAGACACCTCCAGTGTGCTGAGGGACTTTGACCTTGGTCTGGTGGTTCAGTTTATGGGAGGAAAACATCTCATACACAGCCCCAGTGCAGCAGTAGGACCTTTTTCATGGCTAATGTAATCCAAACCATAACGAAGCCAACAGAGCAAGAGAGCTGTTGTGTTTTCAGCCAGCTCAGAGGCATTTGCCTGGGCGCTGGACTGAGTCCGGCCATTGCAGAGTCTTGTGAGCTGTGCAACGCTTGCCAACCCTCTGCCTGTTTGCAGATCTGTCTGCTTCCCTCCGTGTGTTCTCATTGCCCGTTGCCTAAAATGTAACATGCTTCATTTGTTTCTGTCCAGGCACAAGGTTTCAGGATGCAAGAAGGTTTGAGGAAAGATTTATCCCCGCTGATTGGAAGTGGGAGAAAGTTTTCCAGTCCCAGATTTCCCCACTGCCTGGGGAGAGAGGTACGTCACCGTCACAGTGCTGCTGAAGATGGTCTCTTGTGCTGTGCAAAAAACATTGACTGCAGGTGACAGCCCCATGACCCTGATCTAGGAACACATAGGAATGACTGGAACCAAGAAGGATCTCCCTGGAGATGATGTTAGTCCTCCAGTAACACCCAGGTCATCACTGCCCTGTGTTTGCTGTTAAGGATGGGCAGTTGTAGCTGGACAGGTAGCTCTAAGGCAGACGTTTCTGTCCTAGCAATGAAACTGGGTCCTCAGTGTAGGGTAAATCAGAGAATCTCTCCTGGAACTAAGCTCTGGCAATTTACACCTGCAGAAGATCTCTGCTGTTGTCCTGGGAGATAATAGAAATGATGCAGATGCTTCCAGCCCTGCTCTGCAGTGATTGCAGCCTGGCTGTAAATAAGAAACAGTCCCAGCAGTGCTTCCACTTACCCAGCGTTTCTTACTCTCAGATCTCTGTGCATTTTGCACTGGCCTGGGAGTGTTATGAACTGGGAAACCTTTAGCGATGCGTTATTCAAAACACACTGGCTTTCACTGTGAAGTTTCAATTGTGGTTTGTAGGGTTGGGCTGAGATGATTGCATTTAAATTCAAGGCAGATTTCATTCACTCATGGGGAATGAATGCTAGATCCTTGCTTCCCTGCTAGGAAATAAGCCCTGGCCAAACAGATCTGCACAAAGGCCCTGGCCCCAGGTCACCTGGCTGCTCGTGCACTGCTCAGATAACAGCTCTGCCCCTCGGCTGGGTGGCCGCGTGCTCCAGAAACCTGCCGAGATGTTGACATGTTGCATTCGTAGTAGCTTCTGGAGGTGAGAGAAGGACAGAAGACTGGTGAGGGAACACAGAGCTAAGGAGAGGTTTGTCCCTTGTGCAAGTAGCCTCTGATTTTGGCAGGGTGATGAAGGTCCACCCCTCAACAGAAGGAACGACCACAAAGTCCGCTGCCTGTCCCCAGGGTCTACATGACCAACGTGAGGCTCTCGTGGATAAATGTTTGGACTCAGGTCCCACCGTGCAATCTAATCCTGACCTTGGTTTATTGTTTAAGCTGCTGCAGCCTCGATGTATGGTAGAGGCTGAGCAAACCTCAGATCTTGTTTCAACTGAAACAAGAACCTCTGCACAGCCATTGACACCAGATGGTCTCAGCTGGGTTGAAGTCCAAGTGGATGAGGAAAAGCAGTATAAAAATCCGTCATGTAGACGTGGGCCTTAGAGTCTCCTAAAGGGAGCAAGGGAATATCAGTGCTTGAGCTCCTTAAAATCAGACTGGACTAACTTTTGGGGAACTCGTGGTGTGAAACCCTGCTACTGTGGCCCTGGGGTTTGCTGTTTGACAGCGATGGGGGGAGGCCTTCCCCCAGTTCCTCTGCAGTCACTCCAGTATAAGGTCCAGGACAGCTGATGTTTGCTCCTGACTTTGACAAACACACCAGTAGGTCTGCGCCCTCTTGATCCTTATCTTTTCTGACGAGATGAGAAGGTGGACCCATCTTTCACCAGGGGTGTGTGCAGCACCTTGCACGTGCTGGCTTTGAGCTCAGTTGGGACTGTCATGCCGTGAAATGAAAGCAGAGTATGGAAGTGTCCCTGGACAGGACTGAGCACAGGCAAGGAGATCTCTGGGTGCTCGGCTGGCTGCAATCCCATTGCCACAGGGCTGCAAGGCAGGAGCAGGGAAGCTGCCATGGGGCTGGAGGTGACAGAGCGCTGAGACCCTACTGCCCCTGCCTAATCCCTCTGAGCAGCAGCCCCAGGCAGCAGCAGGTCCGGAAACCCCGGCAGATGCCGTTCGTGACACCGATTAGCAAGGCTCTGAGCTGTCGTAATAGGACAGGCTCCTTGTCTGCCAGACTCGGTGGTGATTTCTGCTTTGGTTTCTATTAACAAATCTCTGCGGTTATGTGCTCATGCTGCGCAGTGAGGGGCGGAGGGTTCAAAGCCAAGATAAATAGGCTTGGGGTCTGGCCGGGGCTCTAGGAAAACAGAGAGCACAGCGAGTAATTTGGTTAAAATGTTCAGACACAACCATTATCCCGTCAGTCCTTCCTGCGAGGGAGGCTTAGCCAGAGAAAGCTAGACCACAGTGGGTTAGGCACAACCCAGCACGGCTCTGCAAAGCCACCGTGCTGTGGTGTAAGGGCTGGCCTGGCACCAGGATGGCCACGCGTCCCTGTGCTCTGTCCTGGAGCCAGCTACGGTGGGGATGGGAATGCAAAATCCCTGCCTTGTCTTTGCTCCCAGGCTCATGGGTGATTCGCAGGGGCCTGGTGTATCACAGAGGACAGAGGCTGTGCCTGTCCCTCTTCCCAGCTCCCCACTCGCTTGTGCAGGAGAGCAGCCTCGGCCACTGGAAACCAGTGAGCGGGATGGAAGAGGTCTGTCCCACGCAGGGCTGCAACTGGGTCCCCTTCACCTACAGTGATTCGTCTTTGGCTGTGAGGGGTCTGGATCAGGCTCGTTCAGTGCATTGGTATCTGTGAGATGGGATGGGGATGCGGTGAGCCCAGGCCTCCCACAACCTCCAGCAGACTTTCAAACCCTCTGCTGGGTTCTGCTTGGTGATGTGTGTTGTTTTTCCCATTGTGGCATTAATATTCCTCCCTCCTGCTTCATTCCCAGATGTGCCAAGGTGTATTTACACCGCCCTGACTACGTATGTATATACCAGAGTGGGTGTGAGCAGAGTCTACAGCTAAGAGTATTCATAGCCCTTGGCCAAAGAAGACCTGGGGCAGTTCTGGAGGTCTGGTGTTGTGGGGCTCCACTCTGCACACAAGTCCTGCATTAAAGGTCCCAGGAAAGAGGCTGGTTTCTGTGTCCTTGTGCCCAGGCATTCTGCAAGGCTGTGTCTTTCAGCGTGGGTCTGAGAGAGCAACAGCTCTGTCAATCCTTGGAGCGAGAGCTTGTGATGAGCAAGAAAGCCGGATAATCTGCCATCACCTTGAGAAGCAGTGCTGAGGTGTTCAGCTCCTTTGATTGTCTACTTTTGGCAGAGAAGAGGGAATAATCCCAGAAACAGCAGGCTTCTCTCAGAATCTAAATTAGAGTCCATCCATTACAGCACTTTTTCATTACTTATTTATGCTTTTTCTTCTCTTAACAAATGTCTTCAGCTGTCCGGGTCTGTCTTGTTGACACCACAAGAATAAGAGGGAGGGAAACCTCGCAGGCAGAAGACCCTCCTGCCTGCTGGCACCCTCGTCCCCCCTTTGCTGGCTTCAGGAAGCAAGAGCAGGTGGGTGCCAGCCAGCAGCCAGCGCGGTAAGATTGGGTTCTTGGGAGTCTTCTGCAATGGCAACTGATTTTGAGGATGCCAAGACTAGCCCCTTCGACTCTGATTCCATAAAAACCAGCCAGCTTCGGCTTTGAAACCGCTGCAGCTAATGGGAAGAGCAACTCGCCCTGCAGGCATCCGAACGGTTCAGCTCTGAACCTCCTGAACATGGCCCTTGGCATGCTGTCATCTCTCTGTCCATCAGCAGCTCCAAAATCTGTATGCTGTGCTCCATCGCTACCTCACGTAAGGTTTATCGCATGCCAAAGGATGCCCTTTTGCTTGTAGAGCGATGTGCCAGCTACAGCCACATATGATGCAGCCTTGTCGGGTCTCTTTCTGTAAGGTCCAATGTGCAGGTGTATTTTTGCAGCCTTGCAGGCTACCAGCACTCGGAGGACCACACACTGGGGAGCTCGGCTGTGTGTGCTGTAGGCCTGCTGGGCTACGGAGAGCACGCAGTCCAGCTTCAAAACACGCAGAGGGAAGTCTCCAGCTGGGAAAAGACAAACTCACTCTGTTGAATGTTTTAGGTCCAATTCCCCAGCTAGTGCGAGCAAACAAGCATCTGCTCACTTTAATCCCCATCTGTACTAAGCAAGGATGTTGCCGTGCATTGTCCAAACAGGGGTTTTGCAAAGGAAGGAAAGTAAAACCCAAGATAAATCTATCACTAATGTTGAATCCTTTGAGAAAGCCAAACACCACTCCAGAAGCTGCAGTGAGATTTTGGGGAGTGTCTCCCAGCTGCAGGCTCGGGAGCACCCTCAGTTCCAGCGTTACCACATCTTGCCCGCACACGGCATCTCCAAGCTGGCCAAATACTGACCGCTGCAGATGTATGAGCAGCCTGGTCCTACCTGCGCTGTGGGCTTTCCCCAGCTGCACCCGGGGCTTTGCTCCTGCCCTTCTCGTCTGCACAGGCTGGAGGCTCTGAAAGCACTTGCAGTCCCCGAGCCCTGTCCCAGCATCCAGACCGCCACGCTCCAGGGTGGCTGCCAAAAGGGATGGAGAACAGAAGTAAAAAAGTAGTCTGGCTCATCATGAACTGTAAGTAGCCAAGCCACCACCTGTGGCAGATCACAGACTTGTATTAGACCCATCTCCATGGAGATTAAACCCCACTGCCACCC
>NW_008795475.1:610794-636479 GCF_000699145.1 Aptenodytes forsteri
GGGGGCTGGTGTATCACAGAGGACAGAGGCTGTGCCTGTCCCTCTTCCCAGCTCCCCACTCGCTTGTGCAGGAGAGCAGCCTCGGCCACTGGAAACCAGTGAGCGGGATGGAAGAGGTCTGTCCCACGCAGGGCTGCAACTGGGTCCCCTTCACCTACAGTGATTCGTCTTTGGCTGTGAGGGGTCTGGATCAGGCTCGTTCAGTGCATTGGTATCTGTGAGATGGGATGGGGATGCGGTGAGCCCAGGCCTCCCACAACCTCCAGCAGACTTTCAAACCCTCTGCTGGGTTCTGCTTGGTGATGTGTGTTGTTTTTCCCATTGTGGCATTAATATTCCTCCCTCCTGCTTCATTCCCAGATGTGCCAAGGTGTATTTACACCGCCCTGACTACGTATGTATATACCAGAGTGGGTGTGAGCAGAGTCTACAGCTAAGAGTATTCATAGCCCTTGGCCAAAGAAGACCTGGGGCAGTTCTGGAGGTCTGGTGTTGTGGGGCTCCACTCTGCACACAAGTCCTGCATTAAAGGTCCCAGGAAAGAGGCTGGTTTCTGTGTCCTTGTGCCCAGGCATTCTGCAAGGCTGTGTCTTTCAGCGTGGGTCTGAGAGAGCAACAGCTCTGTCAATCCTTGGAGCGAGAGCTTGTGATGAGTAAGAAAGCCGGATAATCTGCCATCACCTTGAGAAGCAGTGCTGAGGTGTTCAGCTCCTTTGATTGTCTACTTTTGGCAGAGAAGAGGGAATAATCCCAGAAACAGCAGGCTTCTCTCAGAATCTAAATTAGAGTCCATCCATTACAGCACTTTTTCATTACTTATTTATGCTTTTTCTTCTCTTAACAAATGTCTTCAGCCGTCCGGGTCTGTCTTGTTGACACCACAAGAATGAGAGGGAGGGAAACCTCGCAGGCAGAAGACCCTCCTGCCTGCTGGCACCCTCGTCCCCCCTTTGCTGGCTTCAGGAAGCAAGAGCAGGTGGGTGCCAGCCAGCAGCCAGCGCGGTAAGATTGGGTTCTTGGGAGTCTTCTGCAATGGCAACTGATTTTGAGGATGCCAAGACTAGCCCCTTCGACTCTGATTCCATAAAAACCAGCCAGCTTCGGCTTTGAAACCGCTGCAGCTAATGGGAAGAGCAACTCGCCCTGCAGGCATCCGAACGGTTCAGCTCTGAACCTCCTGGCCCTTGGCATGCTGTCATCTCTCTGTCCATCAGCAGCTCCAAAATCTGTATGCTGTGCTCCATCGCTACCTCACGTAAGGTTTATCGCATGCCAAAGGATGCCCTTTTGCTTGTAGAGCGATGTGCCAGCTACAGCCACATATGATGCAGCCTTGTCGGGTCTCTTTCTGTAAGGTCCAATGTGCAGGTGTATTTTTGCAGCCTTGCAGGCTACCAGCACTCGGAGGACCACACACTGGGGAGCTCGGCTGTGTGTGCTGTAGGCCTGCTGGGCTACGGAGAGCACGCAGTCCAGCTTCAAAACACGCAGAGGGAAGTCTCCAGCTGGGAAAAGACAAACTCACTCTGTTGAATGTTTTAGGTCCAATTCCCCAGCTAGTGCGAGCAAACAAGCATCTGCTCACTTTAATCCCCATCTGTACTAAGCAAGGATGTTGCCGTGCATTGTCCAAACAGGGGTTTTGCAAAGGAAGGAAAGTAAAACCCAAGATAAATCTATCACTAATGTTGAATCCTTTGAGAAAGCCAAACACCACTCCAGAAGCTGCAGTGAGATTTTGGGGAGTGTCTCCCAGCTGCAGGCTCGGGAGCACCCTCAGTTCCAGCGTTACCACATCTTGCCCGCACACGGCATCTCCAAGCTGGCCAAATACTGACCGCTGCAGATGTATGAGCAGCCTGGTCCTACCTGCGCTGTGGGCTTTCCCCAGCTGCACCCGGGGCTTTGCTCCTGCCCTTCTCGTCTGCACAGGCTGGAGGCTCTGAAAGCACTTGCAGTCCCCGAGCCCTGTCCCAGCATCCAGACCGCCACGCTCCAGGGTGGCTGCCAAAAGGGATGGAGAACAGAAGTAAAAAAGTAGTCTGGCTCATCATGAACTGTAAGTAGCCAAGCCACCACCTGTGGCAGATCACAGACTTGTATTAGACCCATCTCCATGGAGATTAAACCCCACTGCCACTCCAGAGGATCAGCGGGAGAGCTCTGGCAACGGCGGGGCACGCGAGGATAAGAGGAAGTTTCGCTCGTGCTGCCTGCCAAGTCTAATCAGGATCTTTCCACACCAGCTCCTATCTGTTGGCGTCTCTCCGGGAGTGGACAGGCCTGTTCTTCCTCTTGTGCCCCAGGGAGCAAGAAACATTTCACGAGCCTCCTACACTGATTTTAGAGAGTAAAGCAAACCTGGGACAGTGAATTCCAGTCCCCTGGAGAGGAGGAGATGTTGGGAGCAGCTCGGTGCCTACCTGGAGCTCACAGAAGGGCTGTAGCACCTCCTGACTTGGTTGTCTGCACTCGAAGCAGTGAGATGCAGCTGCCCTCACATCTCTAGTCCAGCCCAGTGGTCCCTCCCCTGTGTTTCTACCTTGCATGGTTTTCTCTGCCTTTCCCTACCCACCAGGGCAGAGGGTTTCCCTTATATTTTGCCCACTGGACTTGCCTGGGGCTGCAGCAGGTTTTCCAGCTGCAAAGCACAGTAAGTCATGGGCCGAGCGAGGCTGCCTCCCAGCTGCACAGAGAGGGCTCTAAGTCCAGGGTCACTTAGCTGCTACACGGTAGCTCCAGAGAAGTGATCTGTGGATTAAATTTCCAGGAACTGGTGGGGCCTGACTCAGTTTTGAGCCACCAATTCACCCGATTAAAAATAAACAGAGTTATAGATGGGCTGTGCTTGATCACAGCTGATTTTTATCGACCCTGGCTGGGCGTTGGGATGGAAAGAGCGCTTAGTTGGAGTCACTCTCTTTCCATTCCCAATCCGTGCTGCCTCGGGAGGATTTGGGAAGCAGAAAGTTCGAGTTGGGGCCTCTGTGAAATGCTGGCTGCTGTCAGATTTTCCCACACGTTCATCAGACATACAGCTCATTCAAGTTTATTTCCAGAGGTTTTAAGGGCTGAAAGGCTCATTGTATCTATCCGGTGTGATACCCGGTTTCTGCGGGAGCTTGAACCTACGGTGTGCAAAGCAGACAGGCACTAATCACCGTGTCGCTGCGGTGGTTAATGACTGGGTGAGGAGACTCTTTTCTATCCCAGTTTAGAAGGTGCAGGAGCCAGCAGAAAGGCAGAGGCGCCGTGGAGCTCAGTGGAAGGACGCCTGCCCTGTGCTGCATCCCTTATGGATGCTTTTTAGCTGAGGTGTCCGTCCATGCAATTGGAGCCATGAGATGCTGCCACAACAGAGCTGGGCTGTGCTGGCAGCTCCCAGGGAGCAGGGTCACCGGCCCCCCCCGAGGCCCCTCGCCGCAGTGGGAACAGTGGGGTTATCAGAACAGGGTGGCTCCTCTCTAAGATGGAAATTTCTCCTCTGGCCAGAGGCAGTGATCTTGGCTTGCATCCCTGCTCCCTGTCACTGAGCCTTGCCACCTTCCAGGGTTCACTTTGTTCACAAAGAGCCTCAGATAAGCTTCTTGGCAGGGGTGCTCTGTTCTGCTGCGGCATTAGCATGGCTCAAGACAGGGTTTTTTTTAGTATTAACCTCTTGTATCCCTTAGAAGATGCAGCTCAGACAGAGACCCTGGGGCTGGGGCAGCGAGTCAAGACTCTGTCGGTGGGAAGCGTCGGCATCACCCCAGGGGTTGGTTTCCTCTGACTGCCGTCACGGACCGAGGAGATGTCAGCCTCCTTGGATGAGCAACATAGAGGTAATGGCAGTGCTCACCCGTGGGCTGAGCCCCGTGCCGGGAGCACCTGTCAAGACCCGGTGAGTAGGAGGAACCTTCTGCCTGGTGAAAACGGGCTTTGAACCCCCTCCCGTCAGAGCCACGGGAAATCTTGCCATGGTTATGAGCACGTGTGCCTGAGATTGGGTCTGTGAAATGCCTAAGGAATGGTTGCAACTCAGAGAACATTTTTCTTCACTGAGTTGGAGTATTTTATGTGGACGCGTGTTTCTCCATGAGTGAATTTTTCTGCCGGTCTGAAAAACCACGTTAAACCCCCTGCTTGCACTCTTAAAACAAGCGGTCAGTGATCTGGGGGAGCCAGTCTAAGGCATCTCATAAAGCACCTTGTGGGATGCTGTAGTCCCTAACCAAAAGTGTGGCCCCGGAGCCCTGCAGTGTGCCCTGATTCACAGGGAAGGGCTGGCTGGCAGCCGACATGCTGTCCTCCCCTACCACTCAGCCTCGTTTATCTTTGTTACTTGGGCTGTTTACGCAAGCAAGAATTGGCCAGAGGCACCCAGCACTGCTGCGTGCCAAGGGAGGAAGCAAGCACCAGCACAAGCTCTTGTGGCTGGCACCCAATCGCCTGCACGCTCTCTTTTGAGAACAAAAGGCCAGGATGCGGCCTCCATGGCCCAGGGCGAGGGGTGGCTCTGGCCCCTCGCATGGCTTGTGCCGGGGGTCCTGGCAAGGGGACCCACCGCCTCGCACTCTGTGCTGGTTGCCTGAGGGCATCTCGCAAGCAGAGATGCTCAGGCACCTCCACACAAAGTTCCTGGGAGTAGAGGTCCTGAGTACCTTTGCTCCCAAAGCTTGAGAGTGCTGTCCTTGGGTTTAGTCCTCGCTTAATCCTTTATGGCATGGGAGCTGCTGCTGAGCTTGTGGTTGAAGAGAAATGTCTTGCAAACAGAGCAGTATCTCCCCTGGTCGCTGAGCTAGCACAGCCTCTGGTGCCTTCCCACTTTGCTTCTCTTATTCAAACAGTTCCTAGAAATCTCAGCTCACCCCATGACCCCGCTGCAGAGAGAAGGATCTCCTCCCTGTCCACAGGGCTGGAAGGGGCCTGGGGCTCCCTGGGGCAGAGCAGGGTTTAGCACCCCTGGCCAGGCTGCATTCGCCTGGAGAGCTGCCGCCTGGCCACAGGGGCTGTTCACCAGCCTGGAGTGGGTTTCTGAGCTCAGGGTTGGAAATTAGACGAATGCCAAGCTGCTGATGGCCAGCTGCTACTAAAAAGAGAATACACACAATTTTCCAGAACATTTGATAGGGTTTCTGTGGTTTTTTTTTAAAAAAAAGGCATTATTTTTTCTGCTCCAGCAAACACCATTTGATGTAAAATTGCCGGCAGGAAAACCACTTGCTGCAGTTCTGAAGAAAAGAATGAACGGGATGGTCCAGGGACAGTGTCATCTCAAAAGCTTCTCTAAGCCAGCAGCCGTGAAAAGAAGCCTAGACATGGCAAAACCCCTTTGACTCCTGCTTCAAGGTAGCCAAGTCCCCCCTGCCAGCAGCTTCCCATGGTGGGCAGCTGTGCCAGCGAGCACCCGGCGCCAAGAGGATGTGCAAGACAGAGCACGCTTTGTGTCACGCCTGGCCTGGGCTTGCCTGCGGAGAAGAAACGCAGCAGAAATGTGCTGGGGTCTGACACGCCACCTCAACAGCAACCCTTTGGCCCATCCTGGGACTTGATGAGGAGCTGTGATGGAGTCTCAGGACTGACGCCAGTGGGTCCTTCCGCTGTTTTGTTTTATTCCAGCTTTGTGTCTCAGCACCTCCACTCTGATGGTGGCCCTCTCCTGTCCATACATCGTGCAGGGGAGAAGGTCGTACCCCATCACAGAAGTGGGGAAGCAGGAGGTGGTAGCGGTGCTCAGGGTGGTTGCAGGTTCGGTCAGCATGCCTAGATGCTTTCAGGGTACTTTGCTTCTGGCTCCTTCCAAAGCCACGGAGGTTGTCCACTCATGGCAAGATCGCCCACAGAGTCACTTGAGGACACTGACTTTTCTAACACCTACTTTCCAGGTGACGGGAAACAAAAGAACCCAAGATATCTAAAAGCAGGAAGCCAGATTCTGTAAACTGTCTAAAAATGTATCCTCCGGAGATGAGATTTCACTCTGGCTCCAAGCCCAAAGGAACGATCAGTGCTAATGAAAGCAAAAGAGCGAGGAAGGGATGGCGGCAGGGGGAGCAGGCTGTGCTTCCTGAGCATCCTCGCCGCATCCCCCTGCCTGGGACACCCCAGACCAGATGGGCACTGAGAGACCTTGGGTCTCACCGTGCCTCGGGATGAGGCTGCTGCCTGTGAGTCAGGATGAAATCATTTTAACTCGTTAACCTGCACATTTTTGGCTTATAACCCCAAGGAATCTGTAAGTGCTTCAGGAGGGAACAAAATTCACAGAAGAGAAACAACTACCTGCTGCTTTACAGCTGCTGGTGGCACTTGGGACACCGAAATCCCCAAGGTGTCTGGGGAGGCCAGGGCTTTTGTGGCAGGAGTCCTCACTTTCTAGCCTTGCCTTACTCAAACCCTTTTACAAACCAGCTCTAATTGCCGCCGCTGGTGCCCTCTCGACTGGTTTTGGTAGCTGGGAGTTGCAGGAATGATGAGCTCTGCTGGTTTATTTCCCGGACGTTGTTTCCTTGAGACTGACACAAAATCGATGAAACCAAAACCTTGGAGTGGCTCATCATGTGTGGTTGCTTTCTGCATCTCATCTGTAGGCACCTCATCTGCCCTCTGAGCCTGCCTCACCTGCACACCAACTGTCTCTGGGTGATTTATAACATCTCTGCAATGTAAACAGCTCATAAAAAAAGTATTATTCCGTGATTGATCTCTGCCAGCTATTTTGTAACTCCTGTTGGACTGAAAGCCATCTGACCGGGTGCTGGTCCGTCTTTAGAAGTGTGCTGAGCAGACCAGCAATGCATGGGCTGTTGGCCAGGAAGGACATCTCCCGGAGCAAAGAAGATGTTGCTGGAGAGGAAGGAGAAGTGGGATTTGGGAATGTCTTCCCTTAAAACAAAAATGATGTGACTTCTAGGCAAACCATCCTCATCTCCCATGACCAGCCTCAGGGCGAATACCCCTTACCGAGGTAGGCTGCCAGGAGCGAGGCAAAGCCTGTCATCACCGCTTTGGACAGAGAACAGATCCCAGAGACCACGGGCTGAGCTGCTGGGAAGCCCAGACAAGTGCTCTCCTGAGGCAGGCACTCACAGACATCCTCTCCCTTGTGACCGGCTCTTCCTGCCTCGTTGATCCTATTTAAATCCCAAAAAAAGCCCTGGGAAAAATAATACCCCCAGTCACTGGCTACTGAAGTAGGAAAGCCAAAGAGCTCCTGGGATCTAGGGGAAGGGCATGAAGGCAGCAGGGACCTGTCTCACCGTTTCAGCTCTGTGCCCTGGAGAGGGGTGGTGGGTAAGCTCACTTCTGAAATGGCAGAGGCAAGCAAGGAGGGTTCAGCAGGACAGGGTGGAGAGCAGAGCTGCTGCCAGTGGCCTTTTTCAGCCTCCCACCTACTCTGTGCCTGAGCAGGGCTGCAGGATGAGGGGGTGACGCTGGAAGGGCTGCGGGTCTCCTAGGTGGCATAAGTGTTTCCCCACTGCTAATTGCAAATTACTTAAAAAATCTGGGAACCCTGGGGAGGGGGAAGAAGAGAGAGGACTGAAGAGGTGGGCTTTGCCTTCCCCAGTAATAATAATTATTAGCCCAGAAACAAATTCTGGGGACAGTCCATCTTCAGGCAGAACAGGGCAGCAAACGCTCCAGGACAGGCAGGCTCGGACCACACCTGCAGCCTGGCAAAGGGAATAAATCCTTTCTGATTTTGACCAGTGTAACCCAAGCACACGCATCGTCTGGGCTCATGCAAACTTGTCCAGAAAAACAGCCAAGAGACACGGCGGAGCCTGCTGGAGAGCCTGGCTCTGCCGGAGAAGCTGATGCTCCTCTCCTGGCACATGACGGCGTGTGGATGTCTTGATGCCATACAATCCATCCCTGGCATCTACATGCTCCTAAATTTCATAGATCTGCCGAAAACCTCAAATTAGTTTTTTATCTAAAGAGGTGAGGGCAAGAATTGACTAGGATGAGGGTGTGCGTAGCAGCAGTATAAAACCTCCAAATACAGCTGCTTTTCAACAGGAGCTCCCCAAATGCTTGTCAAAGCACCTGACTTTAAAAACGAAATTTTTTAGTTACCGGCTTTATTCTCACCTACTGAGTTTTGGAAGAGATCAATTGACTTTTGGATCCCCACCCCCCCAAATGAAAAGGCTTCTTTTTTTTCAGCCAAGCCTTGAAAGCACAGAGGAAGAAAATGCAAATATTTTCATCCACAGTTTTTGTAGATGAAAAGTTTTTCTTCCCTTGCTGCTGTCTTCGGCAGCCCTGAACTGAGCTTACTCAAAAACCTGGGTCTTATTTAAAAAGCTCAAATGGGAACTCTTTTGAAAATCAACCTACAGACTCTTCTTTGATTTCTCAGGAGTAAAGCCAAGTCAGCTTGCTGCCGGGAAGGAAGGAAACTCAGGATGAGCTTGTGTTTCTGGACTTTTTTTTTTAACCTGTCCTCAGTTGATGCCTCAAGATGCTGCACGCACTCGAAAAGGTGAGTTTTGACCCTGCCCAAATGCTTGATCCAGCATAAACATGTTTGTTTGTTATAGGTAGCAAGGAGCAAGCACAGGAGCGATGCCCCCAGCGGTCTGTACAAACCCATTAATTGCTGGGATGGAGCTGGCTGGCTGTTAACTCACAACTAAAAGATGCAGCATAGCCGAACCGTTGCCTTCGACAGCGCGTGTAAACACTGCAGTGCTCCCAGCTTTCCCATCCAGTGCCTCATCCAGAGGGGAACGTGGGCCAAGTTGGCTGGGGGGGGCCCTCACCCTCCTTCTCTCCTATTTTCCATTTCCCTGGACCTAGTGTCACGTTAATTTTTGCGCTCCCAAAGTTTGTCTTGGCACATGGCTCAGAAAGCAGGGGGGCCCAGAAGGCGAGCAAAGTGATTCTTTATGTAAACGAGCACTGATTATAATTACGCTGCTATAATTACTGCTAAGCAAATAAACAATAAAGGGCAGCAGCATCCCGGAGGCACGGGGGGCTTATGCAACCTCTGAAAAACCCCGGAGCAGATCGTGTGCGTTCCCGCCCCAGGGCTTGCGGAGGGCAGGATGGACTTGGAGCAAATGCTTAATTTTATGGCGTCCCGCTCCGGGTGAGCTGGGGTGACACAGGAGCAGCCTGGGGAGACAGGGAATTGGGAAAGCGAAGCATCTCTGTGTGTATTTTGCACAACGAGGACACCCTTCCACTAGGCAAAAGTCCTCCTTGCTCCCTTTCTGGGCTATCTGGATCCAAGCGGATCTGCCGGGGGATCTCCGAGCCTGCTGGTGGAGCAGGCAGTGAGTTTCTCATCCCATGAAAACCAGCCAAGCAGCGAGCCACCTCTACCCTTCCCCTGCGAGGCAGGGAAGGGGCAGGGCATCACCGAGGGATGCGGGACAGGACCTGGCCTCTTGCCTGCAGCCTGCACGTAGCCAGGTGGAGCAGCCTGGTGCAGGAGCAGCCCAGCCTGGCGCCCACCCAAGCCTCCTCTCTGGCAGCATGCCCTCGCAGACAAAGGCCAGACCTTCATACCTTAGAGAGAGACACAGCTTACGCACTCATTTACTCTTAATAAAGTTAGGACTGGCTGTCTCACACCTGGCACTGTGTTGGCGCTTGTGCTTCATCCCTGATTTTATTTGTGTGCTTTAAATGTGGCCAGCGCCCAGCAAAGCCACATTTTGGGAGTGACTGCAGTGCACATAAAACAACTCTCTCCTCCAGAGACATCCCCCGTGAGCTTTTTTGATGGCCCTGTGGCATGGTGGGGGTTAACACCAAGTCCAGGCAGGACCTGTGGACCCGGCTGCGGGCAATAGGAGACCTGGAAGGGCAGGGGCAGAGGTCTGGCTCTAGCTGCCCCCAGGATGCTGAGGTGGGGGAAGGGATCTGCAGGGAGAGATCTGGGGAGCCAGAGGAGGCTGGCTGATGATGGGGGGTTTGGGGCTGAGCTGGGGAGGTCAGGGAGCCCCCTGAGCCGCTGGAGGGGGGTGTGACCCCGAGGAGGAGGGTGCGGCAGAGCTTGCTGGAGATGCTGCTCTTCTGTCTTCCTAAACCTGTTTTTTTCCAGCCAAGCTGGGACAACGCTGCGCCGGAGGCCAAGAGAAAGGCCGGAGCGAAGCTGGGGCACGCTGGCTGCGGTGGGACAGCTTGGGTGCAAGTACTGCCGCAGGGGAGCACGTTGGGGCCAGGCTGTCTACGGGGGGACACGCGGAGGAACCCATGGAAGGGAAAGGGCCCTTGTACAGCGTTTGTATATCGCATGGCTTTACCCTAAAGCAGCTAGGCTTTTGCCTAGCAAAGCTGTTTCTATCTCCCTAATGACTGGGAGCCATCCTCCAGGTTTATATGCAGCCAGTCAATGCCTGTTTACACCAGAGCGAACGTTCATCTTTAGCCTAAATCGCCCCCCTCTATCTCTGCAGTCTCCCCTGCCTGCAAGGGTGCTTACAGCGCTCCGTCCTACCTCCTCGCTCCTTGGTTTCCCAGGCTAAAAAGGCCAGCTCCTGTAGTCCTTGCCTGCAAGCTGGACACTCTTTTGATTTCCAGTTCCTCTTCACCCATCCCCGTTTCCCCTTGTTTTTCTTGAGCACGAGTGACCATAACTGTTCCCCCTGAGCCTTCCCAAGGACTCAGTCCCAGCTCTCCTACTGTTCTTTTCTCCCGAGCAAGTCCGTACCTGCTGCAGACTACAGTTTTCCCTGCCTGCCTGCCTGCACACCTGCCTCCATCGGCACACAGGGCCAGCGGCTGGAGATGGGAAGCAGCCGGCCCTGCGGTGCTGTGCAAGAGCAGGGTGTGAGCACTAAACCCTGTCCGTGACGTGTCGGTGGAGCTGGGAACGTCTGATTTGGCCCTGAGTAACAGTCCAGTGCTCTGAGCTGCTGTTACACCTCCATTCGCTGCCTGCTGTGATTGCTTCCAGCCTTCGAATAACATTTCAGATGCAGCTGTTTGGTGGAAAATAGTTTTTTCCTCCTGGATTGCTGCGAATGCGCCACATCGTAATTAAAAGCCAGTGAGTTGTGGGTACTGGAATTAGCATGGGCGTTTGCAGCCTGGCGGGCTGCTCGCTGGCTGGAGGCACGGCGTTCGCACGAGGCTTCTGCTCTGCTTTGTTTCACACGGCTTTCTGTAATAAAATCAGACTTCTAGAACTAGCAAACCATCTGCTGCTTCCCCAAGGTCTGCAGGGGCATTAACTCTCCGTTTAACCCTCTGCAAAACCCCTGCCATAGTCCTGGATGGTTTTGTGGTGGAGGGTTTGAGTCCTTCAGCTCTGTAGCTAAAGGAGTTCTGGCTTTCGCAGGAGGTCAGTGTCGCTCCAGAGCCCCGGGGAGACACTTGGGCAGGAGGAGGTTTGAGCCCTGGGAGGGGTAAAAGGGAAAAGCATCAACAGGGAGGAAACATCTCCCTCCATCCCCTCTCCCCACCGGCTTTTCTGCGCTGCTGAGGCTCTCTGCTCCTCTCCAGGGTCCCCCCTACTTTGCTGCTGAGGAGCCGTCTCTGAGTGACAACAGTGAGCGGATTAATTAATCTGCCTGTCAGCCCTTGGCAGCAAGAAGCTCTGCCACGCCAGCTCTAATTAAACCGAACAAAACCTGCCTTTATCTCCAAACCTCGCCGCAGGCTGGGATAAGGCAGGAGACCATGAGGAGCTGAACTCGGGCAGCTTCATCACGCCCAAGAGCCTGGCACCCGCCCCTGCTTCTCGCTGTGCACGGAGGGGCTGGGGAACGTGTATCCCACGATGGCTGTGCCACCCTGAAAGGCAGGTCAGGAGTGGGAAAGGTGTGGGCTGGGGTGCTCCAGCCCCTCCAATGACACCAGACCTCACGGGGACTGTCAGCCCTCTGGCAAATTCGATGCTGAATGTCTTGCCCATGTCTTATGCCCAAAGGGGGATTTTCCACTTCAGCCTCCAATCCTTCCAGCAAACCCTCGGATGGGCTGTGGGCATGGCTTGTCACGGGACCACTTGTGGTCTGTCGGAAGGGTCCTGGGTGAAACCTGGTACCTGCTGATGCTCCAAACAGCTGGAAAGCAATATTTAAATCAGAAACAGATGCAAAAAAAATGCAGAGAAGAGACAACCCGCTGGGAGGGCACGTGCCATGCGGGGTGCAGCTGCTCAGACCCTGGTGCCGGCGGGGGGTGGCCCCCAGCCCTGGAGCTGCCTGCGCTGGGGGTGACCCTGCCTGTCTGTGCCCTGGACCACCAGCCCCAGTTTCCCTGCGGCACGGCCTCTGGGCTGCGGGGAGTTGCTTGCCTTGCATTTCTGTTTCTCCTGGCAGAGGACGATTGATCTTACTTAGCTGAGGAAGGCTGATAAGAGCATTATCTGGAGGTATGGCCAGGATGAAGCAGTTGTTTGCAAGGCAATAGCCTTCTCCCAGTTCCCTAACGAAGGGGAAAGACAAGGCTAAGCCGGGGTGGGTGTTATACAAATCCACGTACACATGAGCCTTCAGCTGGTATTTTACCTGGGTGAGCATCGCTCACAATACACACTGGTGGTCCTGTCCTTCTAGGTTTTTTTTTTTCTAGCTACATAGTTTGGGGAACTTTAATTGCTCTTTGATTAAGTGACTTTTAATTTCCCTCTCGTCAAATGTAATCCCATTTGCTCCTTCTTCTTTTCCTTTCTTTCTTTTTCTTTCCCCTTCCTGGAAATTAAATTAACATTCCATCTAATTACTCAGCCACTTCTCTAATTGCTGAGGGGACTGTGGTTGTTGTGCTCATTTAATTAATTGAGATCTGCAATGTTTAACGCAGAAGAGGATTTATTGGCTGTGGAGCTGGTGTGCAGGGCTCGTCTGGCAGGAGCAGCGTGCTCCGTGGAGAGGGAGGTAGATGCCAGCCCAGAGGGCTAGGAAAGGCTGGATCTGACATCCCTTTTTTGGAGTATAAATATGGAGCAAATAGCTTTCCCTGCTGGTTCAGTTGCCTTTCTGGGTGCATCCTTTTTAATGGTATTTAAAACACATCATGTCCAGAGACCTTCCTACAGTCAACAGAGGTTTGCCCTCTGAAGGTGACCCTTGGGATGCTCATCTGTCCCTGCTGCAGCACCAGCAATCCCCGAGGGCTGCTGACCATCTCCCGGCACGAGCAGCGATGGCTAAAAGCCGAGGAGCAGGACGGACTTGCCCGTGTGCCAGAAGCTGGAAGCGGAGGGCTGGCCGCACGTTGGGGTTCGTGGGCCCTGGGGGAAGACTCTGCTGGGAACAGAGGCACATTCAGGAAGGGAGATAACAGGCTCCTGCTGTGTTTGTCCTGGGGGCGGGTTGCTTTGGCTGTGGTCTGTGAGGGGGATTTAAGCAAATCCATTGTATTTTGCATTGCTGTTGACTAGGAGCATGTGTGCAGCCTGCTCCTGTGTCTGGCTAAGGGCAGGCAGGATCTCCCAGCATTGCATTTATGCTTGAGGGTTTTTTAAATGCCTGCAACTCAGCTGCTAGAGACCTGCCTCAAGTCGCTGCCTGCGTCTCCTCTCCAGCCCTTGTTTCGGGGCTGAGCCCCAACACTACTCCGAGCGTCACAGCTGGGACATGGCTCAGTTCAGCTCAAAGGCTGGGTTATTCCTCCGTCCGGATGCACAAGGTCCTTCTCTCTGACTGCTTCGCATCTCTTTGGGGCAAAACCTGCCTCTGTGCGTGCAGTGCGAGGCTCTGCTCTAACCTGATGCTTCCATATGTCACCATAATATCAACACTTAAACCCCCCGCCCAAGCCAGCCAACTGATCTGAATGTTTTATTTGCAGACCCGCCAGGCATCTGTAAATTCTAGGCATCCCCATTTCCGTGGCAGGGGATTTTATAAGAGGCAGAACAGCTTTGAAGTGAACCCCTTCTGCCCCAGCAGCTCTCCCAGCACCAGCAGCAGAGTCAGAAGCCTGACTGTGCAGGCAGCTCCAGCTGCAAACCCTCAGCCAGAGCTGGAGTCGCACAGTGGGTCCATAATGCGGGATGGCCGCGTGCTGAGACCAGTTACGCGCCTTTTAAAGGATTATACCCAGCTGGAATGTAAAGGGGAGGGAGGAGTGAGCAGTGCTCCTGGGCACGGCCACCAGCACCCAGAGGCAGGTGAGTCCTTCACATGCTGCTTTGCCAGGAGGAATTAAACCAATTCCCCAACACCCTCTCAGCTCCGGAGCAGAGAACATGGCTGGAGCGTGCATGTGGCCTGACAAGCTGCCGGGGCTGAGCCACAAGGATCCCCATGAGGATCTGTAGTAAGGACACAGATGGATGTTGAATCTCTCTGGAGCTGCAGCTCCCAATCTGAGCTCCCCAAATTCACTGTGGCACTTTGCTCTAAGCCCGAGCCAGGCTGAGGGTGGTACGGAGGTGACTGCCTGCACAAGGGATGCTGCCCAGGTACTTGGCGAAAGCAATTCTGCAGCAGAAGCAGAATGGGTGGAAGGAAGCAAGGTGGAAGGAGGCAACTCTTTGGTCTGCACTGCGGCAGGACCTGAACGTTGGCGCATGTTTCTGTGATGCTCTGGCCTTCCTGAACTGCATGAGATAGCCCTGCACGGTGCCTGCTCCAGACCGAGCTCCCTCCCTCCTGCCTCCAGCCACATGCCAACACTGTGGCTCCTGGTCGCTGCTTCCAGCGAGCGGGACCTCTCCCCAGGCTTTGATTCTCAAAAAAATGTGACTTTCCCCGAAGGACCCCAGTCGTCTCTTTCTGTGTCTGTCTAAATGGTCAGTCAAGAGCTGGACATTTCTATGTCTGTCTAAATGGTCAGTCAAGAGCTGGCAGCAGCTCCCTGCTTTGGCGTTCAGCAAAAGCACAGTTTCTTTACGAGCAAGCACAAAGCAACAGCTTTGGTATGAGATTGCTTTGCAAGGAGATAACAATCCTGGAGCAACTCCTCGCACTTTCTGTAACAGATCCCTCCTCTCTAGCGTTTGTCTCGTAGTCAGTGACCGGGCTGTCTGATCAGGACTTGGGTTATTTCTTTGCAGACTGGAGGAAGCAGGACCCAAACCACCTCCTGGGCTGGTTCTGCTCTCTTGGGCGAGGCTCAGGCTCAGGGCTGCTCTTTGAGATGTTTCCCATTAGACTGGTAAGAGCGATACTAATGCAGTCCTCCTTGGAGGGCGCGTGTCGTGGAGATTAGGTTATTGTGTTCGACAGCGTTGAGGGCATTAGATAAATCCTCCTGTGAGAGCGGCCCCTCCTCTGCTTTCCCTGGGCAGTGCCAGGGCAAAGTCCTCACGCTGCTCCCTGTGCCACCAGCACTGATCCTGTTGCAGACCGAATTCTGGTTCACGGTGGTCGACTCGCAGCCCCCAAGCCCATGACTGCAAATGGGTCTACAAGGCTGAGGTCTGCTGCTCGAAGCTCCCAAAGGGATGTTCTGCTGGGAGCAGAGGCTGCTGGTGTCTGAAGGGATATTATCTGAAGCCGTTCCTCTCCCCTGGACAAGCCTGTGGGTCACAGACCCATCCTCTCTCCCTCTGGTTTGCTGTGGTTCCAGCACCAGGGATGAAGCTGGAAGACCAGGTCCCTAGGGTCCCCGTGGCTGTGGGTGGCCGGTGGCAGAACAAGGACCATTTCTGGTGAGGGACCTCCAGCAAGGAGCCCACGTGCAGCTGGGCCATTTCTTGTGGCATTGTAAAAGCTCAGCTCCCTGTCAGTGTGTTGGCTGCTGAACCTCTGAGCATCCCCGCTCTGCCAGGGTGGGGATGAAATGAGTTTGCTTGTAGTACCCGGTACCCTGAGGTGTGCCGGCCAGTCAGATCAGCGTCCCGGATGACAGCATGCTCTTCCAGAGCCAGGCACCTCCAGCTGCCAGCAGTTATTTTGGAAGAGACCTCGGCAAGGCAGGCTCTGCTCTGTGTCCCAAGGATCATGCTCCTTGTGCATCAGCGTTCATCCCCTTCCCTTCCCAGCCAAATACTGCTCCAAGAACAAGTATCACTTGCCTCTGAGAAAACGAAGGTGATTTGACTGCAGGGCTTAAATCCAGTGTAAAATGTACTAGGATCTGACTGCTGATGGGGAACATCTGGTCTGTGACCTTCACGCCCGAGGAGGTGTGAAACAACTCTTTGGAGATAGCTCCGCAGCAGGCAGGATGCTTTACAGTGGCTCATTATTGCTCCAGAGCAGAGCCCTGGGCAAGGACCTTCGGGGATTGCTGGGGGCTGCCCGCTGCGGCTCGGCGGTGGGCGAGGCGGTCCAAGTTCAAGGTGGAGGTGGGAGAAATGCAGGCTTCTAAGACAGCCCTGCTGCCAGGCGCCGAGACAGACCCCACGGGAGCGCCAGCGATGTTACGGCACTGCTCTTCTTGCTCCACTTCTCAACAACCCTGCTCAGCCCCTGAGGAGCGACCCGCATGGCTTGTGTCCCCCAACAGCTCCGTATCCCGGTCCCTTCCAAGCACCCCGTGTGGACCATGTTACAGGGAGAAGGTGAAGGGCACATCACAGAGTCCATGCTGCTGGA
Source organism: Aptenodytes forsteri (assembly GCF_000699145.1). Lineage (NCBI taxonomy): Eukaryota > Metazoa > Chordata > Aves > Sphenisciformes > Spheniscidae > Aptenodytes > Aptenodytes forsteri. Next base: position 627,228 of record NW_008795475.1, read on the forward strand.
AATAGCATCTGTTCTTCTGCCTGCCCGTCGCTGCCCAGCCCGTGGCTGCAACTCGCTTTTGGGGACTTGGTTTATTACAGCTTGGACTTTTAATCTGTTAATAATCTGATGTGTTACTCAAAGAAAGGAGATGGATATGGAAAAAGGCAAAGCCACCACTCTTCTGCTGCACAGCATGTGCCCAAAGCTCAGCCCATGCAAGAGGAAAAGGGGCTCATAAAAATATGATCAGATTTACTCTGCCTCATTTCAAACCAGAGCATGCTCGTAATTCACAGTGACAGAGGAGGGTCCACCAGGCGGAGACCCCACTGATAGACATTTCAGTAACCACTCTCAATTAGGAATTTCTTGGCAGGTTCCCAACTTTGTGTCAAACTCTTCTGGGCTGCGTTTTGGCCGGGTCAGCTTCATATGTGTAATTGAGTCCCTGCTGAGCGGCAAGGCGGGAGGGTTGCCTTTGCTCGCAGGGAAGGTGGAGGACTGTCCCTGACAGCTTGCGAAGGAGGAGCATTTCACACCCAGCATCAAAAACTGCCTTCTAGCTGAATTTTTCCATTTTTAAAAAAAAAAAAAAAGTTTTTTTGGAAACCACTGGATTTGGGTTTAAAAGCAAATAGTTTTTCAAGATGTATGCCAAACGAAAAAATATGATTAATCCAAGGTGTCCCTCTCCCACCTCTCCAGGCCAGTATCCAAGATCCAGCCGTCCTTAGGCTGGTACGGCCAGGGTGAGATGGCTCGAGCGCAGGACTGGCGCAACCACTGCCTCTGTGCCGTCTCTCCCGGCACTGCGGAAGGACTGGACAGCCCATGCCCGTGGTTCCTCCAGCTCTTACTCCCGGCAGGGTGGGATGTGGCTGAGCTGGAGCAGGCTCTCGCCTTAGCTCTGCTTCAGCATCCGCTGAAAAATTTTAAAGCCTGTTTTATGGCAGGCAGATCTGGCCTGAAGCCTTTTTCCCTCCCTGGAGATTTCCATGAGAAAGTCATTATTTTGCTGATTTTTGTTGACACTCTGTGTAAGAGTTGCCATGGCTCTCGCCCGGCACACCTCTCCTGGCCGGGAAGTCGGGGGACTGGGACGGGGAAGGCGCAAGGCACGGCTTCTGCCGTTGCCTGCCAGGGCCAGGCAGGGACACAGGGACATGGCTGTGCCCAGGGACCTACCGGGGTGCAGGCATCTCCGCAGCCCTGGCCGGTCCCCTGCACGGTGGGCAAGACCGGTGCCCCCACATTCCTGCTTCAGCCCTCTCTTGCTCTGATGCATTTTACCATTTCCTGAGCTGTTTCGCACCATTTTGCCACAAGCCCCACATTTTTTCTATATCTTTTCCCAGGCAGGACTCTGGGTATCCTGAGCATGCTGAAGTTTCACAGCCCATTAGGATAAGGGAATGACGTCCCCGTTGACCAGGTTCACCGCTCCAAGCTGCCGAGCAGCGGGGAGTGAATTACGAGCAGGCTCCGAGCCGGGCTGCAGCCTCCAGCGAGGACGGGATTACTCAGGATGCAGCCGGTGAGGAAGCGCAGGGGATGCAGCTCTCCCGGAGATGCTGGGATGCTGGGACCCCGATCTCTGGCTGCCTGTCCTGGGGGACCATCGCTGCAAAGCCGAGGTGGGTGTTTGCTGCACTCAGAGGGACTGTTCTCCTCGTACCGGGTCTGTGGCCCACGGGGGCAGCCCCTAAACTCCTCTCTGCCTCTGGCACTGCTCAGCACCCTCCTTAATTAATTTTGCAGACTACACAGCCATTTTTGATGAAAAACATCCCACAAAAAGCCAGTGAACACTCACCAAGCAACACTGCGGCCTCTTTTAATATTTTCTTTGTGGGTTTGGTTTGGAATATCTTTCTCTTAAATGAAGAAAGAAGCCTCCTCTTGGCCTGAAATTATTTGGGTTTACTCCTTCCTTTTCTTGCATTCCTAAATGCTCAGCTCCGGCACCTAGGACTCAGTAGGAGTTTTAAATTGGCCATAGCAGGCCTAGGATGCTGACCTCTTTACCCGTTTTCTTCCTGCCATCTTCTGCACTGGTCTTGCTTGTGCCACCACTGATGCATCTGCATCCTCAATTCCTTTGCCACCTGGCGCTCGGGTTTTACAAGGGGGCAATGCCCAGCTCGTCTCGATATCTCGGTCACTCTGGCCCGATATATAGGAGCCAGCCCCAGGCACGCTCCCTCCCTGGACCATTCCAGCTCCTTCCAGTATGGTTGTATTTTATCTGTGGAGCTCTGTAAGGATTTTGTTCCGTCATCCTGGAATTTTTATGACTCCTTTGTGTGTATATAATGCGATTGCCCTGGAACAGAGAGAAATTAATCATTGTTCCTTTGTTAGTTTTCAGGAATTTTTAATGTCTATGTTTTTGTTCATCTGTCACGTCCAAATGTGGGGTCCATGGGCTATTTGACATTTAAAATGACTTAATTGCTTAGATTTCCCCCCTCAGTGTTTACGGACACTTGTTTGTAGTAGATTTTGAGTGTGACATTATGCACCATGTATTTTCTGGCTGGTTCCAATTTTTCACTCCATCCCAGTGGTTCACAACATCTCCTCTTGCTATAGATCATAACTCTGGACTCCGTCATCTCCCAAGGGGTCAATGAGGCGAGCGAGGCTGCGAGAGGTAGCCTAGAGTAACATCAACCTGCAGCGCATCCCTCCCTGTGTCGAATGACGTGGAAATCCAGGGCCTTTAATGGTTCTTTTAAGATGTCTGCCTAAGGAAGATATCTGAGATGTCATTGCACAGTGTCTGCTACTCGTTCGCCGGCCAGGCTGTAGATGCCACACGGGATCAGGGCAAGGTGCCCATGGTATCGGGTGGCAGCTGGTTTCGTCCCCAAGCCTGGGGGTTCACTCAGCAGCTCTCCCCTGCCAAATCTGTCATTTTGGGGGATTGCCGCCTCTTTCACAAGCCTCCACCCTTTGCAGCGGGCAGACCGGCTGGGTGCTGCTCCTGTCTGTGCCTCCCCACCTCCTGCCTGAAGGACCGCTCTGGGTAACCCTGCTCGGGGCATCCCGGGTCTGCACTGGGAAGGTGCACGGCGCGAGGGCAGGCATTGCCCTTTGGGGCTCTGAACTGCCCCTGGTTTGCTTGGGTCACTGCAGGCAGGTTGCTTCACCACAGCAAGCATTCATCTCCACAGGGCCACCACGCCAGGGCCAGCTTTGATCAGGAGAGACTTGAGGTCACAGTTGATCCTTTCTCACCTTCCAGAGGATGCACAGTGGGATGGGAGGCCAAGTGCGTGTTAGAAATGAAGTCTGGCTTCATCTCCCCGTGGAGACAAGGTAGAGCTCAGCCTCGCCTGCTCCGCATCTGCCCAGGGCAGGACTGCTCCATGCGCCCTCACGCCTTGCAGCCAAAAGCCTCCTGTAAAACATCTTGTTATTTTGGCAGCCTGCTGCTGTGAGGCCAGAGCTGGATGCACAGCCCTTTCCCTGTGCCCATCATCTGCCCCCTGCTCACACAGCTCAAAGGCAGCACTGAAAGCTTTCAAGTCCATGCTGCTACAGGCAACAGTTTTATTAGCATCCTTCCTTCTCCTGGCACGTCCCTGTGAGATGCCGAGGTGGGCATCCTTTTCAGGTACCCAGACATGGACCCTGCTCAGGCTCCTTGTGCAGCTGCAAGCAGGAAACGCTGGAAGAGCAAAGGGGCATCTCCAGGTTCTGCTCACGGAGTCAGCCTGCAAGACATCAGCTTGGGGACGGTTTAAAGCCTGGTGGATCAGGGGTAGCTTGACTGGTCAAGAAGAGGCAGCCAAGCCAAATACGAGCAACTCCCAAACCTCCTCCAGGAGCCAGAGGCTCCCAATTACACTCTGGATTTCACTGCCTCGTGATTTTAGGCAGAAGGTGCTGGTACCAACCCTGTTAGAGACAGCAGGGTGAGATGTGGGGACAGGCAGACGCTGGCTGCAGGGACAGCCAGCCAGACTGACATTTGGGCTCTTAGCAAACACTGCAGGATAGGTGGAAGCTACATATCACTAACCATATTACACATATCATTAGGAAAATGTTAGTTAAAACAAAAGATGCAAATTGTACCAGGCTGTGCTTCCTGAGCGCTCTGCAAAGCTTTTGCAACGTCATGTGCTTTTGCTGTGGTTCTGTAATGGCTTCGATGCTTTCTTGGGCATGTTTGCTCCTGCTCCATTGAGGCTGTTTTGCATTAAATTGTTTGTTTAGCAGCTACTGGGTTTTTGGCACGACAGCTGTTGCCTTCTGCGGGTTGCGGAGCAGGAGAGTGTCATGCAATGCTGCTTTGCAGAGCAGCCAGGCGGGTCAAGGTGGAGCCTCCTCGTTTCAGAGACAAGAGCAACAGCACCCATCACTGGTGCACCCATCACCAGTCCCACCGTCTCGCAGCACCCTGTGGGCTCGGGCCAGGTGGTCTCTGTGGCAGGGGCACCTCTGCAGCTCCTGCCGAGGCTGTGGGGACCCGGGGCAACCGTGGGCCAGGCTCTGTAGACCACTCCTGGGAAGGTCTCCCGATGGGGCAAGGTCACCCAGATCCCAGACCCCCAGCGAAACCCTCCAGACCCGATGTGCGCTAAAGAAAACAGTCCCAGCATATTAATACTTGCAAAAACAAACACTAGGAAGACAGGAGAAGGAATGAGCCAGCCATTAAGCCTCTCCTCTCTAGACCTCCGATCCCTCCATTTCCTATGGCCATTGCCTCCCTGAACACCCCATGCCTCTGCAAATGTCTTCAGCTGTGCCCTAGCAGGTCTGTCCCAGCGTGGCTTGCTTTTGAAGGCACCTACACCCCTCCCAAAGCCAGCTTTGCCTCTTTTTCGTGGTCTCTACAGCACCTCCAACGCTCACATTGCAACGCAACATCCTGATTTCCAACAGGGCAAAGCTCTGCTTGGATGGGAGAGCACGGAGAGGAGCCACCACCAAGGGAGACATGGCATGGCCATGGGAGATGCTGCAGGATCAGCAGCTCAGTGTGCCTCCTGCGGCCTTGCAAGGCTTCTCACCTTTTCTTCTCAGCAATTCTCAATTTTTTAAGGTTTTTTTTTTAGTTTTAGGAGAGGCTAGCAACTGATTTTAGGTGGTTCCTGAGCCCGACAAGTACAATCAGACTACCGTTGCAGCCCGTGGCAGCTGGAAGAGGTTAGCCCCGGCACGCACGTTAGCGTTGTGTTCCTCCACGCTTAGGAAGAAGAGGCAACGCAAACGAGGTGTATTCAGCCCACTCGCCTTTTGGAGCATTTGTGGTACTGGGTCCTGCAGAGGGACACATCTGAGGGTGTCCCTGGGTGTGCAATTTGCCGCGGGACTGGCGTGGCAGGTCCAGACCAACAGCAGCGGCGGCTGGGGAGGGAATGAAGGCAATCCTGACACCCCACGGTAGAGAGAGCAGCCAGCGAGCAGTGCAAAAAGCCGTGCACCGTAGCCCATGCTTCGTCCTAAGGTAACGCTTTGCCAGAGTTTCCTGCTGAACTGGGTGAGTATTTTGGGGATGGTGTGGTGGCGAAGGTCAGAAGGGACATCTGGAGGTGAGGGATCCAAACCCCCGTGCAGGGCAGGGCCTCGCTTAGGTTGCTCAGGGCCTTATCCCGAGGAGTTTTCCAAGATTGCCCAGCCTCTCTGGGAACCAGCCGGGAAGGGCTGATGGAGGAGAGACTGAGTAAGGGTGAGTTAGCCCTGGCTCCAGCGGCTGCCTGGTCCCTAAGAGACTCCTGGGGATGGAGGGGGCCCAGGTCCAAGGGTGCCTGCCCGCAGCCCTGCCTGCTGCTGAGGACGAAGGACCTGCTCCCCGAGGTCCAAGCAGGCAGGAGTCGGGGGCTTCAGCCTCTCCAGGCAGGAGCCTGCCGGGTGAAAGCCAATGCTGAACATACCCCAAACACAGGCCACCAGCACGGCGCTGCTGGGACTCGGGGTGCGGATGTGATGGGGAGCGCTGGGAGGCTACCTCCATCCCAGTTTGCATCTGCACGTTTAAGGGTGTTTAAAAGGTATTTAATGGTGTTTAGGTATGTTTAAGAGCTAACCCTTCTCCCTGGGACTAGAACAGGCAAGGGAGCCTGCATACGAGATGCTCCGCCAGCAGAGTGGCCCCAAAGCTGCCCCGAGGTGGGTGGCACGGCTGGAGCCGGAGGGGACCCGCGGTCTCCCTGCCTGCCACCCCAGGGTGCCCCTGGGTGGCACCGCTCAGGATTTGCTGCCGAGGAGGTGTTGCTGCGTGCAACGAGTTGTGAGCGTTCTCAGCTGCTGGTGGTGTGTGAGCAGCCCTCTGCTCACCGGGCTGCACTGGGGACGAGTGACTGCGTTGACGTGCACCTGCCCCATGTCCTGCTCGGGCACTCCTGGCGCTGGTGCCATCGGGCAGCATCCTGAGCTGGGGAGATGAAGGCCTTTGTGCAACAGTATCCCTCCAGCTCTGCACTGGAGATGTATGGGGGAGGCCTGAAAATGCGCTCGAGGCCCAGTCCTGCAAGAGGGGTCCCGGAGACGCACAGCTGGATGAAAGCAGACACATCTGGGTTGTATTCCTGGCTCGGCTCCGGCCCCGCTGCTGAGGCTGGACTCCTTCCTCCCCCCTCTGGGCTGCTCTGTTCCCCCTGGTGTGGCCAGAGGACTTTCGGAGGCAGAGACGGGCTCTCGTCCCCCCGTATATACAGAGCCACCCCTGCAGCCCCAGATGTCGGGGATGGCCAAAGGATTTCTGTGGTGCCGTTTCACCCCATTTTGAGACTATTATTTTTTTCCTTCTGGTTGATTAAATCCAAACACGGCTAACGTGCTCGCAGCCCTCCCTTGCTGCTTGTTGCCCACAGCACCAGCACTACTCAACACGCCGGTCTCTTCCTCGAGCAGCGGGCAGAGACGGCGGGTCCGATACGGGCTGGATCCAGCCCCAAAACTGTCCCAAGGGATGGGGGTGGACGTGCCTCCTGCTCCGCTCCGGTCTGGGTCAGACCTGCCACCCCCAGCACGGGACCCACCATCCCCAGCAGACGGTGGCGGTTTAGCGCTGGCGTTAAATGTGCACCCCAAGCAAGTCTCCCCCGCCCAAGCTACCTCCCCACCTGTCAGTCAATTAGCTTTACTCTTTGTTTTCTTCCTGCTGCTTTTCCACAAATATCTGTATAAACAGGATTTCTCTTTCACAGTTTCCCAATCGGAACTATTCTGTTTTGGGTTCTTTGTTTGTTTGTTCTGTGAAATTTGTAATGGTTTCCAGGAAAGCTGAGACCTTTCCAGCCCGCAGCGAGGTGCCTGGGGTGCCCCAGCTGGGACGCACGTGCCTGCCTCCCCCGGCACCCCGGCCAGAACACGCCGCCTGCCCCGACCTGCACCCCTCCGACTTACACAACAGCAAATGGAAAACACAGATCACATTTCTTCCAAAACCTGCCACAAAACAAACCTGATGCCACTTTTGGGGAGCCGGAGAAAGGGAGAGTTTAAGTGAAACATTTCTGTATGATGGAAAGAAATCATTAAGCCGAGCTTTGCGGCAATGTCTGTCTGCACCTATTGCCACAGAAAGCTTCACCCAGCTCTAAATGTGGAACTACAGCATCTGCCGGTGCTCGCAAAGAGGCTACAACAAGAGCACAGAGAGGTAGGGGCTGTACGGACAAGCTGGCTGTTAACTCTGAAGACTAATGATGTCAGGGCAAACAGCAGCAAGAACTGTCTTGTTTCTAACCAAGCCCACAAGAAGGAGTGATGATACTTTCCATTTCTTTTTGTGAACTAAAGTGCCTTTCTGTGGTCATCCCCGAGGTGGCCGCCATTACCCACCCGCAAGGAGCCAGGGGAGCGATGGGGATACTTAAATCAGTCCCGCCGGCCCCAGCGTGAGGATATGGGGATGAATGAGGCTGGGGAAGTGTTTGTCCCATTAGGAGACAGCTGACAAGTGGAAGAGGTGAAGGGGGAGCGATGTCCCTGGCTTCTCTCGAGCATCCCCGCCAAGGCCCCGAGGTGCACAAGCATCACCTGTGGGTGCTGCCATGGCTCTTCCCACTGAAGGGTTCGGTGTGTCCCCCCCCCAGACAGGGCCACCACGGAGCAGCCAGAACAACCCCTCTGATCTTGGCTAGGCTGAGGGACAGCAGCACTTCAAGCGTGCAGAGTCCCAGATTTGCCTTAAATTAAAAGTTGTTTCTTGTGGGATTTAAATTCCTTGACATCGCTCTCTGTATAGCTGACCTGGATTTATTTATTATTAGAAATAACTTCTCCCAACTTTGCCATATTAGAGCAGCCGGGGCCGCGGACAGGAGCTTGGAGCTGGGATGTTTGTCACCCCGGTCCCTCATTGTCCCCAACCCTGTCCGAGCCCTGCGTGGCCAGGACGGATTGTAGGGATCCATTAAACGTTTGTGTGCCAAGGCTGGGAAAGACCATCATCTCTGGGCTGCTCCAAACTGTCTCTTTCTCTTCTGCAAACCAAGAAGTTGCCAGAGAAAAGAAACCTTTGGGATAAGATAAAGTGGTGCAGCTGAAAAATAAAATACTTTGCACATGAAGAGCATTAGTTTTTAGCGGATAAAGTCTAATTTAATAAGAATCTTTTGGGGAATGTGGTGCGCTCCTGGGATTTTTAGCTTTGACCAACATAAACCACAAAGTTTCAGTTTACCTTTTTTTTGATCGGGACTTCAGGCGTCTCCAGCAAAGCGGGTGTCTTGTCCCGAGAGGCTGGGAGCTGTGGAGCTGTGCAGCCAGGCTCATTTCTTTACCCTGCCTGAGCCGGGCTGTTACCCGGCACGGGGAGAGGGGACCGCATGTGCAACGTGGCCGAATCCAATCTAACAATTTGGTTCTCACAGAGGAAGCGCAAGAACACCCCTCATCTCCAGACAGCTCGTTCCACGTGTTCATCAGCCTGTCCCGGCTGGCATCGATCTCCAGCCTGTCCCATGCCTGAGCGGTGATCCTGCCGTGCTCTCGACGTGTCCTCGGTCTGCAAAGCAGGTATGGGAAAAGCCCTGCTGCCGGCCTAGAGTTTGTTGTGCTGCAAAGCCGTTGACAGGCCCGGCGTGCCCCTGCTGAGACCGGTTGGAGAGGTGACTTAAATGATGCCCTCAATTAACATGGAAGGGATGTGCCCTGCGGCCGGGGGGCGTTGGGTACTGCTGCGAGGGGAGATTTGGGCACCGGGACCGGGCTGGTCGCTGCCTGCGGCGAGCTCTGCGTGGTTGGTGCCTCCACGGTGGGTCGAAGCCCCCGGCCCGCGCAGCCCCCCGCGGGGCCAGGGCTCGGGCA
>NW_008795475.1:637671-642102 GCF_000699145.1 Aptenodytes forsteri
GGGGGGGGGGGGGGGGGGAATGCGTCCTGTCTAAATATTAGTTTAAGAAACGGAAGGATCTGCGGCCGGGCTCTGTCTGCATCTGCAACCCCGTCACCTTCTCCCGGCTCCAGCCACCAGCTTTCGGCCGCCACAGAGCTGCGGTAACCATATCCAGAGCTTTGCAGGGGCTGGGAGGCGAATTTCACCCCGGCGTCGAGGGAGGGAATTTCCCACTCTCGCTGCGGTCTGTATGAAGGCTTTAAAAAAACAACCTAGACCTCAGATGTCTTTATTGCACATATATGGTAGCTTGTAGCCAGCACTGATTTAAATCCTCTCATTGCTTCGAGAGCCAATCCACAATTAGGCGCTGGGTCGAGGGCACGGTTTATCGCAGCGGGAGAAGGGACTGACGGCTGTCGGAAGCGGCATGTGAGTCCTGGACGTGTGCTGAAGTCCCGGGTCTGAAGCCAGGATCATCTGTGGATCCTAAATTCAGACTTTCGTGTTCGTGGGCGCTCCTAGATTTAATGGCAGAAGCGGCCGAGATGCTGCATGGCACAGGGCAGAGAAATGAAGCAGGGAAGGGGGAGTCTCTGTGCAAGATTTTAGGAGGCTTGAACACTTGTTTTTGGTGTTTTAGCTGGGCCTCTGGTTCAGACCCCAAATCTATCCGCTGCGGCACTGACTCCGGGGTGCAAAGCGGAGCTAGTGATGCTGCGCCTGAGATTTGCTCTGGGCTGTGGCAGTGCCCTGTTGTGAGCATCCTCGGTGTCACCACACAGCTGCCCGTCAGCCAGCGGCAGGCTGCGGGCTCGTCCTGCGCCTCCATCCCCAGCAGGTCCAGGGCTGGGCTGGAGGCAGGGGGGGGAATGAGACTTTCCTACGTTTCTACATCTCAAGTTTTTAAATAGCGCTGGATCTCAAAGTGCTTGCTCAGTCCTGGTCCAGCTCTTGTCTTGCCTGGAGGAAGGAGCAGAGGAGGTGCAGTGCATCCCGATGCCGGCTGCAGGCGCCCCGGGGGATGCCGGGCTGTCCCTCTTGCTTTGCAGTCAGTCTGTGCGCAGTTGCAGGTACTTTGCAGCAGGATGCAGCACCAGGGCCAGGCTCCTCCTGGGCTGCACAGCCACAGGATTTGCAAGGGCAAGGGGAGAGCCCAGCACCTTCCAGGCGTCGTGACATCCAGCCCCCGGGCTGTAAATAAGAGGAGCTGGTCCAGTCTGCTGTGACACAGCTGGGGGGAACATGCAGGTCCTGGCACTGCTCCGGTGTCCCTTCTCCCTGGGAGGTGGGCACCCCCGGGTGCTCTTGCCGAGGGATGGCTGGGTGATGCTGGGTGCTGGAGCGGGCCTGGCTGTGGCTGCACTGGGTGCCCTCCCACGGTGCAGACGTGAATCACAGCTCTCCGCTCGGCCATCTCCCTGCTCTCCCAGTGAAAGGCCCCTCCTAGGGCTGCCATTGGGCTGCCCTCCTATGGCTGTGCAAGGCTCGGGGGCTCCAGAGCATGCTTTTAAGGTTGATTTCCACCTTTGGGGGACTACAAGGGAAGAGCTAAGATTCACAATATCCACTTTTTGAGGTCAAGGTACCTCTCATGTGGCCCTAAACACAGCCCAGCCGGTAGCATGGCCAGAGCAGGTGTCACCTTGGCTGTCCCCAGCACAGCATGCCATGCACGTGCCTGGTGCGTTGGCGTTCAGCACACAGGGCAGGCAGTTTCCTATCCAGGAGAGCCCCATCCTGTGACATGCTGAGCCACGCCGTGCCCAGGCAGGGGTGGGCTTGGGGGGTCACAAAGAGCCATCAGCAGCCTGTTGATGTCAGCCCCTTCCTACAGAGCATCTCACGGTACCCAGCGGGGCTGAGCCTCGGCAGAGAGGGAGATGCTGAGAGGAGGGAGGGTCCAGGGGCCCTGCGTGGGTGCCCGTTGCAGGAGGTGCAGTAGCGCAGCTCAGGACTGGTGTGTGTTATGCTGGTGTGGGTTTTTTCCGCTGGTGCCGCAGGCAATTTCATTACCCTTCTAAGCTAAAGCACATGTGCACAGTCCCACTTCCAGGACCCTTGCTAAGCCTGGCCAGGGCAGCAGTATGTGGTCCCGCTCCGGCGGCTCCCAGGGCTCAGCATGAGTAGGGAGGGGGTGAGGACCCGGGTACCAGTCGGCCCCTCTGCTCCCACCGTGCCAGGGATCACTTGGCATCCCAGGAGCACCGCCGCAGAGATGCAGCCATGGGGCAGACCGGTCCCTCGGTCAGGGTGAGCCGTCTGCTCCAGCTCCACCGTTAGCTGGTTGGACTGGAGAAATCCCACCCGACCCAGCTTTTTCTGGGATTTGGCCAGTTTGGAGTAGTCTTTCCCCATTAAACTTGGAGGAGAGGAAGAGAAACCCAAACCTGCTCCCTCCTGATTGTGCCGAGCGTGGTGCAGAGATGCTCTCGTGTGAAGGAGCATCCTGAGAGCATAGGAACGAAGCAACCCCCTCTGCGATCGCCCTGCCACAAGCAGTTTTGTTCCCATTGCTTCTTTGTCATGAAACCCAAAACGGGCTCACTTTGTAACTCAGCATCCAAAGAGCTAAATTGAAACAATCTATTTGCCACCGCGTTGTTCTCGAACGACGACAAAAAAGCATTTCCTTCCACAGCTGTTCAAAGCCCGCGTCGCCAGCATGTCAGTCCCCTAATAAGAAATGTCAGTCGCATCAATGCTGGTTTTTGTGAAGTGTTTTGATTTTGATGGAACCACTTTTTTTTTTTTTCCAGCAGAAAAGTTTTCCTTTGAACTTCGTCCAAACCGAGTGTATAAGGGGATGGATGGTGGCTGCTGGGAGGGAGGCAGGGCAGCCCTGCCCGGCCCTCACTGGGGGAAGGCAGCGCTCTGAGGAGCCGGCATCCCCGCATAGCCCCGGTGCAGCAGGAGATGTCCCAGAAGGGGAAGTTCCTCCTTTAGCATCACTCCCAGGCTGCAATAATCCAAGGCAGGAGTTGCATTTTTCTCTATTCTCTAGTTGCATATTCTCTATTTCTCTATTTCTCTATCTCTCTCTATTCTATCTTCTCATATTTCTCTAAAAAAGCTGCAGCTTTTTTGCAGCCCAGGGACCTGGCTGCATGGTGCTTGGGGCAGGGTGATAAATCCCATCCGTGAGCTCTCCTGGGCGATGCCCAGCACTGAGCAAGGAGATCAGTCATGAACAGGGTCCAGGCTTGCAGGGTTTGCTGTAATGGGGCTCTGGGCTTTAGGGAGCCCCTCGATTTCATCCCAGCCTGTTGTTTTCCAGGCCGCTGCGGAGGGGTGAGGTGGTTGTAAGTCCACCCCTAGTCCCTCCCAGGGAGAAAAGCGTGTCCTTGAAGGAACCAAATCAATGCCAATTTTCAAAGCCTATTTAAAGCAATCAAATAGGCCAGGATTTTGGGGATGGATGGATAGAGCAAACAGCCATCATGGGGGGCTCTCGGGGGCTGGGGAGGGCTGGCAGCCCACCACCCTTGCTCTCTCCATGCCATGGCAGCTCCAGGGGCAGCCGGGCATCAACAAACACATTTTGGTCGAGTCCCGGGGGTGAGGACCGCCTTTGCCTGCCTCTGGGTCTCGCTCGCAATGGCAGAGCTGTTTGCAAAAGTGCTGAGCACTCGCATCGCTGACCAGGCCACGGGGTTCTGTACGGCTTGTGGTGGCTTTTTTGCCTTTAATAATGTTGGTTTTGGCTGTGCTCTGACGGAGCTGGCTGGGAGGTGTATTTATTGCTGGCTGGTTTTGCTCCCTGACCCTCCCCTATAAAACACCAGGGCTGTTGGACTTGGTGAAGGTGGCTGGTGGCCGAGGACCTCTTGGCACTGTAAAACGGGGCAGAGCCCCCAGTCCTGCTGCCCCGGGCAGCCTCGTGCTGCGCTCCCGGAGCAGAGCAGGGTCAGCTCATCCCCGTGCCACTGACATCGGAGCTGCAAGCCAAAATCCTGAATCCCCATGGGGTCCATCCCAGTGGTGGTGGTCCCTGAGCAGCTCTGGGCTGCAGCCAGCAGAGCCGTGCCGGGAGGAATGAGCAGGGGATGGTCCCAGCAAGGTGCTGGAGCAGCCTTTTGGGTTTTCCCTGGGGTTTTCCCTCTCTGCTGCTTTCCCCTTGACAGGCAGGGATGCCGTGCCCTTGTGCAACGCAGGGGGACCAAAGCCAGCCAAAACCTTGGGTACGAACCAAAACATCTTCAACCTCAAGCAGGTGCTGCATCCCACCCAGTGACACCAGTTCCATCCCTCCAGGGTGTCCCCGACGAAAGGCTCGCCTCTGATTTTATAGGGCAGCTGCTGTCTTCGTTAAGTGGTGCTGGCTTATTAAGAGCACATTTTTGAGGCTTAGCAGCTCCACGGAGCCGTCTGGGAGGGACAGTGCCAGCGGCAGAGCCACCACACGTGGCAGGAGGACGCGGGAGGCGGCTGCTGGCAGCAATGCTCCAC
>NW_008795475.1:642165-644826 GCF_000699145.1 Aptenodytes forsteri
GCAGGAGGATCGGGAGGCGGCTGCTGGCAGCAACGCTCCACCAAGCCGAGCCAGGCTGGGGGCCGGTGACATCGCCTCGCTGCCCCGAACCGGGGGGGGGAACGCGCCTGTTTAGTGCCCCAGGTCTGGAGGGGGCAAAGGAGAGGCTGGAAGGACCCAGCCAGGACTTGGGTGGCACGAGCCCTCTGAGCACAGGCAGAGGGAGGACATGTAGGCGTGAAGGGACGGGGATGTCCGGCTGTGCCCTGGCAAAGCATCGCTTCCGGTGACATCGCCTCGCTGCCCCGAACCGGGGGGGGGAACGCGCCTGTTTAGTGCCCCAGGTCTGGAGGGGGCAAAGGAGAGGCTGGAAGGACCCAGCCAGGACTTGGGTGGCACGAGCCCTCTGAGCACAGGCAGAGGGAGGACATGTAGGCGTGAAGGGACGGGGATGTCCGGCTGTGCCCTGGCAAAGCATCGCTTGCGGTAGGATCTCCCCGGCAGAGGACTGATGGGGAGGAGAGGGGGTCTGGCCCCCCGCCTGCCTCCAAGAGCAGGTCTGAGGACAATTGATCTTGGGGATGGAAACCATCCCCAAGCGCAGGCACAGAAGCTGCGGTGGGACGGGCTACGCCGGCCACGGGCGATGGAGGAGAGGCGGCATCGGCACACCAGCCTGGGGCTCCCCGCAGGTACGGGGACAACAGCGGGGTGTAGGGCTTGGCTGTGCCTGCTGGCTCCGCTCCCGCAGGCAGCAAGAGAGGAGGTGCACTGCAATCCATCTTCTTCCTGGACCTCTTCCTCCACCCACACCGTTATCTTCCAGCAGCGCTTTCTTTAATTTCCTGTTGCTCCGAGCAGCGCTGGCAGGTCCCACTGCAGGATCTGGGCTGGGGAAGGTGGCAAACTGGCAGAAAAAGGGGCACATTGTCCCTGCCCGCATCCCTCCGTGGTCCTGCCCTCGCCTTGCTGCCGGGGTCAGCTCCTCCGCAGGAGCACGAGCAGGATTTGGGCAGCCGTGCTCCAGTCGCAAATAACGTTTTATGGCAGTGCAGAGCGTGCCACGCCGTCAGCTGGGGGCAGGAAAAATGCTCCCGATCTCTTATCCACAAGCTCAATCGGATCCAAACTGGAGTCGCAGGAGACGGCAGCCGGGCGGGGAAGGGCAGTGTCGCCGCAGCTCTCCCACACACCGACATCCTGGGTGTGATCAGAGGGCTCAGAAGGCAAAACTTTGCTTATTTTTGGAAGCTGTGTGGCTTTTCCATGTGGAAAGCCTCCGGTCCCTGAGGGCATCCCAAGCGGATTTTCCCCGCAGCAAGAGGAAAGCTCGGGGAACTTGACCGTCTGCGTCGGCGTGATGCTGCGCCACCGTATCGGCATCTCTGCATGCAACAGGTGACTCTGACCTGCTGCTTTTTGGGGACCCTCCAGCTATTCCCGTCATCTCCAGCCCTCTTTATCCCCAGCATCTCCCAGTTTTGAACTTCCTCCACCCAAAATCTTCATTCCCAGTCCACTGCTGTTGCTGTCTCGGGAGGAAATCCTCATTTGTTCGCTCTGGAGCAGCGCTAAGTGGTTCAATATGTCGGCACTTGCTGCCGGAGTCGGACAGTAAACGCTAATGGGATATTAGTCTGTGCACCGTCCAAAACCCACTGGAAGGGTTTAGTGCAAATTGGATTTGCAAACCTCTCTCGGGTCTCTCTGCCCTTAGCAAAGCACTGTAATCCCCAGCGGGTGCCTTGACAAGCCGGCCCCTTCTGTGCAAAAAGACATTAAATATATATAGGGAAAAGGGCAGTGAAGACACGGGGGATTTCCCACTGCCGGGCTGGAGGTGGCATCAGCATCACCCGCGCTTCTTGGCCTGGCTGCTGTTGAGGGATGCTGTTGAGGGACGCAGATGGGTGCTCATCCCTCGCAGGGCAGCCGGGGGCTGTAACTCCTCCATCCTGCTCCCGGCACGGCTCGTTTCTGGCTCAACCTGTCCTGCTTGCAGGGATGCTGAGATAGTGCAGGATCTGTTTCTCTGGGGATGAGAGCGGGAGCCATTAAGGTGGGAGCTGAAGGGACCACACCAGCCCACCAGAGACATGTGGAAAAGCCAGAGGTGGCCACTCTGCTCCCTGGAAAAATACGCACACCCTGGAAAAATGGGGAATTAATACATGGAGTCCTTCAAGGGCCATCGTGCTCCCAGGGCATTTTTGCAAAGGGGAAACTGAGGCACGCTGTGGCACAGTGACCCCCCTGGGGATCTGTGGGGGCTGGAGCGTGCTGCGACGCCGGCCAAATCCGCAAAGAAGGAAAACCCCACAAAACAGGGAAGGCGAAAGTGGCCAAAGCCGCTGTGTGGGAGGCGGTGATGCTTTTATGGCAGCCCTCTTGCCCTCCTGCCTCCGTCATTTTTTTCCCTCCTGGATCCCACCGAGGGCTTTTCCTTTCTTGGGAAAAAAGGAGATTTTGCCCCCAGCGCAGCCGTGGCAGTTCACAGATACCAGCGGTGTCGAAACCGGCCCAGAGGAAAGCACATCTGGGGCCTGGGCTCCGTCTCGCTGCCAAAATTTAAGCTTTTAACCCTATTTCCCGAGGCACTGGGATTGTTCGAACAAGCCACAGTAATTAGTTTCCTCCGAAAAACCACTCCTTTTTGGCATCGCGCTGTTATTGGGGGGGGGG
>NW_008795475.1:644847-647487 GCF_000699145.1 Aptenodytes forsteri
CGTATGTTCTTTTTTGGGGGGGGGGGGGGTTAGTTTGTCAAAAAAATTACATTCAGACTTCAGGTTTCGGCATGAGGCGGAAATTTTGGGCTGGAGAAACGCTGTTGGGTCGTGGATAAGGCTGCGGGCTGTGCAATGCTGTTTGCCGGCACACCAGCACCCGTGGGTGCCCAGCACTGGGGGTGGATCTTGCTTGTGGGTTTTTTTTGGCTGGCATTATCCCTGATTTCCTAGAGGGCTACAGAAACCATCCTGGCTTTGGTGGGATTTCAGACCATGTATTTTATTTTCTCTGCCCATCAGCAAATGGCCATTTCCACAGGGATTTGGCTGCATCAGTGGGGTTTTTTTGCAGTTTTTATTCCCACCTTGTTCCCCTTTACGGTGTTAGCTTGCATCATGCCATGAGCCACGCTCTCTGCTCCAGCTGAGGCACCGAGCAACACACTCCTGAAGCATTTTCCTCATAATTTTATCTCTAATTACTCATCTCTTATCATAAAGGGTGGCTTTTGCTGCTGCTTAGAACCGACTGAATCAGCTTATAAAGGTTTTTGGGTTGCTATAGCCTTGCTGACCTTGGTGAAGCAGTCACACCTCGTCAGGGTCAGCAGGGACATGCAGCCGCTGGGCTGGGGACTGCCACGTGCTGGAAACCACGGGCAGGGGACCACACCGCCCATGTCCAACCAGCTAGGATTTTTAAACGCTTTGGCTGATTTTTAGCTAGGAAGAGGAATAGAGATCCCCAAAATGTGATGTTGTTCAATGATTTTTTTGCAGAACCGGAGGGATGCTGGGGTGCAGGTCTTGGCTGGGTGCCCCCGGACCTCTGTGAAAATTCTGCAGTGAGTCGTGCTGCATTTAAACCGCTTTTTTTTTTTAATGCTGATTTATATTGCAGCTGTGTATCTGCCTCCATTGTGCCCCAGTGAGCAACGGAGAGTGGCAAGGGCGGGAGACAAGGGCAACCGAGGCTGGAGGGAAAGCAGCGTCTTTATTTGCCCTCGCAGGGATCAGCCAAGCCCAGCCGGGGCTGAGCTAGCCCCAAGGGGGGGACCTGGCAGGACACCACGGCAGAAATCACTGCGCCGCCACGCTTGGGTCCACGTCTGCAGCGGGATTCCTCCCTGCCGGGCGCCCACTGCGTATCCCCTGTTAATTAATGACCTGAAAGCCCATGCGGGACCTCTGGGGAAGGAATCAAAGTCGCCAGCGCTGCCTCCCAGGGCGCGGATGCATCCCGGGGGCCGCCTGCCTCCCGGCAGCCCCACGCCGTGCCGGGGTGCACGCCGGATGGCGAGAGCAGAAATCCCACGGGAGGGACAGGAGATGGTGAGATCGGCCAGCACCATCCCGTCATCCAGCTCGCGAGGACTCCTTGGAGGAGTCCAGCCCCAAAATGGGTCTGAGTGGGGCTGGCTCTGCTGCAGGGGGGGCCGGGGGAAGGTGAGCGAGTCGTGGCCCCGGGGTTTCTGGTTGGGGGGCACCGGCATGGAGTGGTGCCAGGCGCTGCACAGGGCACTGGCACTGGGTTTTCCATCCCGGTGATTTTGGCTTCTGTCCGTGCAAGCCGGCATGGCTCGGGGCAGCTGGGTGCTGTCCCCCACCATGCACTTCAAGGTGCCCCTTGGCCGTGGCACAAATTGGGATTTTCCTCCCCTGTGCTCCATCCCCTCCTGGAAGAGCTCCCAAACCCCCTCGCTAGGCAGCATCTGCTCAGTTCCCATCGGCACCATGGGCTGCCCCGGCTAAGGGACACGGGACAGGGCACGTCCGCCTTGGCGTGGGGCTCTGGCTATGCCATGGGGGCTGCAGGGGGTCCTGTGCCTGTTCGCTCCCAGCTCTACGGCCCACGGGGAGGAGACGCCCTTTGGCGAGGCACGTTGCTGGAGGTGCCTAGGGATGCGTGATGCGTGTACGGCACAGATGAATTAATGTACCTGAAATTCCTGCCACCTCCTGGTGCCATCTCTGGTGCTCAGCCTGGCTGCCATTGAGCTGGTTTGGCTCCCCGAAGTCCGAAATGAGGGAAATGGTGGGAATATGGATGGGGCCAAGAGTGGGGCTGCTCTGTCTGATGGCAACTACCCGGGCTCAGCTCAGCAGGGCTGGAAAGCTGCACCCCAACCTTGCTGCTCACGTTGAGACACAGCGTCCCAGCCGCGGCAAAGCCATGAAATCTTCCTTCTCCAGCCACAACCTGGAGCACGGCATGGCCATCGCCTCCGACATCGCCTGCAGCACCGTGGGGTGCACATGCCCCTAGTAAATCCTTCAGCTGTGTCGCACGGGCTGGGTGAGGACTTATTTTTCTTATTATTTTTATCGTGATGATGGGGTTGGCGTTTTCTTTTTGCCCAGCTGTTTGGAGAGATGTAAACCAAACCCGTCATAATTCAGCCCAAATGTAAATGTCATGTCAGCGTGGGAACGGCGCAGCTTTCCGCTGGTGGGCGTGTTCAGCCGAGGGGCTCCCCGCGCCACCGGGAACGCTGATGCTCCCACCGCCCGGCCGTGGCCCCTTCTCCCCCTCCGCCATCCCACAGGTCCGGGACCAGCTCCGCCGCTGCTGTTTCCTCACCAGGGCCGTGCCGAGCGGCTGCAGCCAAGGAGGGGCTTTGGCGGGCACCCCACCAG
>NW_008795475.1:647565-660874 GCF_000699145.1 Aptenodytes forsteri
TCCACAAGAGGCTTCCCCAGAGGAGCCGGGCTGCGCGGCGGGGAGCAGGGACAAGGGTCTGGCTCATTCGTGGTCGGCCTTTTGGGAGGGGACCGGGGGAAGCTGGGGCTGCGGGAAGAGCTTTGGAGTTTCTCGCGTTGGGCTGGTTTTCACTTAGGCAAAGCAGAACCATGTGTTCCGCACTCGGCTCTGGTTTTGCTTACAGGGGAGCAGGGAGAGCTGGGGAGGGGAAGAAGGCGGCGCAGGGACGAGCCAACGCTGCGGGGCCGTGGGATGCGCCGTGGCCGTCACTGCTTTTGGCATTCAAAGCGCGGGGCTGTGCCGCCGCGCCGGGGCGGGAGAGCCGCTGGCGAGGACACGGGTGCCGCTGCCCCGTGACCCCAGCCAAGGGGATGTCTGCACTGAGATGGTGGCACTCCGTGTCCCCGGAGCAGCCTCCGGAGCAGAGCTGGAGATGGGGACATTGTCTTTCTTCCCCTCCTTTATGCACCCACCTACTGCCAAAAGAGCAGGAAAATCCAACAGTTCAACTCAGATCAGGGTTTGGGGCTTTTTTCCTTTCAACGCTCCCCATTTTGGGGCCAGTTTTGCCATTTTGGGGTTGGTTTGACCCTGGAGCATTGGCCATCCCACTGCAGGCTCTGGTACTCTCAGTGCAGCATCCGCCCCGGTCAGGGGTGTCAGACGCACCGATGCCCTTTGGGGGGGGGTTCAGTTCCCCAAAAAGCGTGTCAGAAGCTTGCGATAAGGTTTGGGAAAGTCTGCCCAGGCAGTCTCTCTCCGCCAGCCCCGTCCCCTCCGGGACCGGCTGACCATTCTCCGAGCGGGACCAGGCATTGAGCCGGAGGCTGCTGCTGGAGGAGCCGCTTTTCAGCAGCCCCTGGAGCCGCTTCACCGTGAGCCTGGGTGGAAATTGTTTAATTCCTGCAGGGTGAGTCATGAGGAGCCGGGATTTCAAAGCAGCTTGGCTCCCATGTAAGGCACTAAAATAAACAGTGTGTGGCAGGTGGAAGCTCTCTCTGATGTCCCGTCAAGGCCTTTGTCTTTCCAAGTGTTTCGTGTTGCCAAATAAACCTCGGCCACTCTGTGGCCTCATCCATTCTTGCAGCACGGCTGAGGCCGAGCGCTTCAAAATAATGAATCGATGCCCGGAAGCATGAATCGACTGAAAATTTATGACACACTTATAATATAATGTCTTTTGGGTTCTCTGCTTTCTGGGCTTTGAAGCGTCAGAAGTGAAAGTTTTCGCGTCTCCTCCTTCCTCCTCCAGCAAGGAGGATTTAGGGTAAAAAAAATAAAACTCTGCTTTCCCCCCGCTCCATCTCGTGACTCCAGGAGCTGAGGCTTTAAGGAGTCAGCGGATATCGGAACCAAATCCTGAGTCTGCTTGCAAGATTGGAAATGGCTTAGAAAAAAATCGCTATGAGAAAAAACGAGAGCATGAAAAGC
This sequence comes from Aptenodytes forsteri, assembly GCF_000699145.1. NCBI lineage: Eukaryota > Metazoa > Chordata > Aves > Sphenisciformes > Spheniscidae > Aptenodytes > Aptenodytes forsteri. The sequence continues at coordinate 649,018 of NW_008795475.1, forward strand.
GAGAGATGTCCAAGCGGCCCCAAATGCTCTGGCTTTGTGAGCGAAGGTGATGCATCTGCGGGAAGGGATTGCTGCTTTTTGATTTAGCAGGAAAAGGCAGCGGAAATGCCGACACTCGGGGGCTGAAGCGAAGAAAAATAGAAATGTGGCTTGACTGATTTGACTTTTTTTTGCTGAACAGTGAGGGTAATCAAGCCTTGGAAAAGTTTACTTAGGGCTGTGGGGTGGATTTGTTGGATCCTCTTTGAAAATAAAGACGAGAGGCGTGAGGAGCTCATGGAGGGTTTTGGGGGAGGATCTGCAGCGGCGGGGGGAGCCAAGATAATCAGCTTGTTCCCTCCAGACTAAGCGATGGGAGTTGGCTGTGCTGCTATTTGTTGTTTCTCCTTAAGATTTCCAGTTCTTCAGGACACGGAGCGGTTTTTCCTCTGCCTGGAAAACAGTGAGCCCCGGCAGGAGCCGGCTGCAGTGGGGATGAGAGCAGGGCAGGTGACGGCAGAGGAGGCTGCCGGAGCGAAGGCTCCATGCCGGAGCGGTTTTAGTGCTGGGCTCCTGTGAAACGGGGCTGGTTTGGGGGCTGTAGGGCAGGGAAGGGTCTTCTCCTGCAGGATTGAGTTTCCCGCTTGGCAGCAGACACGGCGCGGCTAGACAGTTGTGATCGCATTAATGGATTATCAGGAGAATGCAGAAAAATAGGGAGCTTTTGGGCTGTTCTCCAGAAGAAAAGCTGAGCGCAAACTTTGGCCTTTCATCAAGCCGGGGAGGATCCCCGGGTCCCTCCCCGGGATGTAACGTGGCTGCGAGCGCCCAGGCCCCGCCAGGACTCGGCCCAAAAGCCCCCTCGCAGCAAACCCGGGGCACGGCCCCACGGATGGCTGCGGTGTTGTCTTCAGCGGTTGTAGTTTGGGGCTGGAGTAAATGCACAGGCACAGCCTGTGGCAGAGGGTGACTCGTAAAGCTGTGATGGCTCCATGGGTTTTGGCTCCCAGAGACACGTGGTAAGAGCCGAGCAGGGTGTCCGGCACAGCCGTACTTGCCCATTTGCCCTGCGAAAAGAGGGGTTTTTGTGCTGGCAGAGGAGGCTGTGCGAGGACTGGGCATCCTCGGGTGAGACTGCACCTCTCTGTGAGCCGTCCTGCCCCCTGGGCTCCCCGTCACTCCCTTGGCACACCCTCACACCCACGTTTTTGCACCTACGGCTCCTGCGGCACCCCAAAGCCTGGGGTTTGCTGGGTTCCTCCATCTCCTCCAGAAAGAGGGGGCAAAGCTGGAGCAACCTTGTGCTCCCCCCCCCGGCGTTTCGGCCGCCCACCTCTGCCTTGCAGCCAAATCCCGTCCCCACCCCTGCAACGCACTCTCCTTTTTATGAAATTGCTTTGAGCAAGAGGGACGAGCCACCTGTGTGGATTTAACGGGTGATTTTCCAGGCCTGGGTGCCAGTCAGGGTACCCTGAGTGGCAGGGCTGCCTCCCGGCCCTGGGGACATGGCATATCCATCCTGCCGTGCCGAGCCCGGAGCTGGCGACGCAGGGAGACGGCTGCATCTTTGCATTGTGGTGTAGCTGCAGTGAGACCGGAGCGAAGAGCAGCAGCAGCAAGACTCAGCAGCAGCCGTGCCCAGCGCTGTGTGGTCCGGGCTGGGAAGATCCTGCTGTTTCCTTGCTGGAAGCTCACTGTGCCAGCAGGAGCAAGACTTGGACATGTCAACACTCAGACTCAGACTAGATATGAGGAAGAAGTTTTTGACGCTGAGGCTGGTGAAACACCGGCACAGGTTGCCCAGAGAGGTGGTGGATGCCCCATCCCTGGAACCATTCCAGGTCAGGTTGGACGGGGCTCTGAGCAACCTGATCTAGTTGAAGATGTCCCTGCCCACGGCAGGGGGGTTGGACTAGATGGCCTTTAGAGGTCCCTTCCAACCCAAACCGTTCTGTGAGTCTATGGTTCTATGAACACTTGCCCCACCAGATGCTGAGCAATAGCCATAGGCAACTTTTTCACAGCAGCCTGGCATTGCCCGCAAACACTTGAGGTGTGGAGGTTTGGCCCTGCGTCCCCTTCCCCGCGGAGCCCAGCACCGCTCAGCATGGCCGGAGCTGTGTCGCCGGCTGCCGGCTTCGCCCATTTCAGCTCCTTGCAAATGCTTTGCACACTCGTCTGCAAACAGCCGCCTCCGGGCAGCTCAGGGTGCACGGCGCATCCCGGGGCGTGGGCACCTTTGGGTGCAGGTCTGCACCTGGGGAGGTTTTGGGGATGGGGGATGCGGGATGGGGCTGAGCCAGCGGGACTGTACCCGATGTGTCTAACCAGAGCGGCAGGAGAGCCCCGCAGCGATGCCTGCAGCGGTGGGGTACAGGGGAGCACGTGTCAAACCCCTTGTGATTATTTATCGTTGCTGGGAGTGGGTTTAAAATACATGGAAACCAGAAAGATGGGAGGGTGCAGCTCGAACATCATCTCGGGTGAGTCACGGCTGTGATTCCTGCGTGCGTGTGTGTGTTTTTCCTTTCCCCCCCACCCCGAACTTCAGCTTTCCCCGCGGGCTGGCACATGCGGTTTGTGGCTTTTTAGAGCAAGAGAAACTGAAGGCAAAGCCTGGAATAATTTTTTTTTATTATTATTATTATTGTTTTGCACGTTGGAGCTGGGGTTTTAGCCTTTTGAAAGGTCACCGGTGAGCGGGTGGGGGCCAAAATTACTGGCTGCCGAAATAGGAGGCTTCTTTATGGGATGTGCAGTGAGGCTGAAACCGCTCTCCTAAAATTTTATGGGCTTGCAATAAGCCAGAGGTGGACAGATCGAGTGTCGCAGCCTTGCGCCGTCGCAGCCTTTTCCTCCTCGGCGCAGGGTGAAGGGGGCTGAGCCCCCTCGGGAGCAGCTCGGGAGGCGGCGATGATGGTTGAGCTCTCGGTCGTGTGTGATCCCATTGCTGGTTGTCCACCGCGGTTTTCACCTCTCAAAATGCCCCAGCATCAGCTGCCGAAAGCTGTTTGTCCTTCCGGACGGCCAACCGCTGCCGTCCAACGCGTCACCGCAAGCAGGGTCCCTTTCCCACCTCCAAAACCCGCACCGTCTGCTTCACCTGACGCTGCTATTTCTTCACGAGTCCTTCATTCCCCGAATTTTGCAGGCTGTCCAAGAACAAACTGCAATTTTCTTGGTCCTTCACCATTTAGCACCTATCCCCGCTGCCTTGCTGGGAACCGCTTGATGCCGGTGAGCGTTTTCGGCGCCTGTTCCCCCCTCTTATCTCAGAGGAGAAATCTGAACTTAAGGCACCTAATTATGATGGTGAATGTAGATGCAAACACACCCAGCGGCCTCCATCACCCTCCCCGCGCCTGGAGGATGGGGAGACCGGCTCGATCTGGGCTCCGCGGGAGGAGAAGTGGCAGCAGACGGGGACGGCACCGTCCCCCTCCCAGTGCTCCTGACGCTCCCCACCAGCCGGCTGCAAACTCTTGACCCGACGCACGTTTTGCTGCCGGTGCTTATCGGCGCGGTGTCTCGGCAAGCTCCGCCGCTTTGTACCCCGGCGGGATTTCATGATCTTACCGCCTTATATGGCAAAACTATTCTTTTTCTAGCTTGGCATTGTTTATAGCCCAGTTGAAAATATTTAGACTCTGGCTGAGTTCTACAATTATCTTGTAACCTACAGGGCATGTAATTACTGTTAGTTAATGTGCAATTATCTGCATCCTGTAAAATAAAGGGTTGCTGGCGATGAGGCAGCGTTCACGGCCCTTCTTGTTGTTTTCTACAATAACACTAAAAGCGAACCTGTCAAATTCCACTTTAAAATAAACATTTTTTTCCCCCGGTAAATTCTATTTGGCAAATATTGCTAAACTGGGGTTGGGGTTTTTTTCCCCCTTCTCTCTTCCCCCCCCAAAGGGGCCAGGAGGCAGCTGCAAGTCTGTGCCGCTTTCCAGAGCCTGTCTTTGATGGGGATTTAATGGCTGACAGCCCATTGACGGGAGCACGGACCCGATTCCCCGCTGCCCTGCCCGGCCGCAGGGTCAGTTGTAAAATCCCACCAGATCCAACCTGCTTTGGATGGAGAAAATTGAATGGCGGAAGGTAAGGGCCCGGCTCGCCTGTGAGGGAAATGCCAGCGGGGGTTTTTTTAATGCTTTGAGAAACTGCTGGGCTGCAACCCCGGATGATCTGCATGGCCGAGGTGCCCGGTCCCACCGCAAGCCTTGCAGCCGCGCCGGGACGGTCCAGCCACCCCATTCATTTTTTCCTGAGGTTTTCACGATTTTGGCTGGTTTTGATGGAGCCGCTGCGTCGGTGCGCCGGCGGGGAGGGATTCGGGCTCCCGTCACGCATCTGGGTGAGAGGATGGCAGGATCGGACCCGCAGTGCTCTGTGTACCTCGCCGAAGGACGGGGACATCAAACGACACTGGGGCTCTGCGAGGGAGAGGGGAGGACGATGGAGCCGGGTGCTCCTTCCACTGCTCGCCACGCCCCAAGGAGGGGATGTGCCGGGCGAAGAGGTGTCACAGGCTGGCGTGGCATGAGTTTGCCCGTCCTTTACTCGCAGCCACCCACTGCGATATCGGCCCCTGGTGTGAGGAAACCTGGCCAGAGCGAGGGGAGGTGGATATCCACCTGCCCGGCCAGGCTGCGTGCTGTTGGGGGTGGATTGGCTGAGGACACTGCCTTGTCCCCACTGCCACCACCAGCCCCAAGCCGCCCTCACCCACCGTGGCTAATTTCCCCTTTGCAGCGCGGCCCTGGGCTGCACCGTATCTCCGTGCCTCAGTTTCCCTATTGCAACACCGGACCAGTCTCGGGAGGGTGAAGGGGACGAGATGGAGCCAAGGGGATGCCGGTGGTCCCTCGGGAGATGGTCAGCCAGCCCGAGCCGCGGGGACGGGGGGCGGGAAGAGGGGTCCATGGGCGAAGGCCGCATAATAAGGATATTTGTTTTGCCTGTTTTGCAGAGTTTCAATGTTCTGACTTGCTCTAAGATGAAGGTATGGAAGTTTGCAGCCATTGCATCGATGCTCCTCAGTTCCATGTTATCCATTTTAGTTTGTAGAGACATGTTCAACGGAAGCCGGAAATACAGCCCCTTGCCTTCCTCGCCGTCTTCCTCACGGGCATCTTCCTCCTCCTCCTCCTCCTCGCTGCCGGCGGCTCCGCGGAGATCCCCACGGGCCCTGCAACGCCACAGCTCGCTGCTCTCCCAGTGTAAGCTGCTGTGCCTCTGCCCCAGGGCCACCGTCCCTCCCGCACCCGCAGGATCCGGCCCCAAAAGCCCAGCGGGGCACGCTTTCGGCTCTCAAGCAAAGCCCGACGCAGCCTGGCGGGTTTATTCCCTGTTTGCTTTCCCCGCCACCCTCTCTTGCTTCTGTGCATCCCCTTTATGAGTGTTTAAAGAGGAGCTTGGGGCGCAGCGGAGAGGGCTTGGGGCGGCGAGCGGGGGGTCCTGCGAAAATGCAGCCGCTGGGCACCAAACCTTGGTGCAAGCACGTCAGCTCTCCACGCAGGGAAACCGAATGCAAACAGCTCATCTTAATGCAAAGAAGCTGCTTTTTTAGCTCCAAATGGCTTTTTTTTAAATTTTTTTTTTTTTATTTCCGCACTATTTTTACAAACGCAAAATGTCAAACAGGAGCTGAAAACGAGGGGGAACGGCTTCGCTCTGCGGGGAGGCAGCGGCTTCCCCCGCAGCGCCGCTCGCCCCGCCGCGCTGGCAGCGTGCTGAAAATCTCCGGCATGTTTGTTTTGATTCCAAACCAGAAGAACTTTTTGGGTTGAAATTTGGAAATCGATGACAAGCTGTCAAATTACGCTTTCCTCTGTCTTTCCTGTGCCTCCCCCAGCGCTGAGCTGGACTAACCCCGGCTTTAGGGTTAGGACAAAGGGACTTGGACGTTGCCAGTGGCAGTCGGGGACAGTTCGCCTGTTGGCTGCCGGCCTAGGGGTCTTGGGGGGCAGCCCTTCCACCCAGGCCATAAGGAAACAGTGCAAATGTTAAATTTATCAGTGTTTCTTCCCAATCCCATTGCAGCTTTCCTGCAGCATCATCTCTTGGTCAGGATCAGGAGGTTTTTCCATTTTTTTTTTTTTTTTGAGCATCAGGGTGATGCCGCCAAGGAGCAGCACTGGCATCTTTAATTCCTGCCGGGACGATCTTTGCAGGCGCTTCGTCCTTTCGATATCCCAACCACGGCGCCAGCGTCCGGCCATGCCAGGGAAGCACGGCTGCCCCGTTCTCCGGCCGCAGCCATCTGGAAACCATGAGCATGGCAGGAGTTAATTGTGGGTCGGTTTTTTTTCCGCCCCCTAAATAGTTGACTTTTAAGCATGCACTTGACGTTGTGCAGCGGAAGGGGCTGCCTGGGACAGCTCCAGGCAGGGGAGAGCTGGTAGGGAGAAAAGAAGAAACTAAGGCAGAAGAGGGAAAGGGGAGGGAGGGGTTTGGGGTTTTTTCACCCTGCCGCCTTCCTGCCCTTGCGGGCTGGGGGTGGCTTGGCCGTGGCCCCCCCCCCTCTGTGCCCACCCTGGGGCTCCCAAGGCCACGGGGATCTCTGGCCTTGGGGTTTGGGTTTTAAAGCCTTCGGGCACCTCGTGCACATCTCAAAGACGGCTTCTGAGGGACCCTGCGGTTCGGCCACACATTGTCGGGCTGGGGAGCTGAATTTTGCAATTTTTGCAATTGCTACCGGGCATGGAGGGAGCTGGGAGCCAGCACTGGGGGACGGCCACCACCTCGGGAGACCTCCATCCTGGGGGACATCCACCTGGCATGGGGGACCTCCATCGTGGGGAACATCCACCTGCCCCAGGGGATCTCCATCCTGGGGGACATCCACCTGGCATGGGGGACCTCCATCGTGGGGAACATCCACCTGCCCCAGGGGATCTCCATCCTGGGGGACATCCACCTGGCATGGGGGACCTCCATCGTGGGGAACATCCACCTGCCCCAGGGGATCTCCATCCTGGGGGACATCCACCTGGCATGGGGGACCTCCATCGTGGGGAACATCCACCTGCCCCAGGGGATCTCCATCCTGGGGGACATCCACCTGGCATGGGGGACCTCCATCGTGGGGAACATCCACCTGCCCCAGGGGATCTCCATCCTGGGGGACATCCACCTGGCATGGGGGACCTCCATCGTGGGGAACATCCACCTGCCCCAGGGGATCTCCATCCTGGGGGACATCCACCTGGCATGGGGGACCTCCATCGTGGGGAACATCCACCTGCCCCAGGGGATCTCCATCCTGGGGGACATCCACCTGGCATGGGGGACCTCCAACCTGGAGGACAGCCACCATCCCCAGGGGACCTTCATCCTGGGGGACATCTACCCGCCGCAAGGGACCTCCATATTAGGGGACATCCACCTGGCCAGGGGGACCTCCATCCTGGGAGACATCCACCCACCCCGAGGGACCTCCGTCCACCTGGCCAGGGGGACATCCACCTGCCCCAGGGGACCGCCACCCGCTCTGGGGAACGTTCACCACCCTGGGGGACACCCGCTAACGTCCGCCCCTTCTGTTGCAGACAGCAGCTTGTTGGAGAGCTACACGGAGGGGGAGATCCGGCAGCTGATCTCGGCGCTGGTGGAGCGTTACAGCCAGGCCATGAACTCGGGCGGCCACGAGCTGCCACTCTTCCCCCAGGCGGGCAGCCGCAGGAAGCGTGCCCGCGCTCGCCACAAACCCTGCGCCCTGAAGGAGCTGGAGGTGAGTGTCAGCGAGCTGGGCCTGGGCTACGAGTCGGACGAGACGGTGCTTTTCCGCTACTGCAGCGGCACCTGCGAGGCGGCCGTCCGGAGCTACGACCTCTCGCTGAAGAGCATGAGGAGCAGGAGGAGGATCAAGAAGGAGAAGGTCCGGGCTCGACCCTGCTGCCGGCCGCTGGCCTACGACGACGACGTCTCCTTCCTGGACGCCTACAACCGCTACTACACCGTCAACGAGCTCTCGGCCAAGGAGTGCGGCTGCGTGTGAAGGGCCGGGGCCCCCCCCCGGGAGGAGCGGGTGGGAGACGTGATGCCCCGGCCCCGAAACCCCGCTGGCCACCAGGCAGAGGGACCAGGGACTGCGGCAGGAGGAGAGGGATGCACCCCAGACCTCTGGCTGGAGGAGGAGAGACTGAGCTGCTGGTGCGTCCCTCGATGTTACCGTCCCACTCGCTACACAGGACTAGAGACGTGGCTGTCCATGCCAGTGGAGGCTGCGGTTGTTGGAGCGGTGACAGCTGCTTGCGGCTGTTGTCCTGCCTGGGGGTGGCCCAGGGGTCCCTGTCAGCCCCCCCTGGAGGGTGACAGTGGGTGTGCAACATGCACAGGGCATGTTCTACACTCGAGGTGCATGGTGTGCACGGGGTGTGTTACGTGTCACACATACAGGTCGTGTTACCAGCAGAGGGGGTGTTGCAAAGCAGGTGTCCCCTGCACAGGGTGTGCCACACGCAACAGAGTTGACGGGTGCGGGGTGCGCTGCACGCGCCGGGCGTTACGTGTTGGGTGTGCTGCACACGCCAGTGCGTTGCACAGGCAGTGTGTTTGTGCACGGGGTGTTGTGCGGGTGTTGCTGCATATGGCGTGGTGCTGGTGGTGTGTGGTACTGGACCGGGTGTGCTGCACGCACGGTGTGCGTTAAGGGGTGTGCTGCACGCACGGTGTGTGTTACGGGGTGCATTAGAGGTGTGGGTGCCCTGTGCTGCCCCAGGATGGGGGCTGAGCCCTGCGGTCTGTAGCTGCCTGTGCGGGGGTTTCCCAGGGTCTCATGACCGCTGTGCTGGGGTCCCTGCGCTGCCAGGGGCAATTCGGCACCCCAGATCCCTGTGTTTGGGAGCAGAGATGCACCGACAGTGGTTTGCGCTTGGGGGAAAGGCTCTGGCTCTGCTCCCTGCACCCGCTTGTGCCCCCTTTGCCATCGCCTCGCTCCCCGCAGCCCCGGGCTTTTCTTCTTAAAACTCGCGATAATCTGAAGTAACTGGATTAACCTCCTGTCCCCCTCTGCGGGCAGCTGGGCTGGAGACCTGCCACCACCAGGGAGGTGACAGAGCCTCACGAGGCCACCAGCGAAGCCGCGGCGCTCGCCGCCCTCCACCGGGTTTGCAGCGGGGGCAGGAGCATCCGCGGTTCGGCATCCCCCGAAAGCCGGACCGGCTCTCCCAGCCGCGGCACGTGAGTATGGCCCATCGCCTCGGCGGGGCTTGAATCGTGCGGGAGAAGGGACTCAGGCCTGGGGTTTGGCTCCGGTTCGCATTTACAGCAGTGTCACTCTTGTTTACTCTGCGGAGAAATAAATGAGACCGCAGACTTTTGCATTCTCTGGGCAGGCTATATTTGTTGCCTGGGATTGATGGGTTTTCTCCCCTTGGCCCTCTTCCCAGAAAAAGCAAATCATAAACAGAAGGAGAATATTGGTGTCATGGCTTGGGCATTAACCAACGCGAGGGAAAATGCTCTGCTTGCCGCCCCCCAATCGCAACGGCGTCCCAGCTCCTTGGTCCAGCTAAACGGGGGGAAAAAAAAAATCCCATGCACCTCCCTCCCAGCGCGGTAGCGATGAGGAGGAGTGCTTGTATAGGTGACCACAGCAGCCGAGAGATGCTGCTGCAGGATTTCGGGGAGCAGGTCGGCATCCCCCGGGACGGGAAAGCTCGGTTTGGGATGGGAGACAGCTCTCCCCCCCGCATCTCCCGCCGGCGACCAGCAGCGCTCCCGACCTCTGCAAAGGGCCAGGCTAGTGGGTTGGGTTTTTTTTTTTTCTTGCTTTTCATCCAAACGCCGCTCTTGGCTGAGCAGAGCCAGGGTGTAGTGAAGCAACATAAACACCATCCTTCAGCAGGGCTGGCCGCGCACCCGGCATCCCCGGGAAAGCAGCCTGCGCTCTGTAACGCAGAGTTTTCCCCTCGCTGTTGGGAAAGGGAGAAGGCAGCCGTGGGCGTGGGGTGCGAAACCCGTCCATGGGACATTGCACACGCTGGCGAACCGGCAAGGGCCGGCGAACCTGCACCCCAGGGATGCAAACGCTGCTGAGACCAGACAAACTCGAGCCACGCTGCAGGTGCACGGAGCTCCCAAAACAGCCTTGCAAGGTGCTGCAGCACCCCAAGGGAGAGTTTGCACCACTGGGTTTGGATGGAAATTAAAAAGGTGGCCCACAGTAAGCAGCCGGGGGAAGCACGGTGGGAGCAGGCTGGGGACAGCAGGTGGGCAGCCGTCAGCGTGATCCGCGCGGTGCTCGTGGCAGATAAGCGGCTCGCTCTTGACTTTAAAAAAAAAAACAAACCAAAAAAACGCACCCAAATCTAATAATAATAACTGCACTCTCAAGGGCTTGGGTGCTTTCCAGTTCTCACTACTATAAAACTAAAATTAGTTTTGTTGCAGAAGCCTCCAGTATGGGAAAAAAAAAAAAAAAAAAAAAAAAAAAAAAAAAAAAAAAAAAAAAAAAAAAAAAAAAAAAAAAAAAAAAAAAAAAAAAAAAAAAAAAAAAAAAAAAAAAAAAAAAAAAAAAAAAAAAAAAAAAAAAAAAAAAAAAAAAAAAAAAAAAAAAAAAAAAAAAAAAAAAAAAAAAAAAAAAAAAAAAAAAAAAAAAAAAAAAAAAAAAAAAAAAAAAAAAAAAAAAAAAAAAAAAAAAAAAAAAAAAAAAAAAAAAAAAAAAAAAAAAAAAAAAAAAAAAAAAAAAAAAAAAAAAAAAAAAAGGAACTAGAGCAATAAAGCGAGGGAAGGTGTTGCAGAAGCAGTGCAGGACCAGGCTCCGCGGAAGGAGGATTTGCAGCAGGGCCTTCCAGAGTTGCCTCCGCTTGTGCTACCCTGAGCCCAAGGAGGTGGCTGGGAGATGTCGGAGCTGTTGCATTTCCCCAGGTAGCTGTTCGCACCCTGGTTTGGGAAATCTTTTGCGGTATCTGGGGATTTAGGGTGCCTTGATTTGCAGGCACCCAGCGGAGCGCGTGAGCAGGCTGACAGCTCTCCAGGCCCTCCTCTCGCCAGGGTCTTGCTGGGAGCAGCAGGGAGGCGAGGGGGCTCGGGAGCAGGCGGAGGGTGCTCGGGCACTCCAGACCCGCTCTCATGCCTTCCAGCTGCAAAACACACCCAGCACAAATCCAGCTTGCAACCCCCAAAAAACAGGCGCGCTGGGGAAAAAAAAAAAAAAAAACCCAATGCAATGCGTATGTTAGAAACCAACATGAATAGCTCCAATTAATCTTTTTTTTTTTCTTTTTCCTCTTTTTTTCTTTCTTTCACCCTACCGGCAGCTGAGCACCGGCCTGTGCAGAGGTGTGGGTGAAGTGCCTGACATCTGCCGCTGCCGGCGTGGCGGCCGAGCACACTGCGCCTGCTTATTTTTTTCGGGCGCAGCTGGGTGGCAGCTGGGTATTTGCGACTGCAAAACTCCCTGTCCAGGTCTCGGGTTTAGCTGGGGCATCGCGGCCGTGGCCAAAGGACGGCTTTCGCTTGCACGTCTTCTTTCGTGCGTCTCACTCGGGGCCCGTCTTCTGCGTGAAGCTCCTTCGGCTCCGCTGCGGGAGTGTTGCTTGACCCATGCCATCCCGCGCCACTTCGCTGCCGCCTGGGCATGGAAATGTGGTTCCAATAGAAAGGCCGTTATTTCCCTAATGCTTTCCATTTCTACAGCCCTCTCTGCCGTAATAGGAGCTGGAGCTGTCCGGAAGAATGTCTACAATGCAAAAAGGGCAAAAAAGGATGGAAAATTCCCTACTCAAAGCTACAGCAAAATCTCATCTGGCTCCTTCCTCATCATCCCATGCGTTATTTGTTGTTAATCGTAATAAGCAGCGTGCAACGTCTGTTGGGGGGGGGGGGGTTTTGGGGGTGGGGGTTTTTTTTTTCAAGCTCGCCACTC
>NW_008795475.1:660887-735472 GCF_000699145.1 Aptenodytes forsteri
TTCCACGTTTTTTGGGGGGGGGGTGTTTTGAGGTTGGGGATTTTTTTTTTGCAGCTCGCCTATCTGTTGCTGCAGCTTTGCTGTTTGCAGCGGGCATCGCCCCCCAGGAGATGAGGGTGTTTCACAGTGTTTGAAAAATCGGGAGGTTTGGAAACACGAGGAGATGTTTAAACCTATTCTGGTGGTTGTGACAGCCCAAAATACGAGTGTTATGTTATCCCATCTCTCCGACAATGAGTTATGGGACCTTTCATTGTGTTTTACTATACACATCTATATACGTATTTTTTTTTTGCAGCTCGCCTATCTGTTGCTGCAGCTTTGCTGTTTGCAGCGGCATCGCCCCCCCAGGAGATGAGGGTGTTTCACAGTGTTTGAAAAATCGGGAGGTTTGGAAACACGAGGAGATGTTTAAACCTATTCTGGTGGTTGTGACAGCCCAAAATACGAGTGTTATGTTATCCCATCTCTCCGACAATGAGTTATGGGACCTTTCATTGTGTTTTACTATACACATCTATATACGTACGCGCCTGTGTTTGTGTAACGCTGGCTGGTGCAGGAGGCGGCCGAAGCGCCGCGGCTCCGTCTCTGGCTCGGATCCACCCGTCACTCGCATCGGTTGGGATCCCATTTGCTGACATGGTCTCACTCCCGATTTGGTATCTGTGAGGGGGAAATGGGTCTAACATCATTGTTTCCACTCGATGAAAGCACTGGCAAAGGGAGCGTTCCTTATTTAAGCAGGTCCAGAAACTTGCTGGGAAGAAATCACTTTCCCAATTTATCACGACAAATTAATTTTTGGCGGTATTCAAAACCTCAGCCTTCTTCCCTTCATAAATAGGGCTACCACATGTTTTCGTTCTCGGTTAAACAAGGCGTAGCCTCAAACTTGAGGCCCAAGAGGAGGGGAGAAAAAAAAAAAAGGGGGGGAAAAAAAGGAAAAAAAAAGGAAAAAAAGGAGACTTGTTTCACCGCCGCCGGCGGGAGCAGGGTGGGAGCGCACGGTCCAGCCCGCGGCTCCGCTCGGCACCGTCCGGATAAACCCATTTCCCTTCCGGTATTGTCGGGTCTGACCGACCATCTGCAGAAGTTGATGCAATGCATCTATATTTTAGATACTCTCTATTTATTCGAAGTAACTTATGTTATTTATTTAGATACCATAGTGTGCCATCTACGTAATGCATTCTTTCTCTCTCTTTTTTTTTTTTTTTATTTTATTTATTGATCCAAATGGTGCCAAGTGCAGTTTACATTTATTACATTTTTACCATTTATTCTGAACGTTGGGGAAGAAAAATGCAGTATGGTATTTTTTTTAAACAAACATAAACTCGGGTGTGATGCTGTTACATACTCACGGCAAAGTGAAAATAAAAGGAGGATTATATTGATTTCTCTCTGGTTATCGTCTTTCACTGCTGCCTGTGGGTAAGCGATGGCAGAGTGATGTTATGTCCCCAACATGGGGAGGGGGATGGCCAGGGAAATGGGAAATTTGGCTTGTCTTTTGGGAGAGCAGGGAGGGCCAAAGGATGGCAGGAGCTTGGCTTTATTTTCCAGTTTCCCGCAGAAACCTCCACGCACACCTGCAAACAGCCCCATTTCTTTCACTTTTCATCTGCTGCAAAACTATATTTCTGCAAACCAACGATTTGAGACGTTGCCAAGACCTGGGCCGTCGCCCGCGTGGGTCTGGGCTGGTTTCGCCACAGAAATAATCATCTTTGCCCCCTTCTTGTAAAGGCGCTTCCAAATGGGTTGGCTCAAAGACATGCCAATTCTGGCAAAATCACATTTAAAAAAAAAGAAACCAAAAGGAAAACGCAAGGTTTTGATAAGGTCAGCCAGAAAAAAAGTTTCAGTTGCTCATCTGGAAGCAGTGCTGAGGTTAGAAACATATTTTATAGGGAAAACACCTCAAAGTCAGCAGCAGGCATTGGCTGGGGTTTTGCTGCTCTTCTTATTAGGATGGTTATGGTGGTTAATATTTTGGTTTGGGTGAAACGTTGCAGTTTGCAAGCCCGGCTAAGTTCAGGACGCAAACACATTTCAAAGCTGTGGAAAAATGGAAGCGTTGGCACCAAAGCTGCCGCCGCACACGCACCAGTCCCACCCCAGCTCCTTCTCCCTGCTACTGGTTTCCAGTAGCTCCACAGGGCACAAAAGCCAGAGGCGACCTGCTGCTTAAGCCCCATTTTAGTATACATTAACCCCATTTTAGTATACATTAACCCCATTTAACTGACTTCGGCCCCTTTAAACGTGCATTGCCCCCGTTTAACGTGTGCTACAGCCCAGTTAACACACGTTATCTCCAGTTGACACACGTCACCCCGCCATTTAACACGCATTAACCCCACTGAACACACATTACCCCCATTTAACACACATTACAGCATTTATCGTGCAGAGTCTCTCAGGCAGGGAAGCGCCTGCATCCATGTCCTTTGACAGCACTACCCCCCCACCCCAGTTTGTCCAGAAAAATATGATTTAATTTTTTTTTTTTCACTGAAAATAGGGTGAAACAATCTAGTGCCCCTGGTGAGAGTGGGTACGAGTTCCTGCATTTTTTTTTTTTGCAAAACACCCCGTCTCAAGCGAAGCCGGTGAGCCACCCCGCTGCTCTGCTGGGCTTGGCACAGGACAGCGGGGAACAACTGGGAAAAAAAAAAAAGACAAGAAGCTAAAACGCTTTTGACCCACGAAGGTTTATAGTGTTTTTTGGGAATGGAAAAAAAGGTCTGTTTATATTCCTGCCTCATGCCACCCAGAGGCCTGACAGCCGTGGACGGCTCGTGGCCGAGTCAAACATTCACGCTCGAAGCTCCACTTTGTAAATATTTTATGAAGCATCTTTTGAGACTCATAAATCTTCGTGTGTGTGTGCACGCATGCGTGCATGTGTGTACGTGTGTGCGCGCTCCAGAAACTAAGAAAAGCTGCAATCCTGCTGCCAGCCTGTCCAAAAAAAAAAACAACAAAAAGGACAAACTGAAGTTTTAATGACCAAATTGGAGAGGGCTGCTTGGAAAATCTGACTCCTCCAAGAGCGCAAAAAAAATAGAAAACAACAGTTGCAGGCAACAGCGTGAAGCCAGGACGTGCTGCCGGGCTGGGGCCGGGGATGATTTTGGGTGCAGTTTCTTGGAGATGGGGTGCATGTTGCCAGCTTTCATAGTGTAAGTGGGAGATTTTCACTGGCTGGTGCTTGCTTTAAAGCCCCAGCTTAAAAATCCCAGCTCTCAAATGACGTTCTGTATTCATTTGTTCATTTTTAAATGGAAAAAGTAACAGGCGGGAAATGGGATGCTGAGAGTGCTCAACCCCACCGCTCAGTTTGAGCTTCTCAAAGTCACCTCCCAGTAAGAAAAACTGTGGGAAAACAAACCCAGCCCAACTTCAAACTGGAAAGCACGAAATAAAAGTGAAGACAAGACCGTGGAGTTTGCAAGTCTTAAAAAGAAAAAAAAAAACAAAACAAAACACAAAAACCCCACATATATGGTGATTTGTCTCCCAGTCTCTCTGGAAGTACCACCAAAAAATGTACCGCCCAGGAACACCAATATTCGTTGCTTCAGCTGCTGCTGGGGTTTTGCCACAAGGGAAGGAGGGAGCTCGGTGGTGCTGGACAGCTGCGGAGAAAACAGAGTCTTCATGTTCCCCCTCCCAGCCTCGCTGGACAAAACGAGGAGCAGGTTTCCAAAGCACGGGGGGTATCTGCCCATAGGCTCAGGAAAGCTGGAAACGATGGAGTTTACAGGGTTGGTTCAGGTACCTTCACACTCCCAGAAGGCCAAACCCAGTGATGGTGGAACTCTGGAGCTTGTAAGGCTCCAGCTGCTGTTTTCAGGATTTTGGTGTATCTATTTGAACCTTTTCTCTTCCCTTCCCCAAACGCAAAGCTCTGCTGAGCTGGGCTTGGTGAGGATTTGTGTTTCTCCCAACTCTGCCTCTCCTCTTGGCTCCCCTCCGGCCCTGGTGTCTCTGCAGAGCACAAGTCAGACACTGCTCCAATAACTCCATTTTCAACGTTATTATCATCTCCCTGGTTGCCCATGAGGAGCAGCCTCTTTCTCACCTCTTGGGGAAATACCCCTGTAAAGCTCTCCCCTTCTCTGCTTTTTGGACCATCTCTGCCCAAAAGCGTCAGCTGGGAACACTTCAGCCTACCTCCTACCACCTTTGGGTAAAAAGACGAGAGGTTTGGGGGCAAACGGGGTGTTTTCACATCTTCTCTGTGAGGGACTGAAGCAGCCCCTCGTGCTTCAACTGGGTGTGGAGGGGGGAAACCCACTTCAGCAAGGAGGCTGCAAACCCCAGCACCAGGGTTTCGGGAAAAGCCGGACTGTGACTTCTCAGCACGGTCTCCCAGCCCCGGGCCCCCGCGGCACAGCCATCCAGATGTTTCTCTCGATGAAGTCCCCCCTTACAGAGTTTCCCAAGTGCGGTGTCAGCTTTCCCATCCCCTAACGAAATCAGCCTGTGTGTGGCTCCACGTCACCCTTCCCCAGGCCACGGCAGCACCGAGCCGCCGCTTAGAAGAGGGGAAGGTTTAATGTGATATTTTTGTCCTGCTATCCCCACGTCCCCTCCTCAAGGACCATGGCTTAAGCCTGGCTGGGTGCAAGCTCCTAACACCCCATGGTCTGCCCAGCCCTGAATGCTTCAGCGGAACTAAAATTCATATTTTGGTCACCCTCTCGAAGGCTGCAGCACAATTTGGGGGATGAGGGTGAGGCACAAAGCGCACAAAGATTCATAAATCTGCTCCCTGCACATTTATTTTGCCTTTGCTCCTGCAGCCTCGAAGGCTGGCCGGCCTCGGGGTCAGCAAGACCCCTGCTGCTCTCCCCAAGGCTCACCCAGGTCCCCAAATAGCCCTTGGACCCAGGAGGGGGATGAGGCTGACGAGCCCGGCTGGCCTTGACCTGCCAAAATAACCCCAGGCTCAAGCACAAAAGGAGAGGGACGATACCCCTGGTGCTGCCATTCCCCAGTTAAAAGAGTCTAAAAACCTACAGGACTCGTCTCTTTTTAATAGGTGTTAAATGACTCCAGGTCTTGGAGGCAAAGGGAATCGGTCTTGGGAGGTTGGCAGGAGAAAACTGGGGACTTCTTGCAGCTGTTTTGCCAAGTGGGTGCTCCCAAAATGCTCCCCAGCCACAGCTGGAGCAGCTGCAGCAGCAGGAGGCATTAGCAGGGATGGATAAATTATGTTTGACTTTCCCCATCATTGGAAAAGGGGTTTTCCACAAGGGTAAATAGCCCAAATTTGGGAGAATTGGCCCTCTCTGCAGGCGAGATGCCTACTAAACGTATGTGTCAAGCCCTGTCCCCGTGGTCCCCCATGCCAAGGAGCCCAAGGCTCTTTCAGGTGCTCTCCTGCCATTCAACATCGCCCTCCATCTGCGTCCCAGCCCTCTGCATCACGGCACATGGCCACCGCGAGGCTGGCCACTGCTCGCAGGTGTGTGTCGCCCGCCATCAGCTGTGGAAATCGTTCTGCTTTGCAGAAATACTCCTTGTTCCGCTTGAGAGAAAACCCTCCCTAGCCTGGGGCTTCCCTTCAGCATTTCCATCGAGGAGCTTTTCAAGTTTGGAAAGGCATTTCTTTCCACTTAAAAACTACCCTGGGTTTTAATCTGGCTCTTCCCCACCCCTCAGCACGTGATTTACATGTTTCAGGTTGACCTCAACTGAAAATTTCCAAATGTAATTTTTTTTTTGTGCTCCCCTGACAAACCCCTAGCATTTGCTTTGAGGTCAGTCCTTCCCCTTCCCCTCTTCCCTGCAGGCGGCTCCCTTCCCAGCCCTACGCCAGAGAGGCTTTCCCCGTCCAGCCTCTTCCCAGCACAATGGTGCAAAAACATTGGTGTTTCCTCCCTCCCGGGGTGCGTCGTCACCACTCCCAGAAAATGCCACCAGTGCCAGCTCTGACGGGGTCCACCTGCATGGCAAGGCATCTCAGCCTGGGGTGGCTGGGCAGGCTTCGACCGCACTTCGTGCCTTCCTTGTACAGGCTTTGGAGAGGCTTCTTTTTCCCCCCAGTTTTTTTGCAACTTGGGGATGGCCTAGACCAATGGGTGGAGGAAGTTTTTCCACTGAAAGGTTCTTAGTGAAGTTTTCTTCTGGGAATTTGTCCTGTCGCTCTCTGAACTGGTACAAACCTGTAATTTCAGCTGCTCACGGTGCAGCATTGTCTCCTCGCCCTGAGCTCCTCTGCAAACTATCCTGAGCGAGGGCCTAAAGCAACCTGCTTCATACTGCTGATCTGGGTGGGCTCCCCAAACCTCTGCTACCGCCTAACGTTTCGTGCTGGATAGAAACACTGATCGCCTGACAGGCTGAGGCAGCTGGAAGGAAGTTTAACCCACAGCCATTCACAGTCTGTGCAGAAGGGATGTAGAGCAGCAAAGGCTCGGGCTGTGTCCGGCCACATCTCCTTCCTTGCTTGGCTGTGGCAGCAGTGTCACTCCTGGACGAGAAAAGGTTCAGTCATTTCAGGAGTCGCTTCTCTCTCCCTTTTGATATCCAATCTAGTGCCTTCCTCAGAAACAAGAGATTTTCTTTCTTACCTTTGAAGTTGAAATGTGGTTGAAGTTAGGAGCATGAGGTACATGAATTGCACTGTACATGTATATACGTTACACATGGTCCAGTGCTCAAAAAGGCGTGCAAAAGAGCTAAATGAATTAAACCTTTTTAATTACATTGCTGCATTGTAATTTGCCACTCAAGCTGCTTTGATAACATGCTGTTGATAATATTTACTTGTTGCCAGTGCATTTATTAAAGAGAATTTCTTAGAATCATTGAGGTTGGAAAAGACCTCTATGATTATGATTCTATGAAGTTAGGAGCATGAGGTACATGAATTGCACTGTACATGTATATACGTTATACATGGTCCAGTATTCAAAAAGGCATGCAAAAGAGCTAAATGAATTAAACCTTTTTAATTACATTGCTGCATTGTAATTTGCCACTCAAGCTGCTTTGATAACATGCTGTTGATAATATTTACTTGTTGCCAGTGCATTTATTAAAGAGAAGTTAGGAGCATGAGGTACATGAATTGCACTGTACATGTATATACGTTATACATGGTCCAGTATTCAAAAAGGCATGCAAAAGAGCTAAATGAATTAAACCTTTTTAATTACATTGCTGCATTGTAATTTGCCACTCAAGCTGCTTTGATAACATGCTGTTGATAATATTTACTTGTTGCCAGTGCATTTATTAAAGAGAATTTCAGAGAGCCCAGGGTGCGTTTCCTTCCAGAGGACCATGGGCAGCTTTGAGCCCAACTCAAATGACAGGGTCAGGGGCTATAGAAAAGCAGGTCTTGAGGGGGATGGATTGAAGCTCCCGTTCACGAGCATTTGCTTCCCCAGTGTGAGCCTGCAGGTCACTCAAAGGAATGAGATCCAAGCTGGAACTGAACTGCCTGTTTATTAAGATGTCTATTTAATGTACAGGGTGATCTCAATAAACATCATCACCAAGCCTCCAGCGGGACCAAAACTGGGCTCCGTGCCCATGCACAGACACTTGCTCTGCACCCGGCAAATGCCACCTTGTATACTTGGAAACCCTGTTGGCCAAGGGAGCTGCATATCTGCAGTCGCCCACTGCTGCAAGAGGCATCTAAACCCCCTGGAGACAGCAGCCCTGCCCCGACACACCATGCATTGCCACCCCCCCGGGAACTCCCCTTCCCCGCAGTACCTCCCTTCAAAACAGGCTAAAGAAAGATATTTCAGGTGAACGGAACCTGTTCATGGGGCTTTACACCGTGGTTTCTTCCTGGGAAGGCTTTTTATGACATTGGCTAAAGCCAAGGGCAAGCTCCTCTTGGCTGCGTTCGTGCACGCAGCGTGGTTCATCTCTAGCAGCTCCTGGAAATTTGCAATTGGTTTTTCAAATGGAACACCCTTTCCAAGCAGCTGGACTTTGTGCCCCCACATGCGATGCTCCATCACTGCTCAGTTTAATCAACCACTCTGTTCTGCCAATCGGGTTTGCTGGCAATGCCAGCAAAAGGCAGCTCTGGAGGCCAATGCTCAAAGCTGCAGTCTTCCCAATAGAAGTCTCAAGGTAGAAGGATTTAGCCCAGGGACAGGCATCATCTTCCAAATCTAGCAGGAGCAGCGAAACGAGTGACCGTCCATCCCAACTCCCCAGTGCCGCCCATTGACGGGAAGAGACTGTTCATAGAGCTCACCTGCAGAATATTATTTATCCCTTATCCACATCCATATCAGCTCAATCAGTTGTGCTAAAATCTTAAATTTCTCCAGCTGCTCTGAACTGAACTGGCTCTAAAGATGGGAGGAGCACCAGGGTCGGTTGATGAGATCCCAGGAGTTACATGCTAAGGGAGGAGAGATGTGTGTGTCTGCAGGCAGACAAGGCAGAGGCAGAAGCACGGACAATTATTTGGCAATAAAAATTGATGCCTCACAAATTTATTGCTCTTCTTTGAAGCAGCCAGCAAGCACATGGCTAAGGAAGATGTGGCACATTTTTCTACCTGAATTTCCAAAGGGGTTCACTAAGGTCCAGCAAGGGCTCTTCAAGAAACTAAGCAGCCTCAGGAAGGTCTCATCTAGACAGGTACTGTTAGGAGACAGGAAAAAGATGGGAGGGATAAAGGTTCAGATTTCACAGTGAAGGATTTGTTCTTAGGTTTGTGCTGATCAATGTATTCAACCAATCTGCAAAGCGGAGAAAAAACGGAAGGTGGCAAAGGTTGCTAATGAAAATAAGGGACTCGCAGTGCTAAAGAAAAGGTCTTGCTGATGGTCCTTCTTCTACAGAATGACTGCGGGAGGAAATGCAGAGGGAATTCTTTGGAAATGTTTGCTAAACGCTGCTGATGGAGAAAACAATTGCACCTCTGTATGTATTGCTGGACTCTGAGCCGATTTTCCTCATGGAAACATCCTGGGGTCAGGACAGACCTTTGAAAAGCTCAGCTCAAGGATCAGTAGCAGTCAGGAAAACAAACTGAATGTCCAGAGGTATCGTCAGGAGCCTGGAAGGGCACGGCTGTGTCCGCCAACTCCATGCAACGGGGCTCCACAACCTGAAAAGGAAACGATTTCCAGTGACATGACCTGAACAGCAGCAGGAAGCTCAATAAAGGCCAATTATTCACTGTTTTTTAAACACGTGGCCTAGAGGCATCAGCCAATACCAGAAGTTGCGATGTTCAAGGCACAGAGGAGGAGGTAGCTCATCACGTGCTGGTCCTGAGTGTCTTCTTGCCACAGGGTGCTGCAGGCACTAAAACTTACGGTTCTTTCAGGGGCATCCTTGGCACCCCACACCTTACCTGCACCAGTCTGCTGCTGTCAGACCCCTCCTCAAACACACACTGTATTGCTAACCTGTACAAAAAACAGCCTTGTAAAATAAATTGAGTTGTTTTCTGCCCGTTTAGCATCCTGATGCAGCACCCCAAAAGCAGTCAGGGAGAGCCCGAGGCAGAGCAAGGGCAGGACTGGGGCTGCAGGTCTGGGAGAGAGGAGCATGGCCAGTTCTTCCTGCAGCAGCAGGCAGCCTCGTGGTGTGGCCACCCCTTCAAGCCGCAGCTTCGCACAGTACAAAGTCGTTGAAACAGGTTTATGATAGGTATTGCTATCACCTTCCCCTCTTGGCCACTTGCTTCGTCTCTCCAAACTGTGGAGCTGATCCAGAATTGATTGCAGAGACTGAAGGTGAATTTCTCCAAAGACCAAGCGGCAGCCAGCATAACAAGTTGTTCAGGAAACTAATAGATCAGCAAAAAAGCAATGTACTACTCTATCTGACAGTCTATTCTCCAGTAAGACAAAGACATACAAACACCTAATTGCTTCCTTGTCCTTGTTCGCTTCAAAGCTCTTCTTGTCCCTCCATTTCCATCAAGTTCAACCGTCCCGTGAAATTGCAACCCGCCAGCAAGGACAAAAAGATTGCAGCCCAGCAGAGAGCTGAGCAAACAGCAGTTACACAAACCACTCAGACAGATCGGGCACAAACCGGTACCTGGCCGCCGTTGTCTGCAAGAAGCGACAAGCTCCGCAGACATGCACGGCCCAGCCGGACCTCACTATGGGTTTCAACCACTTGCGCCACTGGAAGTAGCGCTGGTATCTCTCGGCATCCTCGCTCAGGTCCCACAGGTACCGCGCCAGGTCCCCAGCGCTGGCAAAGTCATCGACATGGATGAAGGAGTCAGGGGGCAAGAAGCGCTCGTAGTTTTCTCGAGGAGGCCCCAGCACGACAGGGACGGTGCCAGAGGACAAGGCATTCCTCCAGAGCTTCTCGGTGATGTAGTCTTCATGCTGCGAGTTCTCAAAAGCCAGGTAGAACTTGTACTCGGATACAGTGGGAAGGAGCTTGTCCCGGGGCAGGGGCAAGTGATGCTTCCCATAGATGTCCACAGTGATGTGTTTCTTCAGCTCCTGGTAGTACTTTACCCGGTGGGAGCCTGCTTTCCAGTTGCTGACTACCCAGGCCACCATCTTGGTCTTGGGCGGGATGCTGAGGGGCTGGGGCTGGCCGAGGAGCTGCAGCTCCCCATAAGGGATGTAGATGTCCGAGTCTCTCCGGTAAGACATGGTCAGGTTGAAGACGTTGTCCATGGCGCTTAAGTTTGGAGAGTGACTTGGGGACTCCATGTTGAACCAGATCCAGTGCTGGGAAGGGAGTCTGGGGAACTGGGCCAGCCCCTCCATGTCCCTGCACACATCCCTGTGATGCATAATCACAGCATCAGCCTTTTGGGACCAGCTGCGATTGATGGTGAAATGGCAGTTCGGGATGCTGTAGAGCTTCGAGCAGTTCATGAAGTTAAAGTGGTGCCCAGAGGGCCACTTCCACAGCAGGATAGTCAGCCTGTGTTCACCCTTTGGTGGGGCGCTGGTGTTTCCAGCATGAGCTATTTGTGCAGAGGGATTGGAAACATAATGCTCTCGCTCAGAAGTCCTGAACTGATGAAGAAAAACAAAGAAGGAGCTGAAGATGAAGCTGTAGAGCAGGAAGGTGAGGAGTTTCTTGCAGATCTTCTTCCCTTTCATGAGCTCCATGCATGGATCTGCAAACACCACAGACAGGACAACGAGTGATGGGTGCACACTGACCCCAGCAGGGAGGTGGCTCTGGGTGCACAGTTTGGCAGGGAGGTACGCACAGGAGACAGCGCGAAGACCTGAAGCACATTTACCTCCAGCCACCTCTGCAGAAAGAAAGGTCTCTAGAGTGCCATACAGAAGGCGCTTACACACACACTCACCCACAGGGCGCAGACGCCCTTCCACAGACCCCAGGCTTCCCTCCATCACCACCCCCTGCCTTTCCTCGTCAGCCCCTTCTCCCCCCGCCTCATTTCCCAGAAGAGCCGCGAGCAGCCCGTCGCGGGTTCCTGAGGACACTCAGTCACGGGGAGGCCTGTGCCCTTGGGGACCTGAGAAGGGGCAGACGCGCCACACGCCCCAGCCCCACTGGGAGACACCTGAGGGAGCGGCAGGTGCCCCGCCCACCGGCTTCTGCCAGAAATCCCGCCCCCTCCCAGCAGCCTCAGGGCCCAGAAGTCACTCCCCCTCTTACGGTCATGTGCTCTGTTGTGATTGGCTGGCAGGACGCCTTCCGGTTTACCCAGCAGTACATCAGACCCGGAAGGCCTTTCCTCTACCTCTGTGGGGCTGCCATTTTGTTTTGGCCGCCATTTTAGGACAGGGTGCCACCACTGCATGGCAGGGAGCTGCCCGCCTTTTTAAACGTCGTACTGCTCGGTGATTGGCTGACAGCCGTTTCTTCGCAGTGTCATTCCCACGTGTTCTCGGGCAGCCCCGTGATTGGCGGGCAGGACTAGCTAGCAGCGTAGCCTGAGGCACATCAGGGAAGGACCGCCATGTCCTCCCCCATGGGAGACCACCGCTTTTGACAGTGTCATTCCCCCCACATGTTCTCAGACAGCCCTGTGATTGGCTGCCCACTTCCTTTGGACCAGGAAGCAGCCCTGTGATTGGCTGCCTGCCTCCTTTGGACCAGGAAGTGCTCATATATAAAAATATATACATTTATATACAATATCTATATTGTATATAAATGTATATTTTGTACTGCTATACAATACATAGAAGTATACATAAAGGAGTGTACAAATAGGTATAGTTATTTATTTATTTAGATATAGGTACGCTTTTTTATATATTCTTCTATATACATATAGCTGTGTATATATTTTTATATATATACACATTTATAAAGCTATAGAAGTTAAAATACATATAAAAACATAAAATGGCTGGGTTCCCCCACTTTACCATGTCTGGGGTGGGCAGAAACTTCATGAGGGCAGAGGGGTACCAAAAGGGTGGGGGGCATGGAGAAGTTGGAACATGCCCAGGGGCTACAGACCCCTCCAAGGAAGCCACCAAGGGGCCCCCAGCACAAATCCTGTCACATGCAAAGATAAGCCCCCACATCCGAGCCCAGCCCAGCAGGATGACAGGAGCACTGGGGCAAACTTTGGACTTTGCATGGGGCTGCAAGACACAGGCAACGCTGCCCGCGAATGCAGGAAACCAGAACAAAATGCCAACTTCAGAAGAACATGTGTGTGGGCACAATAAGGAAAAGACCCGAAGGGGATCCCCCAAAAGATGACATGGACCAGAAGAATGGGCCAATGGGCCCGTGAACCACAAACTGGATTTTGAGGTCAGCGTCACACAGAGATGGCGGGTGGGGGACCTCCCTTTCCCTGTGGTTGTGGGGCATCTGACAGCTACCTGTAAACCATTCTGGTGTGCAGGCTGGTGCTATGTGTGTTTCCTTGTCTTTCGGTTGATTACTTTATTGAACATTTCGTGTGGGCACAATAAGGAAAAGACCCGAAGGGGATCCCCCAAAAGATGACATGGACCAGAAGAATGGGCCAATGGGCCCGTGAACCACAAACTGGATTTTGAGGTCAGCGTCACACAGAGATGGCGGGTGGGGGACCTCCCTTTCCCTGTGGTTGTGGGGCATCTGACAGCTACCTGTAAACCATTCTGGTGTGCAGGCTGGTGCTATGTGTGTTTCCTTGTCTTTCGGTTGATTACTTTATTGAACATTTCAAAACAGCTTATCTGTACTAATTAACGGCTTTGTTTAACTATGTGTTTTGCTTCAGCATCCTGTGAACAGTAGCCGCAGCCTTCTCAGCACAGCTAGCACCTGTATGACCACCACCCTCTGACTTCTGACAGTCTCTGTCATAGCACCACCACCAGCGCTTTTATAACCAGCAGCCTGCTGGCTTCTCCTCTTTACCAGATAATAGTCATGGTCTTTCAGGTCTGCAACACCCCATTGCTTTTACTGATACACTTGCTGTGGTCTCTAAGAGCATGGGGCTTCTGTCTGTGCCCCAAAGCCTGGGTCTTGCTGTTTTTGCAGTCATCTGGACTGTCCACCAGGACAGTCTTGATTGCATGCTTGGTCTCTACCTCTTATTTGCAACATCGACCTAAGGACAAGGAAACCCATATAGCACCAACCTGCACTCCACCATGGTCTTAGAGGAAGCTGTAAGATCCCTCACAACAACAGGATTTCCAGCAGAAGCTGGTGGGTGCGGAACCTGTCACCTCTTATCCTGTATATCAGCAGTACCTATACTACTGACAAACGCAATATGAAAATACAGAGGGAAGCAGTGCCTCCCTGCAATCAGAGGTGAAAACAGATGTCTGCAGACCCCCTCCCTCCTGTACCCAGTG
This sequence comes from Aptenodytes forsteri, assembly GCF_000699145.1. NCBI lineage: Eukaryota > Metazoa > Chordata > Aves > Sphenisciformes > Spheniscidae > Aptenodytes > Aptenodytes forsteri. Next base: position 674,663 of record NW_008795475.1, read on the forward strand.
CCTCTCTCTCACAGCCCGAGTCAGGTTCCTCCTCCAATAGCTATTGAAAAGAGAAAGGACTGTTGCAACTCACCTAAAGACTTGGTCCTGGTGAGAAAGCGCGCCATGAAGGTGAGCACTGAAGTGGATGACACAACCAGGAAAAGAGGAGAAGAAAGGAGAGCACAGATGCAGGGAAGGATCGGCAGTTCCAGGTGTTCCTCTGCGTCTTGAGCTGCGCGTGCTAGTTGCTACCACCAGAAACACATCACCCAATAATAAAAGCTGTAATAAAACCAGGACAGGTTCCTCTTTGACAAATTAAGGAACGGTCAATTAAAGCAGCCCAGACGTTTTTTGTGGCTAAAGCATACCTTACCACTGAAAGCACCTCTGCACATGCGCTAGTCTGCTTCCTTTGCCAGTCTCAACCCACAGGATTTGCTTGTGATATGCTTTCTTCTCCACCTTGTGTCGCAGGAGGACAGCTCTGTTTGGGAAGGATGGGCAAAGCTGGCATGGATTGGAGGTGCAAGCATCAGGTCTGCGAGTTCCCCTGCCAGCTAATGGGCTTCATGGCGCAGCTGCCTCCGTCTCCACGCCAGGCCACGTCTCCTTGTCACCCTTACCAGGATCTCGAGCTAAAGCACGTCTTGGGACTGGTGACTTCAGCAATCACCATGAGCTTCAGAGTAGACGAGCACTTGAGCAAGACTGCCTGGGGGATCCCTCCTGTGTCCAGCACCACAGACCATGCTTTGGAGCGTCTCCAGCCCAGGTGAATAGGCATTGTACATCACGGTCAGTGGACATGAAGACGGTGTTTGTTTGCTATGGCCAGAGTTAATTGATCTTGCATCGAGCTTGGCTGCACTTGGCTGGGATATAAAAAAGCCATTATGTGTTATTATCAGTCTTAAATACATTCAGCTGTAAATATGGATTGTTGATCTGGAATTAAATTCACAGAAAGAGTTTTAATGCAGGTTGGGGCTGTTTTGGGTGGGCAAGGGGATTGTAAATGGGCAATACAGGGTGGAAAATTTTACATTTCCAGGCCTTCTACCAGCAGGTGTGTTTTTCCTGGTACAGAGTTGGAGGTCACCTGAAGTGTATCCAGGTGCCTCCTGCAGACTTGGGAGCACTCCAGCACAGGTGAGAGCAAAAAATACCCCATGGCATGAGGATGGGGGCCATAACTCATGGTTTGCTCACCCTAGGGTGACCCACACAGCCTGAGGTCTCATGGCTCTTCCTGGCCCTGAGAAGGTACCAGCCATTCAACTGCTCTGCCTAGAAATTCCACACTTGAGAAACTGTGACTTCTTGCCCTTTCCCCATGGCACAGGCTACACCTATACTAGTAACTTAAACAATACGAGGGCACAGGCTCTGGATTTAATTCACCTAAAGGCTGAAATTTGGAATGGTCCATGGCCCAGCTTTGGCATGATCCAGCTAGTGCTATGCCAAATGTGACCCAGGTGCAGTTTGGGAGTTACCAGGGCAAGCAACCATTCCCTACAGGTAGTCTGCATGTGTCCACTCCTTGGTTGCAAAAGGATTTCTCTGACATGAACATGACCCAGCCACACCAGTTAGCCTCCGGAGAACAGATTTGTCCTACAAGGGTAGATGCAGTCGTGAAGTTCAGGCGTTAGCCGGCTTTCTTGCTGAGGGTCCATGAGCTCTGCAGCCAGCAGCACAAATGAAGACCCCAGATGCAATTTTACTCAAGGCTGTAGAGGAGAAAGAAGATTTGAGTTTCCCAGCACCACAGGAAGCCCTGAGTTGAAGGATTCTGTAGCACCAGATAAGAGGCTTCAGGCAGGTAGAAAATTCAAGACTTTTGTACCCCAGGAAATCAGGACCATAAGGAACTTAAGCTCAGCAGGGGGAATTAATGTAAATGAAACAAATGAGCAAGTGTGGGGAAGCCATGGAAAACAGACACAGAGCTGTGGACTGCGAATTGTTGCAAGTGGCACACGTGACGTGAGGTGAGGTGACAGATCACTTAGTCCAGATCACCTTAGTTCAGGCAGGTGGAAAATTCAAGACTTTTGTACCCCGGAAAATCAGGACCATAAGGAACTTAAGCTCAGCAGGGGGAATTAATGTAAATTAAACAAATGAGCAAGTGTGGGGAAGCCATGGAAAACAATCACAGAGCTGTGGACTGAGAATTGTTGCAAGTGGCACACGTGATGTGAGGTGACAGATCACTTAGTCCAGAAGGTGATGTGAGATTGTAGCACGGACAGAACAAAGAGGCCATTCAGGTAATAGACTTGGCAGGACCAAACGTGGCTGACATGAAGACTTATTGTTATGTGATGAATAGTCTCAGTAACCCCTACATCTGAAGACAAATAATGCTGTGTTTTGGAGAAGCTTCCTGGTTACTGCCCTTGCTGACCCAGCAAGTGACAGCGGAGCTTTGGATGCTGAGCTCTCGCCCAGGTGAGCACAGGAAAATGCAAGGACTGAACTCCCTGTGCCAACGGGGCAAACGTCGCTCACCCAGGGATGCTAACAGGTGAACAGCTGAGACCATTTACCTTCAAAGAGGTCACCAAACGCAGTTAGTCCACAATGGATAATCCACAACGATGGATTTGCAAACACACTGGATTCATCTACGTTACTAAATAAATGGGCCAGAGACTAGTTTTTGTCCCTGAGGCCAAGTGACCCAGCTTGACTCCCATCCCCGCTGCTTCTCAGTCAACTGCAGCTGCATCCAGGCTTTTTGCTGGAATAGTCTCTGCCCTGGGCTATCCTTGGACGATGTCTAGACGCTGTTTGAAGGGCACTGTTTGGCATGGGCTAAAATTGTGCCAAGGTGTGTGCAGTACAGATGATAATGGGACGGTGTGTAGACCTGTGCCCTGACTCCATTTAGTGTCCCGTTGCATACGTAGCATGTGAGGAAAAGCCATAGCCCAGGGCTACAGCTGAGGGGTGAGTTCTTATTTATCTAATCAGACACCTTGTCCCAAGAAAAGACAGACTCCAAGAGGACAGGGCACATGTCTCTCAGCCCCATCAGCAATATATCTCTGCTAGTATCAAGGCATTTAATGTTTGCGTTAAAATTAACTGGAAAAATGTCTCTATGTACCTCCAATTCCTTTGACAAGCTTCTGCAGAGTCTACAAGGGAACAACACTACATTTCCCTGCTCCAGTTGCTTTGGGCAGACTGCAAAGAGTAAGAGCAGGGCAAAGCGGTGGGAGGAATGCAGAATTCCTTTGCGAAGACTCACCAGGGAGCTCTGCCCAGGCACTCACAGCTGTGGTCTCCAACTGCTCCCTGCTCATCTCTTGCAGAACATTTTTTTGAGGTTTTCCAGGAACAAAGATGTTTTGGGAGATGATCATCAATAGGCAAATACCAGCATGGATCCAGGGGTAGTCCTAAACATGCAGCTGAGCTTCAGTGGGTAGGATGGGCAGGTCTTGTCCAAACACGATGACTGTTGATGCTCCCCTCCATCATCCTCAGGCTTTTTGCCTGCACAGACAAAAAAAGAAGTGTCAATAGGCACTCTCACCCTGCCAAATTTCTCATGTGGGTTTCCAACATAAGGGAGGAGGATCAGGGAGATGGGAGGGGCCCAACCCCAAATGTACAACAGGTCCTAAGATGCTGAGCATGTGGTTTGTGCCTCATCATATAACCACGTGCCCTGGTTGGCATCCAGCAATGGGTTTCTGATCTTCTAGGCTAGACCCACCTCATGGCCCAGCCCAGTAACAGCAGAGCAGAAAGATGCAGCCACCAAGAACAAATTTAGCAATGCCTGATCCAGAGCCCTTTAATGTCAGCAGGGAGACTGGGATGGGAGCGTGAGGTTGGCAGCCAGCCCTGAACACCAGTGGTCCCCCGAACCCTGCATTCCCTTAGCCATCTGCCTCCCTGGGTAGGCCAAACCTCATTACCACTGTCTCTCCCCAAACTGCACCATGATTTTGCTCTATCTATATTATATCACCAGTCCTGTGCCTTCGCTGGGACCACATCTCCTCCTGGAGAGCACCACCACCCTTTGGCATGGGTCCGACTCCCTGGGGGATCCCAGGCCAGGCAGCCCCACTGCTGCTCCCCACAGGCTCCAGCCTCCAGGAGAGCGGCAGGGAGTGGTGCAGGACGGTTGTGAACTGTTTGTATTCCCAAGAACATGATATTTCCTTCTCGAGAAAAAAACAACCAACAATTGCTTGTGCTGCACCCAGAGCTGAACCACACCGGAGGGATGACAGCACTAATGGCCCCACTTGCCCAAGCCATGTTCCCACACAGCACTGAAAGACTCCAGCCTTCTTCTAGGGAGGAATCAAGTTATTTTTCCTCATCAGCTTTGGGGATCAAAGATGCTACATGTCTCCAGCATGCCCAAGTGCACTCAGCAAAAAACTGTGTTCTCTATGACAATTTATGCTCCCTTTCCTGATTCAGTAGCAGCCCAACACATGGTGTGCTGCTCCCCCCCGAGCTGTCCCCATCCTGCCCGTTCCTTGAAATCATCAAGTGTCTTTCCCCAGTCAAGAGCCAAGATCCTACATTTCTCACCATTTAGTAATCAGCACGTGATGGCGTCAGGGTAGGATTTCAGCAACTGCAAATAGTAACACCTCCAAAACCCATCTTGGTACAAACAATCCAAATAGACAGATCTGGATACTTAAGTAGAAGAAAAGCTACGCGGGAACATAGGAACATCCCTGGTGGTGAGGGAGGGCCTGATTTTTAAAAGTGATCATTCCTAGCACACATGCAATCTGAATGCTGCCAAGAGGCAGCTTTCTGGTTTAGAAACATTTCTTCCATCTCACACGAACCCATCCCACGTCGGGCTTGGAGAGACGAGAGGAAAGAGGGAGCAACCGTATTCTTGGCTCTGGGAATTTGCTTTTCTCAGCTTTGCAGAACTAGGTGGTGACGTCAATTTTCCCCGCTCCCTTGAAGACTTTTCCAGCCTGTGCCTGGATATCCCTGATGGCTTTTGAACTAAGGGACAATCACTGTGAGATTTGTTAGGGCTCAGGGAGTCCCAACAGCTGTTTCCGCCCCACTGTTCTCCCCAGTCTATGCCCAGCATCTGCAAAGTGCCTAGAATCTATATGCTGAATGCTACCACAAATCTGCTGACTGGAGGTCAGCCAACTGTCCGCTGCCAACGGCTTCACTGCTTCCAATGAGTTTCATTACATCTATGGTTCTGTTCCCAATCCCAGCCCAACCTGAACTCCCAGCATCCTATGAGGATACGGACTTGAAAAAAGGGCACTGCAAAGTTATATCCACAGCTGCACAGCAGCCCGGGAGCAGAGGGCTCTTTTTGCTGACGATGTTATGAATAAATCATCAGCAAATTTGGAATCCCACTGCCTCATTGTTTAGTTTGGTTCTGGTTTGCTTTTTGCCACATTTCCTGAAGAAATGCAGTCTGTGACAGTGCTGCAGTTCGATATTTTGCCTACCCAGCATCCACATACCTGCTGGTCCCCTGTGTCCTATGTGCCTGCCTTCCCAGGGAGTCACCACCTCTCCTCTCATGTGAAAAGTCCTGCAGGAATCTCACCGCTGCTATATCTTCACTTTCATCTTCACTTCTTCCCTGCCTTTTTTTACATCCAACACAGAGGCTCTCCAAGACGGTTTCCACTGGAGAAAACAAGATTTGACCACCTCTGTGTTCAAAGCTATGCTCAAGATCTGGGGAAGGGTCAGGGGAGCTCACAAGACAACAGCTATTTCATAGGTTTTTACTTTTTAAGACCAGGAAAGACCACTCCATCCTCCAGCTGGGCCTGGAAGGACATCATCCACAGAGGGACCAGCTGGCTAAAACACACCACCCCAGGAGGTATCAAGGTAGGTTTGGGAGCTTTTGCCTGGCTTTAAAATTCAGCAGGTGAGGATCGAAGCTCTTTTTTTCCTCTCTGAAATCATTCCGCACCCACTGCTCTCATCCCACAACATTAAGAATGTGCTATAACCCAGCCACGAGTGTGGATGGCAAAACAGAGCATGTCGGGGCATTTCAGAGGCAGCTCCAATGCTACCCATAGGCCCTGCCATCGCCCCAAGCCTCCACTTCAAAACAGAAGGTAGATAAGATATTGCCTGCTAATGGCTTTCCATATAAATATTAGGACCTTCCCTCTCAACCAGTTTACTCTGTGCACTGACCCCCTCGCCAGGGTCACAGGGAATGGGAATCTGTGGGAGGTCCCCAAGTTTTATAAACGAGGGGTTTTCCCTGCATAGACGCATACCATGAGGCACCTGGGAGCCAAAGACACTGATTAATGGTACCAAGAAGGTCTGTTGTAGGGGAGCAGCATCGGAGCAGTGCTGGGGAGGGATTACTGAGAGATTTAGCAGTTCAGGTGGATTAAGGGTGATTAGTCAGTTGTCTGCCGTGGGTCTCCACAAAAAAAAAAAAAATTAAAAAATGGCCAAGGGCTGAAAATCATTTAGCATGAAAGCAGGAGACAAAAACGCAGTTATTCCCTTTGGGTTTGATGAAGTTGAGGTTCAAATGTGGATCCAGGCACCTAATACGGGCTGATGGGTGGATGCACAGCTGGTCTGAGGAGTGGGCGAGACAGAGGTTACCTCCAGCAGCAACTTGCCATCTCCTCCACTGCACCACGTGCAGCTCCCATCGGCTCCCTGAGCCCCTTCATGCCCAGTGGCTCAGCTATAGCCACTGTGTGGGCAGGACCCTGGTGTCTCGGGGGCTGCAAAGACAAATCGTAGCTCCCCACGCGTGAGATAACGACCCAAACAGAGAAGAGGAAGATTGGGTCTTACCAGACACTGGCCACACCCTCACAAAGCATCCTTTGGAAAGGCCGAGCTGCACCCCGGAGACGGCCTGCTTGCAGCTGATTCCAGGTCTCCAGCTGCACACTTTGTTTGCCAGAAGAAAGCAGATTCGGGCAGTGACCCCCCGTACACACAACATCTATTTTTTTTCCAAGAAAAGGCAAAGGGAGGGTCTAGAAGGGGAAAATGTAATGGACAAGTAGCTGGAAATGTAACTAATAAAATTATAATGAAGACCACGCTAGCAACACATCTCTGGTTTCAGAGGAAATCTAGATAAACAAATAAGGTGCAGTTGAAGGACCACGGGTCTCAGACTGTAAAGAGTAACGCAGGACACACCGCCCTATAATTTGACTCTTGCAGAGGGGACCATTTTGGAGTTCCCCGAGCATGCTTGACTCAAGCTATTTCCTCGAGCCTTCCCTAAGGATGGGGCGGACGTGGAAGAGCCAACGAGGCAGCGAACCGCCCTCCCCCAGCTAATGAAAACCAGCACCCCGGCAAGGGTTTGTCAGGAAAGCACAAAGCAAACCCCGATGGAATGGGAGCGATTCAGGGAGCTGGGGCTGGGCAGGCACACTCCCACGCCAGGACAGCTCCCAGCTGCTATATGCAGCCTTGATTAAAACACCATTTCTCTACAGGGTTGACAAGTCCATGGTAACACCAGGTGAGCACCATGGGCTCAGCCCCTAAAATCTTGCCCAAAACCAGCGGCAGGATCCACTAGGAAATGTCCTGGGAAGGCTTTGGTAGAGCCAAAGATCAGCCAAGGTGTCTATCCCACTTCCTGAGATCTCATTTGGGGCCAGCCAGGGGGATCTGTTTCATTTATTTCAAAATGCTTCATTTTGGGCTGCAGCAAATTGGGCTGTTTTGCTGTTTATTTTTGCATCGTACTATGCTGTCCTCAAGTTTCTAAACAGAAGTCACTTCCAACCACAAAATGGAAAATGTTCCTCTTGCAAACGGAAAATGCAAACATTTCCATTGTGGCCACACAGGTTTTTTTTCTCCCCACCCTACTAAAATCTTTCTGCATTGAGAAATCCATCTGCAACGACGCTTGGCTGCAAAAAAGGGTTCAAATCGGCCTTTCTAATAACAACTTCCCAAAGCTGAAGCTTTTGGGAAGCTGCTCCCAAGTTGTTCCAAAGTGCCTGCTCCCAAGATGACCACCTCTTTGCAGAGCCTGAGGGAAACACCCTGCTCGTGGTGCCCATCTCGGATTTGTGCTAGGGATAGGACAAAATTCAGGACACACACAAGATCTAACAAGCAGCACATTTTCCCAGCATTTGGCCACTGTTGTTTGAGAGGGATGAATGGCCAAGAGGAAATCTGAAGCTATTTTGGCCATTAAAAATACAGGGCGGCCACCTCACTTATCTGCTTACAGGTTGACCAAACCACGCTGCTTTTCGATGCTTCATCTCCCACCGTCGATCTGAACCAAGCTTCCCAGCCCAAGCGGGGCCCCGTTTGCAGACTCCCTCCCAAGAACCATGCTCGGACCTGGCGGCAGCGTGGAAGGAGGCTCAGCTGGTTCCCATCCACGTCCTCCCAGCAGCTGCCCCCAATGAGCTCCAGATGCAGGACTGGGTGTGCAAGGGCGCAAGGCGCTGTGCTAGAGGGAGAAGGCAGAGGCAGCCGAGGCTGCTGCTTTTATCTCCTTCGCTCTGTTTATGAAAAGAGAATTAGCGCGTGGTTGCCAACAATTTACTCTGGCGAGGGCGCTCCTCCAGAAATACTTTTACTGCCGTCACAGCGAGCAGACATGGCTCGCCTTCCATCAGCCTTCTCACCACCAGCCGGGGCTGCTGATACCCGAGCCCCAAGAGTGGCGACTCATTGCTGGGGAAGCTGCTGCTTGAGCCCCTCCCAGCCTCTCACAGTGGGTCCGCATGGGTGGGTGGCCAAGCAGCCGGGAGCAGTTGCAGGGAGAGCAAAGCCCACTCTGCTCAACTGCCTTCCCAGAGGTTTCTCCTCCTCAGGCACAGAGGGTGCAGCTGGCTTTGCCTTTGGGGTACCCCAAAGGCTGTGGCACCCCATGCGTCACATCCCGACTGGGATGCAAAGCCCTGCAATCCTCTGGGCAGGGAAGGTTTGCACACTTCTGTAAATGTGCATGTAAATAGCTGTAAAACGAGCATGCTGGGCTGCAGGAGGCTTTTTCCCCAAGAACCCACATCATAGAACTCAAGAAGGCACCACTGTGGCAGCCTTGGGGAAGAGGGATTTAAGATCTAGTATTTTAGAGCAAAACTTCACCCTCTGAGCGCTTTGAATGATACAGAAGGTAGGTGACAAGCAGTGCCCTTGGGCACTGTCTGGGCCTGTCCCTTGGACAGGCAGCTCGCCTGTGCTGCTGTGCCGCCCATGGACGTCGTGGTTCTGGAGAGCTCTGCTGGATTTGGGACAGGATGGGAGTCCAAAAACTGGAAGAAGCTGAAGCCCCATTTCCCAGCAAGATGGGGTCGGTACCGGTGTTTTCCCTCCCAGCACTGCGTAGGCCTGCTGATAGATAATTGGATTAAGAGTGAGCCAGCATCTGCTCAAGGTTATTTATTGCTTTTAAGAGACGAGCTTTATTTGGAATTATTTTTGTCTTATCTTATTTTTGGTACCTGTGTTGGGTCTGAGTTATGGAAACGTCCTGGATGCACCAGCATCCCTTCTGCATGGTGTCAAATGTTCGCCAGGCGAAGGCAGCCCTGTGTTAGCCCTGGGGAGACTTTGGCAGGAGCCTCCCTGCTCTACAGCTGATGCAAGCATCCTCCCGCACTCCCCGAGCTGGACCACTGAGCTGTTTGCCAGCATCATTTGGACATGAGGAAAAATTTCTTTGGACACGAGGAAAAGTTTCTTTACTGCAAGAGTGGTTAAACATTGGAAGAGGCTGCCCAGGGAAGGGGTTGAGTCCCCATCCCTGGAAGTACTTAAAAGACGTGTAGATGAGGCACTCAGGGACATGGTTTAGTGGACATGGTGGTGTTGGGTCGACGGTTGGACTCGATCTTAGAGGTCTTTTCCAACCTTAATGATTCTATGATTCTATGATCACAGTTTATCGCCCTCCCCAGGGATGATGGCCCCATGGGGGATGCTCTGCAGCCCTGCTAGCCACCCGCCGCGCCTCCCTTCCTATGCCACCAAGGGTTTGCAGGAAGAATTCCTCTAGCTCCACACACCCATCCTACTGATGTTTTGGATGCTTTTGACATTCTCCAAGGCGGCTGCCACTGCTTTACAGGCTCATTTGGGAGCTGCTTTTGTACAGAATAAAAAGAAACCACAGCTGGATTGAGGGCAAACGGCAGGAGCTTCCAGCCAGGGCAGAGGGCTGTGCACACCACAGCATTTGGCCCCAGCTCCTGCTGTCATTTCCTTTCCACTAGCTTGTAAACCCAGCACTGGCTGGAGGAAGACCGTGAGGATTCCTGCAGATGCCCCAGCACTTCCCACATGCCCGTGGGACCACAGCATGGGGCTGGGAGGAGGGGTCAGGACTGTGGTTTAGGAGAGGGATTGGTGAGAGGCAATGCCAACACCTGGACTGGATGATTCTCGTGCCAGAGCCTCAGTGGGCAAATCCCAGCCCTCCACCCTCCCATGGCAGCACAGCACCAGTGATGCCCAGATGCTGCTGGAGCTGGAAGTAAAAAGACCTACCCGTGGTCCCCCTCCTCTAGCCAATGCTCAGCTCTTACCGCCAGAAAGGTCTTCCAGTCCCATTTCCTCCAAAATTTCCCCTCCTGGACCCTCCAGTGGTTGGACCAAAGGCAGGGGCTCAGCAGGACTGGGGCTGCTCCCAGCCCAGTCGACAGACACGGTCACATCCGCGAGGCGCAGCCATGCAAAGGGAAGGGGAAGAAAATGCAACTGGGACCAGGCAGGGATGAGCAGGGTGGTTTGTGCCCGCAGGGGCTGCTCTGCGGGTGTGCGTTGGCAGCTGTGTTCAAGGCACATGTGTGTGCATACATGGTTGGAGACAAGCTGCCCACACTGGTGCGCACGCATGTGCTGGTTGCACACGTATGCGTGCGTTTCCCCAGACCTGACATCTGAAATCCTACCTGTGATACCTGCGGCTCACCAGCCCTCCTCCTCCCAGCCCTGCCCTGGCAGCCACCCAAACCAGCACTGACAGGTTTATGATGTTTTCCTCCTCCATCAGCTCCAACAGGCCATGCTGCCCTGTGGCAGTCCATCTCCGCGGCGAAGCTTCCCCGTCTCATCTCGGCTGCTCTCCCATAGCTCATGTTCTGCTTCTGATGACCCAGCTTCAATGGGGTGACCCACAGCTTTGATTTTGCTGTGCATTTGTTTTCCAGGGGGAAATTCATGAGGTTCTCGACCTGTTAAAAAAAAAAAAAAAAAAGGAGAGAGAGAAGGGCTCCTTAAGCTTCATCTGTACCTGCACACATGGGTCCGAATTGCCACAAATGGGTGCCCTCTCCAGGGATCGATACCCAGGTGGTTGTTTGTTTATTTAATTAAAGTGTCACCTTGCTGCCAGGCTCCTTAGAGCTTCAACTGTACCTGCACACATGGGTCCGAATTGCCACAAATGGGTGCTCTCTCCAGGGATGAGGCGATACCCAGGTGGTTGTTTCGAACCATCACCCATCCACAAGCTGGGTCAGGCCAGCTTTGCCCCTGCATTCACACGGCCAAGGCGGCAGCAAAGGTTTAACTCTGAGCCAGGGAGGTCTCCAGTGTCCCCCATGATGCTCCGCCATGGTCCCTGCAGCTGAGGACTCACCCCAGGTCAACCTCCGGACGTCCCAGCACAACAGGTCCCCACTTACGCAGGTAACATTGGCCACACGGATGTTTATCTCTCCCGGCCTCCCTGCCATTTCTGGAGAAATGAGCTCTCCTGGCAGCCAGGGGACGCTGGCCCTGCAAGAGGAGAGCCCAGGCTGGATCCGGACACTGGACACCTCGACCAGCAGCAGGAACACATGCATGTAATTTCTCAGTGCACAGAACCACCGTTTGGGGCTGTCCTCTTCACAGAGGCATTTTTCCCTTACTTCATCAATCTAAATATTGAGGATTTTCCCCGCCCCCCAATTCAGCTGCAAGCCCTTTTCCACGACGCTGCCACAGCACTGTTGGGAATGAGCTAGGCCAGCAACCCCCCCTTCCCCAGGAGGCCGGGCCAATTTTTTTTACTCACTCTTATTCACTGTGACTCTGCCAAGAAGGTGCTCCGTACTTTACGAGCGCCACAAGAGTCCGTCTGCCTGGAGATATGATTCAGGACAGCTTCTTGCACAGGCTGGCATAAAACCAAAGTTTTCTAATTTAAGCCTATCTGTTTGGAAAGGGATTAAGCAGAAATAAGCAGCTGTTTTGCAGAATCACAATGAGCACGCAGGATCTGTGCTCTTGCTTGGCTCAGCAAGAGCTTCCCGGGGAGACGGGTCCTAAATCACAGCGAGAGGAGCCCATCCTGCTGGAAAGTCCTTCCCCAGCACCGGGGAGGATGAGGCAGCCGTGGGAGGGGGACATTGTAAAGGGTTTGTTTGGGTTGTTTTGGTTCCCCCTGCTCCAAGTGGGTTTTAGTGGAAGTATTTTACAGCCCTTTAAAAAAAAGGAAACTAAACAAACTAAAGTATGTTTTTTGCCCTGGGGAGGAGGATCCCCTCTACCTGGCAGGGAGGGCAGACGGGGTGGGAGAGCAGAGCCAGTTTAGGACACGGCTCTCCGGGATGCTACAGGAAGGGCCTCCCACTCCAAGCTGGGCTCTCCCTTCAGAAAGGGCTGTGTGGTGGTACCCGAGCTCAAAGAAACCCCTGGATGAGGAAGGGGTGACAGTGGGGCCAGATTTAAAGCAGTTTCGATGCAGTTGTGGCACCTGCCTTCGCAGGGATTAAAGCAAACAAAGAGCAATTCAATGCCGGGCGTGTGCTCAGCCACCCAAGAAAATCACCAGGGCAAGATGGGCTCCTTCGTGGCAGCTGAGCAAGGGTAACGGCTGCGGCTTTCCTGAGCTCAGAGCGGGGTTATGCTAAACCCCATCACCCAAACAGGCCAAGGACGTACATGGTGTTAAATTTAGCAATGTGGTGTTAAACCGTGAGGGCTTGCCTGTGCATCTGCATCTGAGGAGCATCTCCATAAAGGGTTCCCGCAGCTCCAGGAGCTGAATTTATGTCACCTGCTGAGAGCTGGGGTGCTTTTTGTTTGGGCTATTCCTGAATAAACCAACAGTGGAGCAGCATGAAACTACAAAGAAAAGAAACTGTTGCTGCAAAAGCTGGAAAAGGCCACTTACTTCCCACTGAGCGTGAACAGGCGCAAAGACCTGAGCAATGGAAAAGCAGCATCTTTCTTTAAATAGCTTACTGTAATTGATAGTCCCTCAGTCTGCTCTGTATCACTACTGGAAAAAGCTCATGCCAATGCCAGACCATCGTCTGTACGTACATCTGTGGTATTTGAAGGCTGCAGCGAGGCAGAGCTGAAAGAATAAAAACCCTTTGGAGGGGAAAACATATTTTCAGATTGTCAGCTGCACTCGCTCAGAATCAGTTATAACCTCACTCCACATGTGGTGGCGTTTTAATGAATTCCCCCTTCCTCCCAGGACCATGCTCTAACCTAATTCACACCAGCAAAGGGTGTTTCTAACTCCGCTCCAGCCAGCTCCCCAGGCGCTCCCCGCCTGACGTCAGCAGCAGCAGAGTGAGGTCCCAACACCATCCCAGGCCTGATTCTGCACAGCCTCTGCTGCCATTTGCACTCCCAAAATGGGGCCAAGATGCTTCTCCTGCTGGCATCCACCACTGCTGGGTATGGGCTCCTTGAGGAGTCAAGTTTTACTGGGGTATGAAAATCTGGGTAACTTGGAGCAGAAGACAGCACATGATGGCCTCTCCTTTTCTACTTCCCCCCACCCCCCCTTGAAAATGTCAAAGAGTGAATAGTTACACAGAGCCCTGTCTTCACAATGTGCTGCTCACAGGGCTGCCATTTGGGGCTGGTTTGGGTTTTTTTTCCTTCCTCTTTAGGGGATACGGCTATTTTGCAAAATGCATCACCAACCCATGGACAAGGATGCTGTTTTACCTCTTAAAAATGCCTTCTGGTTCCATGGCCACGTCTCCAGCGAGCATAAAACAGCATCATGAGCTCTGCAGGCTGCAGAAACCTCCATGAGTCACATCAGCAACCAAAGGCTCTCAAGTCCTCCCCCAAAAACCGAAGGACCCTCTGCCATATCCCTCTCGCCCTGAATTCATCAGTTGGCTTCTCCGGTAACACACTCACTCGCATGTCATCAGGAAGGAATTTGTGCTCTGTTTGATAATCGGAGATGAATTGGTACAGCAGCAAAATCCTCAAACCACAAAGCATTTCAGCAGGTCTTTTAAGCCTCCTGCTCTCGTGTGTAGGCTGTCCAAGGACCCACTCATTCCCGGGCATCCCCGGCCCCACTCGTAAATCAAAGCATTCCAGTCCTGGTTTCCTCTACGCGTCCATGAACACTTACAGAGGTTTGTTCTTTAGCATACTTAATCTGGGCAATTGCTCAAAAATGTTAAAATTACCTGCTCCTTTTATGATATAATGACAGCCTGTGGAGGCATAATTTAGCCCAGGCCTGAAGACGTCTGTTTAAAGGTTAAAAAGTCCTCCAAGCTAAACTTTATCCAACAGCAGCAATGAAAAATCAACTTGCCCGGTGTTAATTTTGGTTCCTCTCATTAATGAAGCCGTGCAGGATCACAGCCAAGGGGGGGTCCAGCTTTGCTTTATCCCAGCTTTACATATTCAGTGCAAGGTTTAATCTGGTTCATGGCACCAGATCCCAACAAGGATTTAAAATGATCTGGTTGCTAACTTAACTTGATTCCCATTCCCATCACCTGCCCTGGCTCTCATGGGGACCCTCTGGCTTGAGTCTTGCATGCCAGGAGGCCCTCGGAGGCTGTTCTCAAGGTCATGGCTCCGCTAAGGGCTTAGAGAACAGGTTAATTCCACCAAAACCCATCTGTCTCTACCATTGGCCACACGTCACCACAAGGTCCTTTAAAACTTTAAGTGAAAAGGTCTCTGGGAGGCCAAATCAATGGCTAAACATATTAGTTGAGAGAACACATAGCTATGCTACTGAAAGAGAGAGACAGTTTTTGTCAGTACCCACCTACCCCAGAGATGTGCCCAGGAGCCCCATCCCCACGCAGGTCCTGCTCCCCTGAAATGCAGACCACGCTTCACCCCTCGAAGCACTCAAAATCCACAGTCAGGGCTGGAAGTCTTGGCTGGGACTCCCACAGGGAAGCCCTCGAGACCCCCTGGCTGCAGTGAGTCCGAAGGGGAGCAGGAACCAGCCCCACGTGCTGGGGCACACCAAGTACTCCAGGGGCTGACGTAGGCTTTTGGCTTGTTTAACCTGCACTTCTCTGCTCAAGTGGCTCTTGGCAGCCCCCAGGGAGCAACGTCCTCATGTGCCATCAATGCACGGCGACATCTGCCATTTCACGGCTCCTTCCCATCACGGTATTTCCAGGGAACTCCAGTGCTCCTGCGCAGGGTTGTCGCAGGGAGAGAGTCTGAACCAGGACGCTGCTCTGAAACAAATGCAGAGGGAGTAACTCTTTCCTACAGGGATAAAAAGGAAAGACCCGTTAATCCAGCCTGTAGAGGATAGAGACAGATATTCCTGTGCTGTCGGTGCAGCTGATGGGTTTTGCATTAATGTCCCCCCTTTCTCAGGCTGGCCCCACCACAGCGTGGGATCAGTGCCTGCTCAGAGACCCGGAGGCAAGCGTACCAAAGGGACATAATGACAACCACAGGGAGCTAACATTTTCCCAATCATCTCATAACATCCACTCCCAAAATCTCATCCAGGCAGCACATCCTTTTCCAGGCTCCCGGTGCTGGTGAGCAGCAAAGGAGGCTCCCAGGGATGCGGGGAGCCATTAGCCCCTCTGGTGCCTGGTGTCCTGCATGGCAGTGGCAGAAAGGAACCACTCGCCATCTAAGCGGGGCCCTACAGGCAACCCCCCGATCCCCCGAGACGTGGGATCCTGGCGCCCCGTCCACTGCCGGCAGCCTGCCCTGCGCAAAATGCCTCAGATCTGCATCCAGCACAGCAGGAAAGCCCTCTGGGAGGATATTTCATGCCGTCCTACTGTCTTGGATTAGACCCCAGCTGCCTCCTGAGCTGTTTAAATTTACGGGTCTGAGAAGTGAACTTTCCACCCAGGCAGGGGCTCGCCTAGACAAGGGGCTGAGCAGAGAGCATTGGGTTCAACACCTCTCTGAAATCAGCCAAGGGCCCATTACAGATCTGATTCCAGCCAGCTTCAATTACCAACTCTAGTTACCAACTGCCCTTCGGTTTACTCTCCTTTGCATCCTGGATGCACAGAAACACTTTGGAAACACACATTGCCAGTGGAAAAATGCCTTGCCATGGTAAACAATCCCAAACCAACATCCATGTACCAGCCTCCCAGGAACCGAGTTGGGGCACCCTTTGCAATTAGCTCTGCCAGTGTTTCATTTAAGATTTTTCTGCCTCCCAGCAGGGAAATCCATCAGGAGTCAGCGTCACAGCGAGAAAACCTCACAGGCTTGCATGGGAACCCACAGCTTCTGCGCACAAAGCAGCCGTAGCATGGAGGTTTTTCAGCACTTAAATATTTTCTACTAGTGAAACGGGAACAAACAAGGATCTTTTCTCCCAGTCTATTAATTTTGTTAAGGTTAGGGTTGCTTTCTTTTCCCTTACAGACTGACTGCTGGAGATGTCAGGCTTGCATAGAAGAGCTGCTGTTGGCACCTCTTTGCAGCACCCTCTGGCTCTTGGCAGGGAGCCAGGGAGACCCAGGGACGGGGACACCCTCGGGTCTTGATGCCATTTTTCCAACATCATAGCAAACCAGCCCATGAAGGGGGAAACAGCCTTTCCATCCAAACCACACCCACCTCTTTAACCAGTTTCCCCATTTCTCCCGATTTCCCCAAAGACCCGAGTCAGAGGTGTAAGCTCTACCTGCAAATCCAGCATCATTTTACCCCTACCTGGAGGGCCAGTGTCTACAGAAAGACAGGCACGTACCATCGCTGGGCTCAGCCGGTGGCTGAGGAACAGGGGCAGCATCCTGGGAAAGGCAAATTCACATCCAGCATCAAGACCCAAAAAGCCCCAGCATCCGCCCTGCACCAGTACCACCACCACGGTCTCCCATTGCAACATCTTCTACCCAGCAGAACCTCTTTGTAGGTTTTTGACAGTAACATGCATTTCTAGCACAGCCCAGTTGTCCAAAGGGGAAAATTCCCAGGGAAAGGAGGATGTAGAGAGGCCAAGAACGGAGGTAGCTCCAAAACAGGATTAGACATTTCTGTGGATGACAGGAGTGGCTAGAGTTAGTACAATTAAGGACAACCATCTTGGCCAAGATAGAAACCAAGTGCTGCAGGGCTCCCAGCAATATCCATCTGCTGGAGACCAAGACAAGAGCATCTCCCCACTCTCTCCACACACGACATGTCTCTTCCACCATCCCTTGAGGGAAGGTCCCAGTGGGACTCTGGCTCTGCCCCAGCCGAGAAGCTGCTGTGGAAAGCAGAAAGCAGAGCAGAGAAGGGG
This sequence comes from Aptenodytes forsteri, assembly GCF_000699145.1. Lineage (NCBI taxonomy): Eukaryota > Metazoa > Chordata > Aves > Sphenisciformes > Spheniscidae > Aptenodytes > Aptenodytes forsteri. The sequence continues at coordinate 692,103 of NW_008795475.1, forward strand.
CTGGCTGGGCAGGGGGAGCCGGGATGGGGCAAGGGCAGGGGAATATCTACATTATGTGCCTTTCCTGTTGAATTTGTAGCCTGGACGTTCAAAGCAAAGAGACAGATGTGCCTCCACACCCAGGTAATTTATTCTAGCAGCCTCATTGGAAATCCCATGATTTCTAGCACAATCTCACAACTATTCAGTCATTACTCGCTCCCCACCTGTGATGCTTTAGCAGGGAGGGGGGCAGCATCCCCACCACCCCACAGCTGCCATGCAGTCACCAACCTCGCCAGCTCCAGCCCTGAGGAGCACAGCCAGAACCGCAGTGCTTCGCAGGCATCTCCCCAAATTGCTCCCATGTGGGTGCCATGGCTCCAGCAGCCACCCGGAGCCCTAAGTACTTCCAGGCTGGAGAGGCCTTGGCTGCTGCTTGGCGTCACTCACACCGGGGAATGGGAGCCAGCGTCTCCCTGCTGCCTGTGCAAGCACACCGCAGATGTCCCAGAGGGAACATTACAGCCTTCAGTTACCCAATTAAAAACGTGTTTGAGGGGATTTGATTACTCAGTTTGACAGAGGGAAGAAAACCCTCCAGGTCCTAGCAGCAGTGAGGATTTACGAGCTGGGGCTTTGCTTCAGGTCATTCTGCCTGATCATGATATGTAGCAAAGGAGCAAAAAAAACCCAAAAAAACAACCAGGGAGTGATGGTTTCTGCATTCCTGCTGCTTGAATCAGACATCTTTCCTGACAGCTCCAGTCCCCCCGGCTCCAGGGACTCAAGGAAGGTGCAGCAGCGGGCAGGATGCACTGGAGCAGGTCCTCTCTGCCATCCTGCATCGAGGACTGCCTGGGGCCTCCTGGAGAGCCACATCCTAAACCAGCTCCACTCTCCCACTCCTCTTCCTCAGGCAGGAGGTGATTGTAGGTGTAAACGCTTCCTCATCACTTGCGAACACCTCCTAGGGATGTGGTGAATCCTTTCTCTCCAGTTTGCCAAAGGGCAGAATCTGCTTTCTTTCCGATCCAGGGTAAACACAAGCCTGGCATTAACCCTGCTGTGTGGCTGGGTTGCCTGCTCCTAGGGTACCCCCTGGCTCCCTCCCCTTCATCTCCCTGTAAAAGCATCACCCTCAGGTTGGGAAATGAGGGAAGACAAGTCTCACAGCCGTCTGCCTTATTGCACCGTGTGAACAGCATCCAGAAATGCCTCCAGACAAGATGATTACTAACAAGGGATCAGGGATCACATGTATTCATTGCCACAGCAGTGAATGAGGAGACGTGCGACCACCAAACCCCTGTGCGGGCTCAGAGGAAGCCAGCCCGGGGTTAAGCATCTCCCTTAGGGCCCCAGGAGCATCCTCCTGCTCACCTTCCTCACCTGCTTCAGGCCACGGTCAAGGACAAGATGCCGAGTTAACTGTGCTCCCACCTTGCTCTTCACTTGCCTTCGTGCATAGCACCAAAGCATCTGGTGTTTCTCTTCAAGGCAATATTAAAATGAAAGGAGAAAAGTTACAAGTTATTTCAAAGGTCTTTGCTTCAAAAACATTCAAACCAAATTTACGCACCAAAGCCATAAATGTCCCTTTTGTTTCACACACAAAATAAACCTCGGCAATATGATTCCTCTAAATTTATGGTTCTTCCAGAGCTATTAATTCAGCCCAGGTCTTTTCTTCTCCCTCCCCACCCCCCCACCTTAAGTCAAATAATTCATAAATACTTCACGCTGGAGTGTACTTTATGAGCATTATTATGATCACTTGAATGTGGAAATGCCTATGAAGTTATTACAATAGTTTTAATACACCACAGACTCCTCAGCGGTACGGATAGCGAGGTATAAAGCAACGTCATCACACACTGGAGGGGAGAGCATAGTAAGGATCCTGTAGCCCATATATGTCTCTGAATCGAGTCAATGACAACGTCTGGGGCGAGTTTTAGTTTGCCGCACTCCAGCTCAGGAGGGTTGTGTGTATCGCTGGCCAGAGTGAGGCGTGGCTTAGGTCCACAAGTCTCCATACAATTTTCAGACTCAAACCCAGAAAAAAAGACAAAAAAAAAAAAAAAAGGTCAGAGGTGCATCAGCAGAGCCATCATAAACATATTTAGAAGAGCAGGTAACTAACTTACTTGGAGTCCCCAGGCATGCAGGGAGGCACAGATAAGCCAAACTGCCCTCGTCAGAAAGTAGACATTATTTTTTCTGTCATCCTTGCACACGTCACAGGATGGCCCACTGTTGAAAGCCAGAAATTAAGAGTTGCAGGGCTGCATCCCCCCAAAGATATAGCTGAAAACCATTGGTCTCTCTAATGGAAAGAGGCAGAACACTGCAGCTATTAGACTACACCTACATGGAAATAGGAATTCATCAAAATTAAACGTATTTTCCAGGGTTGCTGAGCCATACAGGGCCTTTCCTCAGGGTATCTCAAGGAAGGGGCTTTACACATGCTTCTGGATTCTGCATTTCTCCTCCTCATTCTCCCATGTAAAATGGATCACTGGGGGCAACCATGGCCCAGAAACCGTAAAGCCAAAAATCAGTGGGAGCATGTTTGAACTCCCCGAGAGGTGCTGTAGGACAACCCCTCCAGCACCCAAAACCAGCTGCCCCGTGACCTTCCCCAAGACCACCCAGAAGGAGCTGCAGAAAGAGCCCACGAGTCCTGCCTGCCTCTGAACCACCACTGCTCCCCAGGAAATCAGTCTTTTTGTCTCGAAAGAACTCCTACAGTAATTGCCTTCATATCTCAAAGGTGTCTTACAGCCACAGAGGTGCAAATATTTATCCATACTTGGAATTGCAGAGTGAAGCCTAACTAAGTGTTCCCAGACACTTCAGCAATTGTTGTTTTAAGACCTGAACCATAGACACCTGGCTGGAATTAACCAGCAGATGTGAACACGGAGGCAAAGCAAAGCCCTTATTAACCCTTCACACATCAATGTCAAGGTCACGGGCTGTTTCACTGGGGCAGCCTGTACCTAGATGTCAGCTGTCAACAGCCTGGGAATCCCAAAGCAAGAAATGTCCTCCACTGATCAGGGCATGAACTGGTAGCAAAATTTATCATGCTCCTGTCACCACTTGAAGGCTTGCTGCGCTGAGGTGCTCACTTGTGAATAACAGCAATAATAAATGTTTATTACTAGATAATAAAACACAAGAGCAAACCACCTTCTGTATGGGCTCTGTCTAAAATCAATAGGAGTTTAAGCATCTCTTTAAGGGAAAGCATTCACTTTGCACGAGGTGGTTTCAAGTAGTTCACATCATCAACAGCTCCCCCTCAAGATCAAAAATCCAAGCCCTTCAGAAGCGATCAAGCACAGACCTGGGAAAGTCCCACAGCCTCTCCCATGGTAGGCAATCAAGCCACATTGTCCCAAGCTCAAGCCCCCCAAAAATACACAGCATCAGTGACTTCTCCAAAGCCACTGTCCTGGGAGGGTCAGGACAAGGCCGTGCCCCTGTGACTCCAGCCAGGGTGAATTCCCGGGGACCTCCTATACGAATGTCTTCACTCTCATCAGTTCTTTTCCAGGAAGGGACAAAAGTCAACGAAACTAAGGAAAAACATTGGCACAATGTTCCTTCTCCCCTACATGGGGGAGGGAATTGGCCCACAATAAAATGCAACCTGAAATTAGAAGGCAGCTCCTCAAAGGCTGTAGCATTGAGTACCAGGACAAGCCCAGCTAAACCTGGCTTAATACAGAGCTAGAGCAGAGCGAGGTCCCAAGGCAGGACCCACAAACCGTAACTGAACGGAAGACACCTCCTTCACGGTAGAAGAGTCTGTGCTTTTATGTCCAGCTAAACCTCCCAGCGAGACACCCAAGACGAGGCGCTGTGGAGTCTACCTTAATGCTAACCCATACAAACCCCAGGTGGGGACGTGGTTGGCGTCATATCATTGGTGGTTTTCATATCAAGATGAAAAGAAAGACTATCTCTGCCCCATTCTGCCGGTCCTTTTCATTGTGAGATGTCTGGTGATGGACAGCTCGCCTGCTTTGAAGTGGAGACGGATCCAAGAGCCGGAAAGGTGCAAAGCCTTCCTTGGCAGACAATGTGCCATGGAGCTCACCTTGCAAATCCATCATTTGCAGCTTCTTTGGGGTGGGCATGAAGGGAGGGGATATTTCTAAGCAGATTATAAACCTCTGCATGAGTCCCACCAGTCAATTCATTTGAATCATCTTATGTCCTCCCCAAAAGCCATGAGAGAGAAGATCTGTTTACTCTGCCATTGACCCATGACATCCCTCTGCCGCTAAGCAATTCTGATTGTGGGACTTAATGCAGAACAAAAAAAAAAAAGACAACCTTATATTTTAAAGCAGAGGAGAAAAACCTTCCCAGATCTGTCACTGTAGATATTAGCCCATTGCCAGCTACAAAAAGCTGCATTCTTGACTGATGTTGGTTTTCATGGCCCATTTGCTCGTTTGCTTCAATTTCCCCTCCTCGATGGGAACTGGCAAACTTTAGAGACTGGCTTTTGTAGGCTTGCTGGCAGGCTGGGAGCTGTTTCATCCAGCCAAGGACAGGATGCAGGGGACCAAAGGAAGGAGAGAAGCAGAAGAGCAAGGGAGAGGGAAGGTCAGAGTTTAAATGAGCGCAAGGGAAGATTTGGAGAGAAATTAATGAGAACAAGGGGTTGAGTTGAGAAGAGGAAGTGGGTTGGATGGAGGAAGGGTCAGTCTCAGCCATCCATCTCCCTTTTTCCCTCCTGCACCTGAGCAGGATCAGGCCTTTCCTCTCTTCTCGTTCAGTGCTGAGGTGAAAACAGCTTGGGCTTCCAGTTCTTCTATAGAGCAGGTTTAAGAAACAGCCTCACTGGTTCACAGCTCAGCCAGCAGCAGAGTCCAACATCAGCTCCCTGGAGAGGTAGCTGATGCCAAAGCAGCAGAAAATAACCCTGTAAACAAGAGGCAAAGGACAAGGTCCTCACACAGACCGCCACACCAGGTCAGGCCAAGGGCTCAGTTTCCCTCACAGCTTCTCTTTAACAGTGACCATAAGAGGATGCCCAAAGAAACGTAAGAACAAGACAAGCGTATATGATATTACTCCAAGTTCTCTCCCAGTCTCCAGCTGTTTCCAGCTCAGAGGAATTCTTGAGCCAGATGTACTTAGTAACCCCTCAGCAATTTCTCCTACATGCAATTGCCCAGTCTCCTCTTAAACCCATATAAACTTTTAGCATCCACAGGCTCCTTTGACAACAAGGTCACGAGGCAAGATCCTGCGCTGTCTGTTGACATTGCTCCCTCCAGCTCTGGAGGACTCCCCTGCCTGTCGGTGAGGTCGGACAGTATCACATCCTCTGTTCTTCAGACCACGCAACCTTTGAGCAGCTGCCCAGGCCATCAGACACTGCCTCCCTCTCCAGCCAGGCGCTGGGAAATGAACAAAGACCACAAGAGCCGGACTCATCCTAAAGGAGCTAAAAAAACAACAAGGAACTTCCAAAATCTGCATCCTGCTGCGCTTGAACAAAGAAAGTCCCACGCGGCCAAGCAGGTGTGAATGCAGCCAAGGACCAGGATGCTTTTCACCACGGCTACCTCGACACTAAACAATCTGCTCCCCGGGCCAGGGCAGAAAAACTCCCCCCAGTTCAGAAAAAAAAAAAAAAAAAACAGGGTCGTGGAAACACCCTCAAAGAAAGTCCCACGCGGCCAAGCAGGTGTGAATGCAGCCAAGGACCAGGATGCTTTTCACCACGGCTACCTCGACACTAAACAATCTGCTCCCCGGGCCAGGGCAGAAAAACTCCCCCCAGTTCAGAAAAAAAAAAAAAAAAAAAGCAGGTCGCTGGACAGCACTGGTTACGCCTTTCTGCGTGTTTTTGTACCCAGGAAAGTCAAACAGGCAATCAGGGAAGGGAGGATTTGCTGCTGATCACCAGGGAGAAGGGTGTGGGTGAATTTTCCTGTTTACGAGATGTAAACAAGCCCTGCAGAGCAGGTCAGGCCACATGATGCCCTCTTATCATGAGCCATTTCGTTTGGCATAAACACCAGCCCCCAGGTCAGGGCCATAATCTCTCCCAGATGCTTTTGTCCATGGGCCCGATCTAAGGCTTCAAACCTAAAGTGGGGGATGAAATAATCCCCACGCACTGCCTTCTTTCTCTAGCATCTCTTTTCTACTCCAAAACATATTTCCCTGGTGCAGGAGGTTGGAGAATGGTTCCTACAGGAGGTGGCCATAGCTCTCCTCCACCCACCACCGGGGCCATCGCAGCAAGCGCAGAGCTGCTGTGCAGCGCTGCAGGCAATGAGGCTTTACCCTGATGCAGAGCCTGGGAAGGGAAGGCTGGGCCAGGGGCTGCTGCCCTGAAGAGCTTATGGGAGGTAGCCACGAGCCCTCAGCCTGTCAGGGAGTTTAACCTGACCTGTCAGTCAAGGCCTCCATTTCCCAGGCTCCATCCCCATCACAAACGAACTTGTCTCACAAAGCCCAGTCCAACGTGACAAGTGTTTATACAGGACTAATGAGTGTCTCCGTCCCCAAGGACGCCGTAGATCACTCAGGCACTGAGGTCCAGACACGCATGCTGTTTCCCTTGCTGCATACAGGCTTGCAAAGAGCTGCAGCCCTAATTTAGCAACCTGATTTAGAATCATAGAATCATTGAGGTTGGAAAAGACCTCTAAGATCATCAAGTCCAACCATCGACCCAACACCACCACCCATTTAGTTGAAGATGTTCCTGCCCAGGGCAGGGGCTTGGACTAGATGACCTTTAGAGGTCCCTTCCAACCCAAACTATTCTATGATTCTAATTCTGCCCCACTGCAGGGAGCAGCCCGGCATGCTTTGGGCTATGCTTCTTTACACAGGGAACCTGCACGTGGCAGGAACATTCTAATTCGCCCCACTGCAGGGAGCAGCCCGGCATGCTTTGGGCTATGCTTCTTTACACAGGGAACCTGCACGTGGCAGGAACCGCTGGTGCCTCTCCGGAGGGGATGGCTGGTCCAGCAGCAAGGCGCTCTGCTCCTGCGCAAAGACCATGCGCCATCCTCCCAGCCTGGCTCTCTGCAGGACTGTCCACCAGATCAGCAAGCAACCACAGGATGTTCGCCTTCATGGTTTAGCCATGCAAACCATCTGAGAAAGAAAAGCACCATTTTCTCATTTATGTGCCTTAAATATACCAGAATTTGAGTAGGAAAACACCAGCCTCTCCCTCAGGCCTCTCTTTATGCTACACCACAAATATCTGGTGCAACTCTCTCCACCTCTCCAAGGAACCCAGGCTCTGCTGGATTCACCTCCCTGAGCCTCTCTGGAGAGGTTCAATAGCCACACAAAGTGTCAGGGCCCGTCAGCAAATGGCTGCGATGCTGGGTTTGGGCCATGCATTCCTGACAGCCGCCTCTGCCCACGCAGGGGCTCCTTCCAGCGGAGTCCTCAGGGCCCCATAACCTGGCAGCCTCCTTGGAGCAGACATGCGTTACCCCCATCCCACGCAGCCCGGGCCGTGCTCCACCACAGGGCGCTGCCTTCGGATGGGGAACCTGTGGCCAGGGAGGAACCGGCCTCCCCGCTCTCCCCCTGCACGTCCCCTCTGCCTTGGTCAGAGGTTGGTGTGACCCAGGGGTGCCAAGTACCTCCACATCCCCAGCTTGGCCCCGGCAATGTCGGTCAAGATGTCAGCTTCATTGGAGAGGAGAAAAGGTGCTGTCAGCATGGTCTCAGCTGGGAATTGTGATGCCTTTGGTTTCCAGAAACATTTGAGCACTTACCTCCCTCATCCTTTGGGAGATGCATAGCTTTATCAATGCAGTTGGTGCCCACCTAGATGGATTCTTCCTTCTCCACACGGCTCTCCTTATGCCCTCGGCAGCTCCTGGGATTCACACTCACTCATGCCTCTGGATTTCATGCAGATCTGGGCTTTGCAAGAACACGTAGCAGCACCAATGTCCTGCAAAAAACTGCTGCACAGGAGGCAGCAGTTAAGAGGAGAGACAGAGGCTCCCGCTGCTGCAGATCCTGCACCCAACATGCTCTGGTCCACCACAGGTCCCGTCCCTTTGAACAATGAAATCCTGGTCCCCCAACACCTGAAAAGCCCTGAGGCAAAGGGCCTGATGCTACAGGGATGGGCAGAGATCCTCAGGGCAGCGGGAGGTGCATCACAGCACACTGACTTCTTTCACACTGGTGTCCAAACAGGCTTTCGCTGGTAACGACTTTCAGCGCTGCCGCCCCCGGACTGGGAACTGCAGCAATTGTCCTATAAAAACCTCAACTGGAGAAGACAAACCTCCCAAGAAGAACTGGAAGACGCTGCAAGGAGAGGGTGTAGGGGTTTCCACGTGTTTATTCCGCAGTCTCCAGCTCTGCCAAGACCAAGCTGAGCTCAGTAGTGTCAAGCACAGAGTACGGCCATGCCCATGTCAAGATTGAGCTGCCCTACACATGTCCAAGCCCTCCACACACCCAAGCAAAGGAGAATTCAGATCTCCAACAACTACCGTCATTCAACAGGAATGAGTCTGACCCAATCCCACATTTCAAAGACCTACGAGATCCCAATGTCGTCCCTCCTTCCCCAGCTCCTCTTCTTGGATCCCTAGAGGTGAAGCCTAGACCTGTGCAAATAGCTGGTCTATCCTTTAAAGATCAAATTTAAAAGTTAGGAAGAGGAAAATTTTTTCTCTTTAGGTCAACCCAGAATGAAACCTTCCTATTTGTCACAGCAAAACATTTTTTTTTTCCTTAAGTGGAGACAATGAAAACATTTTGTCCTCCCCAAAACAAAATGTTTCTCTGCTTTCAAATGCATGTTTGAAGGCACTTGCAGTCCCCCGGTTTTTTAATTAAAGGCAGGCAAATTTCAAATGGAGAATGACACAGTGTAATAAAAAGTTAAAGCATTTAATTTCAAGCATATCTTAAACAAAGCCTGCAGTTTTTCATCCCCAAAATACTTTCTTTTTTTCCACTTCAAACTTTGGTTTAAGTTGTAAATAATTTCAAAGGAACCAAAATAACCTTTATTTTCCCTACAACCAAATGTTTTATCTTAATTTCAGCCAGGCTAGCTTAAAGTGACTCTTCTCAGTGGTGCCCAGTAAATGGACAAGAGGCAAGGGCCATGAGTTGAAATACAGGAAATTCCCTTTAAACAGAAGAGTTGGTTTTTTGTTTTTGTTTTTGTTTTTTTTTTTACACTGTAAGGGTGGTCAAACACTGGAGCAGGTTGTGCAGAGCAGTTGTGGAGTCTCCATCCTTGGAGATAATCAAAATCTGACTGGACACAACCCTGAGCAACCCCCTCTGACTGCTCCTGCTTTGAGCAGGGCGTTGGATTAGACAATCTCCAGGGGTACCTTCCACCCTCAACCATCCTTATTATGTGCGATTTTATCACGAACTCAAAGAGGAAGCATCCATGCCCTGCAGTCTCTTCCCTGGGGATTCCCAGGGCTACACCAGCCCCGTTAAACCACCACGAGCTGCGGCATCACCAGCCCTGCCGAGTCTGAGAGTCGCACAGAGCTTTGTGGTATTTTCAAGCTCCAGTTCCTGGGATTTTGCAATTGAGTGTTTAAAACAAAATGCAAATTTCTTACCCTCATAAATGAAAACCTATAACCTCTGCCTGACCTGTAAAGGGGAAAACAGAAGGCAGATTTGTAAAAGAGAAACCCGCAGGCATTTAAAAGGAGCCGTCCTGTGAGCAGCCAGTCTGAACAAGCCGGATTTCTGCAGACCGCACACCTCCTGCTTGGATCCTTCGGTGTCCACTAAGGTGTAAAGTCTGAAAAGCTTCTCCCAGAGCTGGGTATTCAAAATGTCCTGCGCCTGTGTGGATTCTCTGGAGTTTAGTAAGAGGTTTAGCTTGTGCTGGAGCATCGATGGTCTTAAAGCTCTTTTCCAACCTTAATGATTCTATGACCACACTCATTAGGGTACTCATTCCTTTCCTGGTCACCTCGTAAGACCTCGATGGCCCCACAATCCTGAGCCCACTGTCAGTTTGCACTGAAACTGGCCGCCATCAGCACCCAGCATTTGCTGGGCACCATCAGCTGTGTCACTGCCACGCAACAGGCTTAACGAAAATGCCAGTGACTTCAGGAAAATTTGGGAAATGCCCAAGCTTGTCAAAAAGGGGTGGAAAGAAGAGTAAACAGGCTATGGATTTTTCTCATTTGGGCTTTTGGAGAGTGTCGGAGCCTGTCATCATCTCCACCTAAAGACCTCTGGTGGACTCAGGAAACAGGAGCGTGAATGGAGAAAGAGGAGATCTTTGAGTATGGAAATCTCAGACCCCATTCATCCCCAGGACCTCCCTCTCTGGGATGCTCTGCCAGATGCAAACATTTTAATGTCCTGGTCATTAAGACAGACATTTAAAATGCCTTGAATTTCAATAAGACTCCTAGAAACCACACAGACCTCGCAAATGTGCACGCACATGAACAAGCCGCAGCCCTGCGGTGCACCCGCACCCCACAGTGAGCTCTCGGCTCCAGCAGCCTGTCCCATGCAGCATTTGGGGAAGGTTTGAGTTCAGCTGCCGGTGAAGCCCCACATCCCCAGTTTGCCCAGTGACCATCTCTCATCCCTTTCCTTTGCAAAGGTCCTTGGGCCAGCGGCAGGACCTTTTCAATATTGGTTTTTGGAAAAAGCATCTCAACCCGACTTTAAAGAGCCATCAGACTTAGGCTGGGGGCAAACTTACCATTTCTGCTTTCCGCTTTGGAGAAAGCCACCGGGAGACTTTCACCTCGCAGCCCCAGCCATCTCCTGGTGCAAAGTGACCTCTACAGCCCGTTTCGTGCATCTCCCATCGCAGCCAGAAGCGAGATTCCCCGCAGGCTGGGGGGGATCCACCGCCCTCCTGTGGCAGACTCCAAAACAGGTTTCTGTCTGACTTCCATCCGCGTACAAGAAACAGCTGGATTTGCTGTAGTAATAATAATAATATCAGCATTTTTGAACAAGCCAATAATTTCTATCATAGGTTCATACAGGTAGGAAAGTAACCTAGAGCCTCTGGGTTGCTGGTGACCTGCAGGATTGCAGAAAGTCCCCATCAGCACAAGCTCTCACTGCCCAAAAATGAGCATCAAATTCAGGGAAGTAAAAGAAAGATGCTCACATGACAGTCAGTGTCTTTCCAGAAGTGACATACCGTCCTTCTCTTCCCCTCATGTGAGTATTTGGCTCACAGACTGAAAAAACACGCTATCAAGTAACATAAAAACACGCTTTTCCAGGTGAGAGGAGCATGTAGAGATACGAGAGAGGCTGGAACAGGGTAAAAAAAACACCCAGCACCAGGAAGGACCTGCTCCTGCACAATCCATTCCCTTGCCTTGTTATTGCCTCCTCCAACTCGGCAGGACTCTGCAGGAGTTGGGCACAGCACAGGAAAATCCCCAGAGGAATTGCAGTGCTGGAAAACCAGCTTGGTGCAGTGTTCACTTCATACATCCCAGCATACCTAAAGAAAATGGAGTCCCAACAAAACCAGTTGGCCTGGCAAGCAGAGATGGGCTAACTCAACCCATCAGTATGTGCTCAATGAAATACCTCCGTGACCAGATGGATGGGATTTGGAAAAAGTACACTTGCTCCAAGTCCCGGGACTGCAGCCAGTAGATGGCATTCATATGCTATCGTACGCATACGTATGCTATCATATGCTATGAGGCTTAAACTGCCTTGGAAAACACGAGAAGAGTATTTTTCATAAAAAAATGAAGGTAAAAGGCAAATATTCACTTTAGCCGGAGATGAGCCTGAGGACTTCGATAATTAACTTTGGAGCCATCAAGTGTTACAGACTTCCTGGCATCTCCTTCTGTCCTCATAGATCTTCTGTCTGCTTCTAATATAGAAATATGTAATATAGATAAAGAAATATAATGCATCCCTAAAGCATCCATAAGTATCCTGTGTATCCTGGACCATAGGGATGCCCAAAACATGAGATGCGAGCGAGGGATACCCCATCATCCCCTCTGAGGTCTGACCCAGGATCTACCAGGCTGAGCACGCACACGGCGAGGAGCTGCCGGCATTTGGCTAGCACTGATGTGTGTCGCTTTCTCTACAGTGGCATCCACTGGACTGAGGAAATACTGTCCTCAGCACCTCGTCCCACAGGAGCCGCTCATCCTAAGAGAACAACAATGTCGGCATGGAGCTACGCCACTTGCGTTTGTAAGGGCTGGAAACCAGCCATCTCCCTGCTGAGGTCCAAAGGTCCCCGTTCCCAACACGTGGGACATGTGAGCGCCCAGCAGGCACACGCGGTTACAGGAGAAGGATGGAATGGGTGAAGTGATGGGAGAGGCGCGGTGTGTCCTAGGTGGGCAGCCAGGGAGTGTGCCAGAGCAGGGCCTTGCGAGACTGTGACTTTACCTGCAGCACACACAGCACATCAGCCCTTCTCCTGAGCCTGCAGACCTCGGCTGGTGCCGCTGGAGAGCCCCAGCACCATGCTGAGACTGCATGAGAGGGCTGCATGAGAGCCAGGACCAAGACAGGACTCCTTACCATAACAGAAAAAGAGGTGCAATAGGTAGACTGCTTCCACCACACAGCACTCCTCCATCTCCCCACCACGCCCTGATCTCCAGATCACCACAGCCCTTCTGCCCACCGAACAGCCCCGACAAAAAGCACATGCATCGTTTGCAGATGGTAACAGGAAAATCCCAGGGCAGCAGGCACAGGCAGACTTCACAGTCCTGCTCTATCAGTTGATATAATAAAAGAGATGTCCTCTCTCAGACCGTTTCTGCTAAGACTCAGAAGACAAACCCTTACACTTCCTTCACTTGGGGGTCACTACTAAAGCTAGAGCTACCTTCATCTTTGTACAGCACCAAGCACGTTGGCTGCACGATGCAAACATGGCGGGGATTTTTGACAGCAGACATCAAACTAACCCTGCCTCTACCAGCAGCTGGGTTGAGGCTTTGGCCAGAGCTGGAGGGAAAGCTGTTTGCTGAAGCCCAGGAACCAGAAGGCAGAGATGTGAGCCCAAGTCTGGAGCAGGTGAAAAATCACTGCTTCTTCATTCACTTTTAGATTTGCAAAGGAACCAGCAAAGGTCTCGGGCTCTAATGCAGTCACAGACATGCTGGAAGCAAGGAACAGGGGTTGATCCCCCAGCACAAGGAGGACTGTCTGTCGGGTCTGTCTGTACAGCCCCTGGCACCAGAAGAGAGACCAGTGCCTGAGGTTTAGGTACAAATCAGCTTTACATGTGCAAGGCAAGATGGACCATTAAATCCTGCATCCTACCACACGCTGAGGCCACCTTTTACTTTCTCAGTGAATGATGCACTGTATTAAAAAGCCCTCCTCTTCCCACCCACCCCTCCCCAGCTCCCACACCTCCTCTAGGACCAGATCCTGCTGGATGATGGGCATCCCTCCCTCCCACTGAAAGCAGCAAGGAGACAGTGTGCTCAGCCCCTGGCAGCATCATTCATCCGGAGGAAGAGTGTAGGGAGATATTTGGTACCTCGCAGCCAATTGGAAGAGAGGTGACACTGAAAGGGGGGTGCTTCCAGCTCCTCTCTCCACCCATCCTCCATAACACCCCCCTCCCTGTCACCACCACCACCGCCATCCTCCTCACACACAAAAGCAGTGAAATTAGCTGACTTAAGAGAGCTGAGGCTTAGCCAGCTGCAAGCGGAAAATAATAATAAAATACCTTGGAGGGGAGGGAGGCAGCAGAGGAAACAGCAGCCATGGAAGAATACAAATAACTGCCCTCAATTCCCCCCCACCCAGCAAAATCCAAATCACAAAGCAACGATTGCTGTGAGAAAGGCCGACCTAGATGCATCCCCACACTCCTCCGCTGAGAAAGCCGCACACATCTGCATCCGGATCCAGGCACTGGACCTCCTGAGCAGCCCATCTCCGTCGGGAGGAATGCCTAGCTGGGATACAGGCAGGATCTTCTTTGTTCCTCATTAACCACAAGCATCGGTGAGTACAGCATCATCTGGGCTTCCATACTGCTGGGCAATGTTTGATGTTAAGAAACATCAGACTCCAGCCTGGCATTTGCTTCAATGCCTTTCTCTTCCTCCCTCCATGATGCCTTCAGGGTTAGCAGAAAGCAGATGACAGCGGTGGGGAGGAGGGAGGGAAGGTGGGGTCTCTCTGAGGCCCAAGGTATCTCCTTTGCCTGCATGTAAGGAAATAAAAAATGGAGACACATGTGACCGTGTCATGGGCATCGCATGCAGCCAGGCGTGGGGGTGAGGACAGAATACATAATGTGCATGCTGGGAGGACAGGCTGAGAGACACCGGCCAGGGAGAGAGCCCTGCAAGGCTCACAGCCAGCTCTTTGCTCCGATTCCTATCTCTGCCAGCGCCTGTAATAAAGACGGATGCTGGATTTACTCAGGCCTCTACGTAGCTTCATTCCTTTAAAGCAGATACACACAGACAGATTTGTCTCCCTCCAGATCTTCACCAGCGACACCCTCTGTAAATTCAAGCCTCCAAAGGAAGCAGAAGCAGCACTGGCTCTCTAGAAGAGCCTTATAGCAATGGGTCAAACTCTGCTAGATGCTGATTTCCCTGACATCAGGGGACAGACAGAGTAGCTCCATCCACTTGGGAAACCACCCTAGGTCCCTTATCCCCAAAAAAAACCCCATTACTATCCAGCCAGTGCCTGGGTACATTTACAGTGTAAAGGCTGAGCTCAGGAAGAACATTCAAAACTGTCCTGCAGTGGATGGGTTAATGCATGTGCCCAACATACAAGCCGATTTCACTTGAACATGTTCTATGCAAGATAAGGCCTGACCTTGTCCTCCTCCAGGCTCAGGTGCTACTAAGCTCAGCTGCAGCAGCATCCAGCTGAGAGCAGTGTATCTGCTTTCTAACCTGCAAGGACTGGTCCTGAGCCCTCAGCCAGACTTTGTTAGGAGTTGCAGGTGCAGTTCCTGGGAAATAGGTACAAAGGTCTGATTTTTGCTGGCTGGCAGCATAGGAACCTTCTAGTGAAGGCAAACAATATATGGTTCTAAGGACCCCTCGCGCTGCTGGGCTGTTAGTATGAGTGACAACAAGGCTCACTGGATTTGAACTTCTGTTCATACCAGTGCTGGAGAAAGCCCAAACTGGGAACAGCACACCCACCTTGCCTCCATTTGAGGTGCTCCAGTTTTTTGGCATCTGCTTTGGTTTACCTGGGAGCAAGTCAGAGATGTGAATTCTTCAGGGGTGTGGAAGGACATTCAACATCCCTGCGAAGGCCTCCTCGCCCTCCTCCATTTCTCTCTGGGTGCGGGGACAACCATGGGGATGGAGCACAGACCAGGCAGCAGTAGTCAGGAATTTCTCTGCAAAACCAAAGCCATTAACTTCCGCCCAGGCCAGAAAAATGGAAACTGGTGCCACTGCCAAAACAACCTGAAACCAGCCTGGGAGGAGCTATTTCTTCTCTTCCCTTTCAGCCACATTTCATTTCCCTCAGCAGAGGTGCTTGTTAATGTTGAGATTAGTATTGGAAGAGAAGTAGCAAGGGAAATCGGGTGGGCATCAGCCCAGACCGTGTTGATCCTCAGGGAGAAGAGCCAAGGTCACAACAGAGCAGAGATATACCTGTTGCTTTGATCCAGGGCCAACCTCACTTCTTCTTTCTTGTCCAAGGTGTGTCAAGTAACCACAAAACCCCATGTCCTTGCCTTGTTCCTTTTGCAAAACAAGCAGCTACCATGCTGCTTCTCTGCGGAGCATGGTATCAGCGTACCTGCACTGAACGGTTCAGATTAAATGCTCCCCGGTAGCGATGCTCAATGCCAACCTCTCTGCCTTCCACCTTCCAGCCTGCGCCCTTCCTTGAGGGAACCACTGTGCAGCCAAACCCTCTCTGAACACGATGGGAACCACAGAAGCCACTTTGCGGATGGAGAACGTGGATGTGAAGGAGGAGTGGCAAGACGAGGACTTCCCCAGGTTTGTTCCCTGCAAAAAAGCCAGGGAGAATTTTATTTCTTCCTGTAAGAAACCAGCAGGGCATGGAGCATGCAGGTCCCTCCCACCAGCCTCAGAGGCAATGGGAGTCTTAACTCCAACAGGGCAATTCTGGCCAGAGAACAGAGCTTTTGTAGCAAGGCTGCTCTGAATGCTTAAAAATTTTTGGGAGGCTTCTGGCAACCCTCTGTGAGCATGCCAAGGAGAGGGTAAGGAGCCGGGTGCGGAGGACAGGGAGATTAGCATGGATGGATGCGTGCATATAGGACGGATGGATGCATATAGGGATGGATGGATAGATGGACTCCTTCCCAGTCTCTGAATCAAGCAACGTCTCCCCAGGCAAAGCAAATGCTGCTTCACCAGGAATTTGCCACAGGAAGCGGAGTCATTGGGATGCAATGTCCGCTGGCACTGACATGCAGAATCTGAATTGTTGCAAACCTTGTAAGAAATAATGCGTGGGTGACAGAAGGTGCCAAAGTGGCAGCTTTCACCTTCACAGATACTTTATTAACTGCAGAGTGCCAAAAAAAAAATCCCTGTAAGCTCAGTGTGTGCTGAACTCCCTGCAGCCACCCAAAAGGTGCACCCACCCTCATCCTCGCCCCAGCGTTGCCCCACACGTCCAGTGCTAAAGCCCATGGCCCAGCAGCAGCTCGCTGGGGCACACACAGCATGGCCAACACCAAGCCTTGCTGCAGCTGGGGTCTGGGCTGCTGAGGGGCTTTTCAGGGCTGTCTCGCCCTGTCCCAGCTGCAGCTGAATTCCCCCGGGCAGCCCACAGAGCCCCTGTATTCACAGACAGAGGCGCAGTGTGCTGTGCGGGTGGGCATGCACAGCCCCTGCCGTGCTAGAAAGGGTCTCCTGTTTCCCCTGGCATCGGCAGATGAGCTTAGCTCTGTTTACCCTGGGTCCAGCTGCATCGCTAATCTAAGCACCTCTGTCTGCCAGCCCAGCACCCGGCTCACAGGACATGGCTTGTCCTTCCGCTGGCCCCAGAGGTGGGCTCAGACAAGCCCTTGGGTTTCTAGGATGGATTTTTCTTTCCTCTGAGAGCAGAGCTGGGCAGAGCTTTGGGCTGGTGGACCTCTGCCAACCTAAGGCTCCCCCCGAGTGCTGTGCCAACAAGCTTTTAATTGAGTAGAAAGGAAAGTGAGGTACAGAAAGGAAAGCATTGACCCAAGGCTCCCTAGAAAATCTGGGGACAAAACCGTTCTAGCACCTGGATACCTAGGCACTAACCCACACCATCATGTTGGAGCAGGAGCTGCCAGGCTCCGTTTCGCACTTGCCATGCAAGCAGCAAACTTACCCCAGCCACAGTCAAGCCTTCAAGGGGTATTTCTTCTGCAGAGCCCTCTGCACCACCTAACACGGGCATCATCGCTCCTGCCTGGCAAACAAAGCACAGGGAGAGGCAAAGGGATGTGACCATGGCTGGGTGGCAAGCCAGTGGCAGGGACAAGGCCAGAGCCCTGTCAGAGCCCAAACAAGCTCCCCAGCCTGATGACAGGCTGCTGCAGAGGGATTAAATCAGGAATGATGCAAGTGAAATAGAGCCCGAACAGCCACTAGGCAAATGAGTGAATGCTAGCTGTGTTTAACTGGCATTAAAAATAAATAAATAATAATTTTCAAGACACTTCCCCCTAGAAGCATTAAAATAATAGGGCAGAAGCTGCTGCATGTGGGACAGTAGCTGTCTAGCAGATGATTTGCTGCATAGCTATTTTTGCTTAGCTGTGATTAACCAATCTTGCCACAAAAAAACACATATCCTAGACAAAGATCTGGGCTAGGGGGAACTGAATTCAGCAGCTCATTAAGGACACAAGGCGACATTCCCATCCCTCCCCGAGAAGCTGATCTGCAGAACAGCCTTGCAGGCTGCAAAGGTGCAATGCCAAGGCACTGAGCAAGCAGCGAGGAAGCGGAGAGGAAAGGGTTCCCCCTCCTGCTGCTCCCTGAAGGTTTAGCCTCCTGTCGACAGTCTGTCTCAGCTGTTTGTGCAAGTGCTGTCCTGCAATGATGCTGTAGCGGTGCCGCGGGGCGGATGCAGGAGCATGCTCACTCCATCACGCATCCATCGGATCACGGTCGGTGAAGGCTCGGTCTGGTTGGGGCCCGACAGAAGGTGCTTATAGAGGGAAACTGGGCAGCACGCTATCAGCAGAAAGCAAAATGGTGGCACCCGACCCTTAGCAAACCTGCTTCATTCAGAAAATTTGGCATCTGGGGCTAGCTGCATTCGGGAAGGAAGATTTACACAGGAGACTGGGAGGTAGTGATTCGAACATCCTTTGGGAAGGTAAGAAAGCCCTTTTCTTCACCTCTGACTTTTGAATTGCTTGTCTTAAATGAATCCTAGCATCAGAGAGCAGAGTGCCTGACTGCAGCACGTACTCGGGTACAGCTGGGCCATTCCCCCCCCTCCTTTTGATGTCGTATCACCAAGTTGTGCCAGGCGCCAGCTCGCAGTCAGATAAACAACCAGCCAGGCCCCGTTCAAGACAAAAGCAAAAGGGAGGAGGAGAGGCTGGAAGGGGGCAGAGGGATCTTTCTGACTGCTCAGGAATACTGTGGCAGCCCACAGGATCTGGGTGCTGCACAAGCAAGGAGCAAGCGCCTTTGATCAGGTCTCCAACTCTCATAAATATACAACAACCAGCTGGGAGAGGATTATCCCTTAATCTACATATTTATAGGGTTTAATTTGGCTGGTGGCTCTGGTGTCACGGCAGCACGAAGAGGAGCCTCTGTAGGGCAGAGCTAGGCTGTATCCTCCTGCGGACTCGGAGGTACCAGTCCCCATCTGCCTCCCTGCCGTCGCTGGACTGTAAGGCCAGCAGCTGCTGGACACCAGCCCCATGCACAGGTCCATTCTTACATCCCCCATTCTTACAGCACTGCCTTAAAACTGGTCGGTTTTCCCCCACGTTTCACCTCCAGGCTGTCTCAGCACCCAGGATTTTACACCTGGAAGCATGAGCTCTTCCCCCTGTTGAGGGGGAGCTTCCAGCAAGGGGCAGGTGAAACAAGGATGGCTGAGAAGGTCCCTTTTAAACAGATCTTCGACATCATGAACTTATCATGGGGCTGCTGGGGTCTGGTCGGGTTTGGTCATGCTGCGCAAGAAGTTTCAAACCCAGCTAATGCCAGGGGACAGGCACAAGTCCCAGCTCAAATTAGGGGGAAAAGTGTTCAGAAAGTGTCCAGCTCAGGGTGGGCAGTGTGCTGCTCAGCCACCAGCTAGGGTTCCTCACCGCAGTACTGGGGGCCAGATTCTGACTTCACTTACCCCAGCATGGGTCAGGAACAACTCCAGCAACTTCCAAAGGGCAACAGCCACGTAATGAGATTTGGCATTAGCATCTGTATGGGAAAGCCAACTTTTAAATCAATTGATGCTTCTAGCCTCCGGCTGGAGGCACCAAGAGGGTGCAGGAGCCAAGCATGAGAAGCTGCAAATCCTGACCTCTGCCATGGAGACCAAGGAAGGGAGCGTGGCTCAGCCTTTGGGTCTGAAGTGCTGGTGCCTGGATCTTAGCTCAGAATGAACCGGCTTCCAGACCTCAGCAGGGTTTGGGTATCACTGTCAGCTTTTGCCAAGCGGTGGCTGAGGTGAGGATGGACTGACAATTCTGGGATCACACCTAAGGTTTGGTCCTTGCCTTGAACACTGACTGCCTTAGAGCAAAGTCACTATAGACCAAGGAGGCAGCTGCCTCCTGGGAGAGGTGGTTGTGGCAGGTGCTTTGGATAAAGTTCTGCTCTGCTGCAGCCAGGGCCTGTGGCAGAAGGCAACTGCAGATGATGTTCCCTGGTACCCTTGATGAGGAGCCCTAGAGCTTGGCACTGCCTCTCAAACTTCTGACGGAGATAAAAATGGAGATAATATGGAGAGAGTGAGGATGTTACCAGGCTCTTCTGGGGTCAGGATTTGTTCCCGTGCCCCTGGCTGGATTTTCCAGCCTCTTGGCTGAACAGCAGCATGAGAGATGTATTGGGGGGGTGTAAATGCAGGGATAGTTTGGAGGTTACTAGGGACTGCACAGTGCTCCAGTACGAAAGCACAGCTGCCGGGTTGCTCTTGGGCAAATCACCTGAGGGTATCCCTCAGGCTGAGCTCACAGGCAAATGGGAAAGGGCAGAGCACACATGGGGTTGCACGTTTTTCCCTGATGTCCCCAGTTCTCTCCACTGTCTGCCATGGAGTGACTTTCTCCTAAACATCACCTGTTACCTCCTGTCTTTTTACCCCCGCATCTTGGCTTGCCTGCAGACCTCTCCCAGAAGAGACGGGGATGGAGTTGCTGGGCAGCCCTACAGAAGACGAGAATACATCCTGTAAGTACCAGCCTGCCTTATCAGGAGTTCAAAGAAAAGCAAGCCTATGGGAACGGCAGCTTGCAGTTAGGGCGAAAGCCAGTTCCCTTGGAGTATCCGCAAAAATTCCCATGTGGGGGAAGAAACCAGCAGAGATTTGAATTTGCTAATCTTTCACAAGAAGCTGGGGGAGGAAATAGGTATCTCAGAAGTGTGGGCACTTTTATCCAGCCATAGCTGCAGGTGTCCAGTACCTCCCAGCTATGATCCACCACCCTTAGCTTCCAAGACCATAGCCTGACACATGCATAATGAAAGCGCCATGTCTTGCACTAAGGATACAGGACAAGGACAACCTGTCCGTTATTTTCCTTTTAACTCCAGCTCCCCCAAATACTTTAAACTTTAATGGGGCGCATCGTAAGCGGAAGACACTTGTTGCACCTGAAATCAACATTTCCCTGGACCAGAGTGAAGGCTCCATTCTCTCCGATGACTTCCTGGACACACCAGATGACCTGGACATTAATGTGGACGATATTGAAACTCCTGATGAGACAGATTCCCTCGAATTCCTGGGGAACGGGAACGAACTGGAATGGGAAGGTAAAAGGCCGGTTTGGGGTGAATGTCTGCAGGGGTTGGGGCTTTTTTTAGCCTCATTTTAACCACTTTTTACACCACTCACCGTCAGCAGCTGGGGACCAACTTCCTCAGCAGTGAAGCACAGCACACACAACCAAGCCCCATCTTCCACACGACATCTGCCCCACCAGGACCCCAGCTATAGCCCAGGCGTCTCAGTGCTTCCATCTGGGGATAGTGGGGGCAGAAGTAGTTCAGGGACTTGCAAACACCCGTCTAGCCATAATTCAGGTTAAGGCATAAGGCTGTGGACACACATGCCCTTCCAGCTGCAGCTGGGCCACCACCCCAGGCTGGAAGGCGCTGCCTGCTAGGCTCTGCCAGTAGAGCTGTCATGTGAATGTTCAAACATCTTGAATAACATGGTCTTTGCTAAGCTGGCTAATTTTGACTGAATCGGGCTAAGAAGGACTCATGCAAGCAGCTCTGCTAGCAGATCAGAAGACAACCAGCACAGGCGGTGCCCTCTTCAGCCAGTATAGATGGATCTGAAGGAAGATCCAGCAAAAAGTCCGGTGCCCGACCTGTGACTGCAGGTACTATAAGCAGCACAAGATGTTAAGCTTATTTCTATTACAGTTTGGCAATGGTGCAAGATTATTAAGAACCACAAACTTAGACAGATCAAAGCTGCAGATGAAGCAGATGATCCTCAGTCTGTGGTTGTTACTGTCTCTTACTGCACACCAAAGCTCTTGCAGAGCCTCTTTGTACATTATATTAAAGGCAGAAATGTTCGTCCCTTTTCCAGATGACACTCCCGTAGCCACAGCCAAGAACATGCCTGGGGACAGTGCAGACCTGTTTGGGGATGGTGGGACAGAAGATGGGAGTGCTACTAATGGACGGCTCTGGAGGACTGTCATCATTGGAGAACAGGAGCACCGCATCGACCTCCAGATGATCAAACCCTACATGAGAGTGGTGACACACGGAGGTGAGGGAGAGGGCGGCCTAATCCTGGCTTGGTGGATTTCTTTCAGTCCACCTTTGTCAAGCTGGAGGGGATGCCGTGACTGATTGGTTTGACTGTCTTTAGGGAAAAATTGCTATTCATTTTGTACCACTATGTGGCAGATAAGCACAAAAGCACCCAGCTCACGCTAAAAACCATATAGCCACCATAGCAATGTTTCAATAAACAAAAGTAGGGATAACACTGGCTCTGAGCAAGACTGAATATATCCCGACCCACAGCCCTGGGTGCGGGCAGCATCACCAGTGCTGAAGGGATTGCAGGTCCTTAACCCCTCTGCAGCTCAGTGCCTGAGCTGTCTCGGGAGGCACAGCTAAAGACCAATACGTCCACAGTTAGTGACCATTTCTGAAATCTGAGCAAAGCCAAGCAAAGCTCTCAGCTCTGTGCTTTGACACACACAAATTCCTTCCCTGAACCCCACGTGCATGTTATAACCAAAACCAGGATCAGAGGCAAATCTAACACAGTTAGTATTTCTGAAATCTGAGCAAAGCCAAGCAAAGCTCTCAGCTCTGTGCTTTGACACACACAAATTCCTTCCCTGAACCCCACGTGCATGTTATAACCAAAACCAGGATCAGAGGCAAATCTAATTGTGAAAGAGGTCCGTTAAAAGGGACAAACACTTACCTAGAGCTGAACAGAGGCACAAAAACCAGCCCAGGCCCAAATCTGGCAATACATCTTTGCTGTTATTTTTCCTTCAACTCTGGAAAGAGTCACTGATGCTGCCCGTGTCTTTCTTTCCCAGGATACTATGGAGAAGGTCTCAATGCCATCATTGTCTTTGCTGCCTGCTATCTCCCGGACAGTAACCTGGCTGATTACCACTACATCATGGAGAATCTCTTCCTGTAAGTGGCTGGTCAAGGTCTATGAGGGAGAGGAGGGCGAGGAAAGTAACTCAGGCTCTGGGGAAACAGCTTCCATGTATTCATTGCATCAGGAACCTCAGCTGGAAATAGTTTGAATCCAGGCCAAATGTACCCAGTGTGCAGCTGCAGACTGGAGCGAGCATCACTGGGTAAGACACTGTCCACAGCATTTGCATCCCAGGCCAATAAATCAAAGCATTCAAACATTCAGTGTCAATTATGCCAGTGATGGACTCACAACCAGGCTAGAGCATATGTATACAATGCTGAACAGCTGGTAGATGCTACTGCTAGACAGCAGAATGGTGCAGGGACACCCATCAGTGTCTGCGCTATGCTAACATGTACCAGCAATCCCTGAGAAATACCCCTAGGCATCCTGCAGAGGTACCAGCTGAATCTGAAACCTGTTCCAAGGTCTATACAGAAAGGGTCTGGAGACCTTTTGGGATAACGCACAGGCACCTGAAGGAACCTCAAGGGACCTTTTCCAAGTCTCATATCCCTGTTGCTTTTGATCACCACCCAACAGATACGTGATCAGTAGTCTGGAGCTGCTGGTGGCTGAGGACTATATGATTGTGTACCTAAATGGAGCAACACCCCGGAGGAGGATGCCAGGCCTTGGCTGGCTGAAGAAGTGCTATCAGATGATAGACAGAAGGTGAGAATCCTGTTGGTGTGGCCTCTTCATTCTTCCTGGTCCTCTTCCACTACTTCCTCCCAGTCTTCCCAGCCACCTCTCCTTCCTCACTCCCCAGATTCCATAATTTCTTCCTCTATCACAGCTTTCTGACTTACTCCGGGCTCTCTTTCATCACCTCCCTCCTTCCCTCACAAGCACCTTCACAGATATCAGGCTAATGCAGCACCCAAGCAAAGCAGTGCTCCTGCAGCCTGCCGGGCCCGAGCTTAAATAGGGTTCCTAAGGCCATGGGCAGGGCTTTTGTCTGGAGACACCCAGCTGAGGCTGGTGAGCATCCTGATGCCTATTAGTGCCCTGACACATTACAGGTGAGTTTAAGAAAAGGTACTTTGAATCTGACTTTCTATCCCATGGCTTTTCCGCAGGCTGCGTAAAAACCTCAAAGCATTGATAATCGTTCATCCTTCGTGGTTCATCCGGACAGTGCTGGCTATATCCAGACCCTTCATCAGGTAAATATAACATGTTTCCAAACTCGGCTGGTTTTGGAGTGGAAATTTAATCTCATGAATCAGATCTTAAGCTCACCTTTAACTAGTAGCGACCAAGGTGAGACTGTTTGTCATTTGTCCTACATCTCTCTGATACTTCCAAGGACAACTCTAGAGGTGGTTTTAAGAGACACTGTGGTGGTCTGGATCCAGATCAAAGCTTGTCCCAGTGGGTAGCGCATAAAGATTCACTGGGAAGCGCAGCAATGGTGGTCCGTTTTCCCTCCTACAGATATTGAGAGGTGGGGGTCAAAGCAAAGTGTGGTACAGTAATGTGGCATCTCACCACAATTTTTAGTCATCAGCATATTAGCACGGGGAGGAGATGGGTACACTCAGACTACAGAGGATACAGGGATGCAGAACTCCCCATTTCCATCAGGAAAATTCTGACTTCCTATGGAGAGAACATCAAAACAAGGCCTCAAGCACACACCCTTTCTCTCTCTCTGCCAGTGTGAAGTTTATCAATAAGATCCAGTATGTTCACAGCCTGGAGGAACTGGAGCAACTTATCCCAATGGAGCACGTGCAGATTCCAGACTGCGTCTTACAGTGAGTATCAGAGGGACCCTGGGGCACACGTAGCTCTGAGGAGGCGCAGGACAAAAATCCTATGTAGCAGAATATTGTGTTGAGTCAAACCCCCATGTATTGGAAACGCAGAGCCTGGGGCGAACCTTATCTCACTCGTATACTGGTGCCAAGCAAGAGCCTGCACACTGTGCTAGTTTAATGTTTCTGTCACCTTCAGAGCAAACATTGCGTTTTACTAAAAGTGAGCAGTCCCGTCTGGGTAACATTTAAAGAACGTTTCCTGTTTGTTGCAGATATGAAGAAGAGAGGATCAAGGCCAGGAAAGAAAGGTAAAATTAATTTCGGGGAAGGGGGGATGGAGGGTGGGTTCATTTTCTTGGGATGTTGTTGCTTTCTCTCATCATTATTTGTGTTATAACCAGTCAATTCTGTGTTCCTCCTACCCCGATATCCCACACAGCCTACACTTATTTTCTACTGATTTTCTCAAAATAAGCAAAAGCTGCAGGTGGGAGAAGCTTGATTAAAAGGTTATTTATCTGTAGAACTGTTCCTCTTAACCCCACGAGTGCACACATCCTGAACATGCACCGTATGTGCTAGCAAAGGTCATCAGAAATCTCTCCATGTATAAAGATGGCACATTTTCCTCATATGACCATGCAAGCTGACCTTAAAGTGAGAGCTAGTGCTTATTTTTAAAAGCCACTTCATTCTGCTAGAGTGGCATAAAGAAGGCCCTTAGTTTACAGTTTGTTCTGTTTCATTTTCTAGACCTGTTCCATCACCAGTGATTTAGGGTAGAAGTGCTGGCCATAAACAGTGATAACAGTCAGCTCCGCTAAAAGGAAAGGCAATCACGGACCGAGGAAAGACCAGCTGGGTCAGCACAAGAGCGATGTGCTATAATAACACCTCCTCGTGCTGGTGAACTGAATGGGAGATGCAGTTTGGGAGGATTCAGTTCATTAGCTGCTGAAAAGCGAGTCATCCAGCGCAAATTAGTCAGCTACCTCCCTCTAGGGCCAACAGAGGCATCCTGAGAGCATTAGGATTATCAAGGCTGTATATCACAGGGACAAGAAGCTAACAGTCATTTCTGATCAGACCTGTAACCTCTTGTCTGAGCTCCAGCTAGCTCCCTAGAAAGGCCTTAGATACTCTACTCTTTCACGCTGCTCACCCCTAGATGATAGATTTCAAATGTGATTTTGTGTTTACAGGGCAGAAGAGAAACAAGACATGGCCGAGAAGGAAAGGTAACTACTCTTTCTTATTTATCTTGCACTTACAAAATAGCTTAAACAGCCTTCGGTGAGGAGAACGGCCCTATTGCTCGGTAGCACCCCCTGGGGAGCCAGGCTCTGCGCTCTCAGATGTTTGGACCCAACAGGACATTTCTCAAGTGTCTGGGTACTGACAAAGCCTCTCCTCTCCCTAACAGCTCCCTGTGCCATCACTTTTGTGATGTTATTGACCTTCACCGATGCGAATGGATTCCTGACGCTGCTTTTTACCTCTGTAAAGCTAGCGAACCCGTTTGGTCATGGACCAGAGCCAGAGGCACCAGGGAACGTTCTCCTGACATTCAGTTGTAGCATTTGCATGATGGCGCAATGCAGAGGGCCAAATACTGCTGTCAGGCACATCTTGGGTGTGCACAAAGGCAAGATACGAGGCTGTAACGTTAGATGGGAAGGAAAATTCTAGGGAGTTTTGGAAGACAGTGTCAAAATCCTATGCCAGGCTAATTTGGCCTGGCGTTGGCTCTGCTTCAGAGTGATATAGCCTCTCCTTTTTTATTCTATCTGGCTAGCTCCTGAGGGGGAACAGTGCATATTTCTGCTATTCTCCTCCCAGAGAAAAAGGAGCTTTGATCAAAATTGCCAAGGTCCATTGGATGAGTCTGAATTGTTCCGAGAAACAAATGGGACCTCAGGGCCAAAAGAGAGGGTGATTAGTTTGTGGTGGAGATTCACTTACTGTTTTGCCGGTTCTCTTCCAAGCAGGCCTGTGCCCCCAGCAGAGGATCAAGAAACCAGGTTTGATTTGTACCTCACTCTTTTGTTTGTCTCTCTCTGTGTGATAGATTTCATTGCGTTTGTAATCCACTAACAGGAAAGGCAAGACTGGGTTAGACCCAGGACCTCTTTAGCCCGGTGCCACCCACCTAGCACAAAAAAGGCACCAGCCACTTTGCAGCAGGGGGGTACAAAACCGGGAAGCTGCTGACACCTTCACCCCGCCGCAGCGCGGCTGCGGTCACAACCACAACCGCTGCAGCTTGTCCCAAAGCACGGACCGGTCACAACTGCAGCTGCTACGGAGGCACTTGAGAAAAGCTGCCCCTCGATAAATCACCTGGCATTTGCCACATGGTAAAGGTGTGCACATGGAAAGTTACTGCAGAGCTGCCTTTACCCTACGGTAACGTTTTCATGGTCCTATACACTCGGGAAAAGTCCTTAGAGAAGAAGAAAGCCCATTAAAGCTATGAATGACATTATCTTTGGCCCTGGTACACTTTTGTAGAGGATTACACCCAAACATACTCATATTTTTTGACATAGTGGGAATAACAAAATTTATACTACAATTTGCTTTCTAAAAATAATTCTGTCTTTCTGTTCCTTCCCAGTATGTCATGAATCGAAGGAGAGTGGAATGAACGGAGTAGAAGAATGACACAGCCTGGCAGTCACCCACGTAAATGACCTTTTGGTATAAGACCTTGCCGCCATCTTCTTCCGAGTTCTGTAAGATCATGGAGCCTGCCTCCCCTGTCTCCAAGATGCAAAGTCCTTTAAACTTTTTGGAAACATTTTACTTTAAAAAAAAAAAAAAAAAAAATCCACAAAACAAAACGAGCCAAGAATAGCACTTTTCAGGACAGGTTCCAGTGTGTTTCAATAATGGTCTGTGGAGAGCTATTAAGTAGTGCAAATAGATACCATGTTTCCTCTTAGTAAGTTAAGAGCATCCTGTAGTCCATTAGTCACCAGCCCAGAAAGAGATATATTTTGTGTTTAAATTATAATCCCTTCCCCTAACTTGCTGCTGGCCAGCACTGAGACATTTTGCTTTAAACTGCACACCCAGTTTCCTCCATACAGACATTACAACAGCCATTGCCCCAGGGAATAACTAATAGAGGAATGAAAAGAGTGCATTTTCGTCCTTCCTATAGCCAGTGTATGTTTCTTCCTGAAAATACCAAGTGCCCACCGGTCTAGGCACCTCTTCCAGCCTTGACCGCCTCAGTTAATTCATTGCCAGTTCCTCTTACTAACTCACACCGAACCATTCCTGAGTAAATGCCATGTTTTTTCTCCCAATTTGTTCTGTCTCAGTTTGTAAGGCACTCTGATAACTTTGAAAGAGGGTCCCATATGGCATGGCAGCCTCCACAGAACCTTCTTATGAGCATCTTCTCATATCAACGCACACACACCAAAAAGGTCTGGTTTTAAGAAGGAGCCTTATGGAAAGGAAAGCTTTTCACGCCTTGTCTTTGTATTGATTTCATGACACTGGACAATCATTCACTATTAATACCTCCTATTGCGGAGACAAGCTGCTAAATGTTTGAAATTTCCTCCTTGCCGTCCCTGGGTAACGAGGGTCTCATCTATAATCATACCTGCCTGGGAAAAACCCAGGTGGAAAATGCTGCAGATGTGGAGGCAAGACACCGTATCTGGGTTCAGCTTCTCAGTTAGCCAAGAGATGCAGACGTGATATTGAGACTCTTCAAATTTGTATTTTGGACTCATGAGGATTCTGTGGGCAAAGGAGGGAAGAAAATTTAAGAAACAACTATTTGGCCAAAATCATTTGGAAACTCCTGGTTTCACCAGAGCCAGCTTACACAAACTGTCTCAAATGCATCAGGTAAAACCCCTTGCAGACAACTGCAGATGAAGAATTACCTGCATATTTCACCACTTAAGGAATATTTCAAGCCTGGCAACCCCAACCCATGGCTATTTGAAATTACCACCGCTTCACTCAGCTCTGAAATCCCCTGGAGGACAATTCTGGCAAAGCAAGGTTTTCCTCAAGATACGGATGTTTCCTCTGTATACACAAAGCTTCTCTTTTTTCCTTTCAGTGAATAAAACTGCTGCAGATGAGATCTTTATTTTCCTGAATGCTACAAAGGAGCACTGAATATGCTTTCTAACGTTACTTCTCATTTGATACATGTTTTTCTCATGCACTTCCGTCACGGATGTATTTAACAAACAGGCCTTTGCATGAAAAACAGAGCACTGCATCCACAGCATTAACCTTAGAAGCTGAAGGTGGTAAAAACTCCGTATTCTGTCTCACCGGCATGTTAATAATAAGCACCAAGCAAGCATCGACCTCCACGGCTTTCTAGAAATTTCACTATGAGCCAGTTATTGACAAAGTGAATTTTGCGCTACAAGGAAAAAACAGCACTTCAGATTTTTTGGAGTTTAGGTTTTATGCCAATAACACCTCCTCGCAAAAGGCATTCTGTCCTAAGCTTTCCAAACAGTCAGCAGACATCTGTTTCAAGACAGAAGCAGCAGTCAGAAATTTTCAAACATTAATGTGTTAACCCGATCTGCAAAGCTGGGTATCCTTTTTCACACACGGTCTGTCAGATGGACTAAACGAACCCACTGAAATTAAGAAAGGACTCTTCTGATCAAGTTAATTTTAGCTCAGACTATAAGCAATCACAAATCTCCTTGTAGTGTAAAAGTATGTGAATTCACTATCTCCCACTGATAACACTTAAACCTAGATTTTCCTTTTCTCTTTTGAGACCGTTTTTATGCATTTAGATAAAAAAAAATCATCTGCTATGCTTTCCACAAAAGAATGCAATGCAGTTGGACACTGAAAGGGAAGTTTACAATTATATAATGAACTGATTGAACGTTTAATAACATTTTAAAAGTACAACTCTAGAAGTCTTTTATGCATCTGTAGTTACTAAACACTTCAGTGAAAAATGTTCACAACATCATGGAAAATACTGCTGTTATGGACACGGACACGGAAGATAAGAAACCTGGATTATGTTTAGTCTTAGGACCTGAAAAAATAGACTGCTTCTTGACCCTCAGCAGTAACCATACCAGAGAATGTGGTTTTTGGTTGTTTTGTTGTTTTGGTTTTTTTCCAAAGAAAAGACACTGTGTCTATAGTTTCTGAAAAACTACAGAATGAGCAGACCTGAAGATGAAACTTCATATTTTTTCAAGTAATTCCTTCAGGGCAAGGTTAAGAGTTCAGCTGTGAAAAGGACATTACCAATTTCATGTCAAGATACGAAGGCAGTCATTTCTTTGAATACAAAAGTCAATTTGTAACTTCTTTGAAACGATTTTTCAAAAAGTGCACTTTCTGATAGAGCACTCTAAGTAGTATGCACTATATTTTAATTTTTAACAAAATTTTATGAGTGTATAAATTTTATGTTACTGGATGGATGGATGGATGGATGGATGTCTATATGTCTTTTCAACATAGAAAAGAACTTGCGACCCATAATGGATAAACTATAGCTAAATGTAAAAAGTGCATTTTTATAGCAACAACAACAAAAAAGTATCATTAACTTCTTTCAGACAGTGATTTTAGATGCTACGTGAAACCAAACTAGCTACAAATTCTTTGACAGAAACACAGAACCAATCAAGTTGGCAGCGTCCCTTTACCAAATCCGGAGCAACATATCTAAGTTTGATGTTGATAGACCTGCGCAGGCTTCAAACAAAATCAGATCTACGTGCTGTAATAAACACAACACCAAATATGCTGCATTCATCTTTAGAAGACCATTACAAATTTGGATCCGCCTCGCAGTGGAGGCCAGAGATTGAGAGTGACTCTCAAGGACAGCTGATGAAAGTTTCGGAGACTGCAGACAGATGATGTAACTGCATCGGTGGGGAGTAGTCAACCCGCGGCTTAAACCCAAGGACTTACCTGACACAAAAGTCAAGCAGTGACAATAGGCCAAACAGAAACCTGAGGTGACTGAAGCCATTTTACAAATTTCTTTGCCAGTTCCTTAAAGAGAGCTGCTCTCAAAGCCTGTTTGCGAAAGGGTTTACCAGCCGAGCTCTGCATTTCCACTGGAGATGCAGTTTATAAGAGAAATATTCTATATCAGCAAAAAAAAAGTTGCTAGTAAAAGTGCATTTACATTAGGACTTTTGCCAGGATATATACATATGTTTAAAAAATAAAATTAAATACTCTACATCCTTTTAGCAATACTGCTATACCGGTCAATGTTCCAAATGTACACCAGGCCTCGTTTCTGCCTCATAAAAACATCTCCAAAGGATAAATATTTTGACTTATGAATGCACTGTATTATATCAAACGGCAGGTATTATCAACAACATTTTTCTGGTCGTGGATTCTACCTTTCATGAGATTTTTCTAATGGTGAATCCATGGATAGCCACATTTTAGCTGCAGAAAAATTTATTTTACACCCGTGATAGCGTATTTACAAAAATCATGGTGTTCTTACTCACAGTCTAATTAATGGCCGAATTTCAACATTCACCCTGCATCAGCCTACAAACTGAAAAATCAGATCCCTTCCTGTACAGTTGATGACAGACTAGGAAATTCCTTCCCGTCTCTTCAAGGTAGTCACAGGACTTGACCTAGCCTTCGGAAATGCAGGCACTTGTCACTGCATTATGCAGCAACCATCAGATTTCTACAGTTAAACTACTTTGTTTTGGCACATATAGGAATCCTCCAGATTTGGGACTGTCCAGTAATTTTCATTTTGATTCACAAGGAAGACACAGGAAATAAAACTGAGATGCTGCTGTATATTCAAGTTGGATAATTAATAGAATTTCTTCTGTACAGTACTGTGTAAATGTGAGTGGATATTTAGAGCATACCTCATTGCAATTTTCCATCTATTTTTTCCAAAGATTATTTGCTTACAGATGTGCATACACATGTATGAGAAAACCTAAGCGGTAAAGGTTTTAAAAGCAACACATCTTCAATTTTACACATCTAGGGACGAAAAAACAAAAGAGTTAATGAAATGCTGGTGGCAATAAGCTCAGATTGGCCTGACAGCAGGTGAAATGTACAGGCAAAATTGCTATAAATACAAAAGCACATGTTTTCTCTTTTGTATTTCCATATTTACTGGCAGTCAAAAGTACAGCATGCTACTGGTAAAGTGAATTTTAAAAAGTCACCATGACAATATAACAAATTCTATCTCAGTTTTTTTTTCCTTTGTAGTGGGCCCTTTTAACCCAAACCTACATGTAAAAATGTGTGAACTGTCATTTTTCTAAAGTGTTTGTAATTAGGTGGTTTATGCTAGAAGACATAGATTGCTGTCAAGTATGTATTATTATTTTTGCTTTGTATTATTCCATAAGAATCTGTGGATATTCAATTAAAATGAGACTAATCCTTAAGCTTTTTTTCCTTTGTAGTGGGCCCTTTTAACCCAAACCTACATGTAAAAATGTGTGAACTGTCATTTTTCTAAAGTGTTTGTAATTAGGTGGTTTATGCTAGAAGACATAGATTGCTGTCAAGTATGTATTATTATTTTTGCTTTGTATTATTCCATAAGAATCTGTGGATATTCAATTAAAATGAGACTAATCCTTAAGCAAAAATGCATTCCTCTCTTTTTGTCAGTATCCTTTATTTAGACTTTGGTTCCAGACGGAAAATACGATGAAAATTTTTGTTTGGATGCTATTCCCTTGAATAAAGCAAGTCAAAGTCCTCCCTGGCAATGATGATACTGCAAAATGAACTTCTTGGAATGTTTTTACTAAAATAACTTCTACTCTACCAATATGGCATATGATCTTTCCAAGTTTCCCTCGGAGTTATGCTTTAGAAAAGAGTCATGGAAAAATTGCTTCCCTTGGGTTTCTATCAACCTGTACAGAACCATACTTGTCTCAGGTTTTTAATCTCACGTTATTTTTACATATCTTTTTTACACTCAAATTGATAAAATGCTTGGGAATTAAGTTATAAAAACAAACACACACAAAAAAAATCCCAAAGCCACTTAAACAGAAAAAAACCCCAAACCTTATAAATAGTATTTACAGGAAAATGCCTGAGATGTCTAATTTGAGTGGTTTTTAGATAGGTTATTAACATATTTCAATTAATGAATTGGAAGTATGAATACATACAAGTCTAATCCACAATACAATATATAATACAAGCATTACTGTATTCATGCTGTGAAATAACTCATTCAGGAAAAGCGTATTAGTTTAAATGAGTATATATTTGTAGGGCTACACTTTTGCTGTATGTATGTATGTATGAAAGCAGATTTTTTGCTATGATTTTGTTTTCACCAAAAAAACTCTACCCCAATCATATCAGTATCAACAACATTTTTTCTGCTCAACCTCTCTGACATTTTGTTAAATTTATATACAAAAGTTTGCAGAAGGAATTGCAACGCTATGTCTCAAATATTAAATCTGTGTGGACAGTAACAATGCAGGAACCTGTTGTTGCAGGGGTGTAACAGTAGTATGCTGCTAACCCCAGGCAGCGTACTACAAAATCCTGTATTTACTTGCTTTTGCAGCGCCTCTGATGTAGGCACATGTTTTTAGGTTATGAATGAAACAGTTCTAAACTATTTCAAGTGGCCTTGCACCAAAAGGCCACTAGCACCAGTGGTGTGTCATGAGGGAATCTGATCAATGATGACAAAAAGGGAGACAGGGAGTCTTGGTTGAGGTATGCCAAAACCCAGCTCTAAGCCCAAAGAATGCAACCGATACAGCAGACAAAGCTCATCGTGTTATGACTACACCGTGCCACAAGAAATAGGATTAGCTGCTACCCTACCAAAGCAACAAAGTTCCCCCATCAGAAGACAAGATGTCCTTCCTCAAAAGAAAACATACGCTTTAATCACCCTTCACTGTA
Organism: Aptenodytes forsteri; assembly: GCF_000699145.1. Lineage (NCBI taxonomy): Eukaryota > Metazoa > Chordata > Aves > Sphenisciformes > Spheniscidae > Aptenodytes > Aptenodytes forsteri. The sequence continues at coordinate 725,615 of NW_008795475.1, forward strand.
GTTTTCCATTAGCCACATTATAGTCCTCCAGTTGACTGATTGCAATTTTATAGTATTGTTTTCATTTAGCAGTCTTTAAAAGAATATTCCCTAGTCTTTAAGAATATTCCCTAGAAGAGACATTTTAAAAGACCTCTGCAGCAAACTGGCTGCCATTTAAAAGATAGAGAAGAGAGGCACTCAAAAAAACCCAGAATCTTGTAAATATATTAAGATTACCTTGTTGGTTTGAGGGGTTTTGGCAGAACGGGAGAGAAAAGTTAAAGAGTAACGGTTTACTGCTCTTGTCACCACTTAATTTACCTGTGCTACGTTTTTCTTCAGTGCCTATCTGCAGACCTCCGCTGTAGCACTCTGTGTTGGATGCACTGCTAGTCCCGTGAATCAGGTCTGCTCTGAAGATACCAGACAAGGCCTTTCAGTGGACGTAAGAGTTGGAACGCTTACTTCGCTTTTCTCGATTGGACCTGTGATCTTTTTAACCAAGATGGTGGCTCCTGTGATTAAGATCAGTAACGGAACGTCAGGTAAATTTTCTGGAAATTTTTCTAATGAAAGTTTAGACACTATAAACTCCCCATCAACCACACAGTTTTCATGGTTCATTTTCTCTGTATTAGGTGCCTGAAACCCACCTAAATTGCAATGCTGCCTTTATGAATCTCGCATGTACTCCACAATCAGCTCTAATTTTAAGGCAGAAGAAACCATAACGTCACCATATTGCGTGATTTAAAAATATAAAAAAAAAGCTTGTCCTTCCTCCAAAACATAAAATCATTTTCCACCTAGACCTCACTTTTGCAGTTTGAATGAAAAGTCAGTATTTTCCCACTCCTTCTCAGTACTGAAACCTCTTCTGTCACAAGAGTTGTGAACTAAGCTGTCACCCAAGTGGAAATCTCTTCTCCCACATGTGCATTATGCGACTGTTCTTCCCTTTAAAATGACTGAGGTTCCTGAATGAAGCAATGTTCAAGAACAAGCTAATTACCTCAAAGACTATTCTGAGGCGTTTGCCATCATTGCTAATCATGATGCGCCACAGATAGAAACCAAGATTCCCAGCCTAAAACCATTAGAATCTTCTCCAAACAACTAACCTCAACACTAGTGATGAGATTCATCTCACCTAATTTTATCAATCTAAAAATTAGATACGGAGTCTAAATTAGTTTTAGGTTCTGTCTACAGTCGATGAAAAGAGATGATTTCACCTGTCGTAGGATGGGATGAATCACTCTGTGGTGATGCCTCTCTCTCTCTCCACTGATAAGAGATGTAGCTAAATACCTAGCTTTACACCACGCACGTATCTTTTAGACTGCCAGTTAAATGAATCACAACCTAGGGGAGGAAAATGAAGCGATAATGCAAGTGAAAAAGGGAGAAAGCGATAGGACATTCCTTCCTTTTTTAGCACACGGAGTTTAGTACTTTGATCATTCAACTTGTCACCTTGGGTTAACTTCTCAGGATGTTTGAGACTTTTTTGTGTACTTGACCTTTTGTTTAACAATCTAATATGATCAAAAGCAGTCAGTTTCCCTGAGTTACGTAAGACTGGAGATTAACAAGGGAATGCTAGCTGAAGAGCTGAGTTTTGAGAAGAGATTTGAAGCAGGAGAGAAAGCCAACACATTCCAGTTAAAATTCTTTTTAGATTGGTTGTATTTTTTTTAGTCCATCAGAGAACAGTCACAATGGAAAACTCAGCTTCTAGGCAAAAGTTAATAATGCCCAAATGAGAGTTTTAAAAATAAGATTTCGTACCTGGAATGGAAAGAAAAGAGAAATTACGGGTAGGAATTGGACAATATTGCTCATACATGCTCAGAACATTGCTTTGAGAAAAACTAATTGTGAGAGCACTTGAGCTAAAGACTGACTGGGCTTGAGTGTAAAGACATTGACTCCTCCTGTTATTGTAAGCAAGCAGCACTGCATCAAAATAAACTTGATTCTGTGCTCAGTGTTCCCCATCCTGCCCCAAACAACCTGCAGTCTCCCAAATCCGGATAACTCCTCACATCAGGCAAAGGACAGTCAGTATTCTCGCATCATGTTACTCCACTTTAACATTTTTTTCATTCTTTAAATGCCCAAAATTTCTGTTCCCTTATTTCTTGTGGTTTGATTGTTGTTAGTACATCATACTGCAGTCAAATAAATCAAGGTTAATGATTAATAATTCTACCACCGTGAACAATGTTTTGAATTCCAAATATAGCCTTTTTGAAAAGATTACATCCACAAAAATCCATTTTAAGGAACATTTCTTAAAATCCATTTTAAGAATTTAAAGGCTGTCAACCCTTTCTCTTTGTGTGTTACAATATAGTCATTAATTACATGATAAATGGAAAACATTCTTTTACACAGGGCACCTAGCTCATAGGTATGTTAATTTTGCAGTGTTAAAATTCTTTTAATGTAGCTCGTTGTGTATGTCTGTTTTTGTGGAAATCTTTTTCCAAAGCAAACTAAAAATAAATGAATTGTATAGATCTATAATCAAAACAGTGAATTTTTGCTAAACTCATTATATCAAGCACCCAACTTATTTTAGTAAAAACTTACCAAAAACTATTAGCCTGAGGCAGTCTCTCAGCACGGGAAATTGCAATATGAACACAGTGTGTGTGACCAAGTTTTATTCTATTACCAAAAAAACCCCAACCAAAAACCCCAAAAACAACAAGCCTGGTAATGAAAATAACTAGTCTGTGTATGGTGTTGCTGTCACAAGTTTTGACTAAAATTGAAGATAGGTATCCTTTTTCTGTCTGTTTGTCTTTAACAACAAAAACAGTCTTACAAAATGTTAGTCACATCAGTAAATCTACCAAGACAACTAAATTTTTATATAAAATGGCTCCGCAGCAACTTAATTTATTCAGTGAAGATCATCTCCCTGCGCAGGATCTCTCTCCCCAGATCTTAGCCATCTTTGAGTTACACGTATAGTCTAAGTTTGTGCGGTCACTGTAGTGGCCCATGGTCAATAGGCAGAAATAGGCACCTCCGGAGGATGGCTCAGCCCATCCATCCTACCGTCAGCTGTGGGCGACATCAGTCCTGGAACTTTGAGATGGCTGAGCAGAATGAACCCCACCCGCAGGTTGACACGGGTGGAGGTAAGAAATGATCTTCCTGTGTCACTGGAACTACACTCCCTTTGGGGGAAGAACTGGTCTGTAAGGTCCTCCCGGCATCTCGCAGCTGTGGGAGAAGCAGCCTGGCCCCAGGCACCTCTGTGCCCCTGAAATGAGATCAAATATACAAGGACTAACACTGAGAGTACACTGATCCCAGAAAACAGGAGGTAACTCTTCTGCCGTCTGATTTGGATCCCATACCCACATGTCAGAGTGACCCGGAAGGCAAGCAGTTCGCTCCTAGTGAAGGGAGCATTTTGTTCTTTTTGTCAGCTACCTCTAGCCAAGGCAGACGAGGGGAGCACAAAAGGGCAGCGTGGGCTCTGTTCTTAGCACAGCACTGAACATATTTAGCATGGCTATAAGTGAAGAGCAGCAACAGAGGTATTAACGGCATCAAACAGGGGAGAACCACAAAGAACAGAAGAAGAGAAATGTGCATTCATTAACTTGTCTTCTATTTACAGTGTTTCCTTTCCAAAATACATTCAAAGTGTTAGCCCTGCACACCCTGCTGAGTGCACTTAATTGTCTTTTACCCCAGGATTATATCTGGGTAAGCAACTACAACACACTGAAGCGCCCTGATTTTTCTTAAGTGTTATCAGAAGAAAGCGCGTATACTAGAGTATACACTATATATCTCTCTCTCTCCTACACGAGGATCAGAACTGATATTCTCTGTTTCTTTAAAACAGAACTCAAAATAACCCAAATCGAAGCCAAAATAACTCAGTGGACAAGTTACCCATTGTAAACTCTATGGCAAGTGGCTTTCAAGGCTCAGGCTGAAAGGCTGCAGTCCAGAAGACGCTTAGTCCCGTGTGTCTGGGTGACACAAGGGATTAAAGTGCACCATGATGTTCAGACAGGGACTGCACTGAAGCATCTCACAGGAACCAGTCATGCAGGAATCGGGATGGTGCAGGAAGGATCAGGAAGAAGCTGCAAAGGAATGCTAAGAATGCAGAAAAGAGCAGAAAAATCTTTGGTAACATTTAGAATTGGTAGAAACATTTAAAAGAGACAGTTTACCCAGAAATGCACCCCACAGAGGTGGCATGGTAAGGACAAGCAACACACAAAAGCTAAAGAGAAAAACAGGAACCCTGTGGTTGCCGTTCTTTCTCCTCTCCCCAACCCCAGCTGAATTCCTTGCTCTCTTGAGGCACCTTTTTATCCAATGCAAAGGGCTTCTCTATTTCCCCGTGCGAAATCCTGTTGGGACAGAGAGTTTCTCCAACAGGCAGGTGGAGCGTGGTGGAGTGGGAGGATTGTAGCCTGGGAATGTCATAGATGCCAGGGTAGCAAGGGACAGAGCACAGGGAAGCCTCAAAACCCACCTCAAAACCTGAGAGCTGGCTTAGCCCTACCAAGCTCAGAATGAAGCAGCGTGGACAAGGATGAGCTTTTAACAGCAAGAAAAGGAAAACTTCCCTTCATATATTACCTATTCAGACTGATTTTGAAGAGATTGTAGCCTGGGAATTTCATAGATGCCAGGGTAGCAAGGGACAGAGCACAGGGAAGCCTCAAAACCCGCCTCAAAACCTGAGAGCTGGCTTAGCCCTACCAAGCTCAGAATGAAGCAGCGTGGACAAGGATGAGCTTTTAACAGCAAGAAAAGGAAAACTTCCCTTCATATATTACCTATTCAGACTGATTTTGAAGAGTCTGTCAAACATACCGGAAAAACTGTCAGAATATTTTGAAGCGCTGGATGAATCATCACACGTTAACAACATGCCTTACAGCTCAGCTTCTTCACTGCATGTTTGCTGTGAAAAGCTTGAACACTTATTTCATGCCTTATTCATTCTCCATCCTTCTTCATTTTCCAAACTACCTTCACGTTTTGCTTACTTCCTCTCTTCTGATCCATCAGTACGATCTACATTGGCCAAAAGATTCAGCTGAGGGGGGAGCAAGATTGGACATTCTCTCTCCTAGAATATAAATCAGAGAGTTAAAAACTGGGATTCTATTACTTTTTAAAAATGCTTCTAATTCGTTGCTACTGACTATACAATTTATAGCAACACACAGATCAGGAGTAACTAATTTAACAATGTCACACATCCACAAACATATGTCAGCTGTCAAATGAGTCTAGAAATGTCTGGCATCTTTTTAAAAATTTATCCCTGGAATTACTGCAATTGTTACCTGGCACCACACAGATACAAAATAGAAGCATGTCTTGCATATCTTACTCCTTTTTGCCTCTATATCCGCTAATCCCGTGAAACAAATTCCTCATGTAGACCACTGAAATCCAGAGAGGATCCTTTCTTGCAGCATCGTGGTCAACAGCTCTAAAGGGCTCCAATCAGGAAAAGTTTGGGAAGCACAGTGTGGGGAGTGAAACAACTGCAGAACCTGCTACTTTGGGAACTGAGAATTTAGAATAATTTCTCCATCTCTGATTGAACTTCTTCAGTAATGAGCTGGCTGCCTTTGGCTCCAGTTTTCCCTTCCCTCACAAGCTTCACTTCAGATTACCTCTTAATCTGTTCCTTTTACACTTACCCTCTTGTCCTCTCATTCAGGCCCCATCGCTTTTCCTTCCCTCTAGAATATTTTTTCTGGGTTAATCCCATATCCCCAAAGTAATGATATATTGAAACGTTTTCATCTGTATTTTTCTGTGTGCACAGCTGCTTCTCCCCCATCCCATCTTGTCCAAGTTCTCAGAGCGTGACCTGTCTACCGCTCTGTCCCTGCCTCCTCCACGGGACTACAGACCCTCTGCCACCAACAGCAGCCACGGGATCAGCTGCAGCAGTGGCAGAAAATATCACCACTGACGGTGGCAGCTCCTGGCTGCGAGCCACTCCGCATATCACTGTGACAAGATGCCAGCTAGTTAAGCATTATACTGTTCAAGCTTGTTATTCTACTAGCCTAATTTTCCTTACTATTAGCTCTTCTAGTTACTGGCAGTTAACAGTGAAGTACTGGTCCACTGACGTTCTCTCCCTCGCTTTTGTTTAAAATAAAAGCCTACCTTCCTCCAGAGGGGGTATGACAGTTTTTGCATTGTTGAGACAGGAGCAGCCTCCAAAGCCTTGGAGAAGGACTCTCTCTGGAAAGAATAAATAAACCCATGATTTAAAAATTCACAAGTGAAAATTACTTTCATTCCTTTGCCTGTTCTTCCACTAGCTGGTATGCCGACTCATCCAGCCCCCTCCCCCAGGTCTCTAGCAGAAGGAACCTTGGCATAACCTTGCTCATACCATAAACAATGTCTTATGATTAGTGAAGGATTTAAATTCTGAATTAACGCTTTAGAATAAATGAGTCATATTCTGCAACAGAAAGGTCAGTGGACACACAGAAACTAAACTATCCCAGGGAAATGATATCATGACAGCTCCATGAATATTAAACTGGCTTCTGCCAAATTTATCTCAGTTTTAACAAAGAAGATTAATATTAAACTTTTAGTAAACATTAGTATTCTAAAAATAACATAAAGAGAGGGAACATTTTCTATCTTTGATTGAAGCACACCGTTGAATGGTATTTGTATTAGTAAAGTGTCAAGTAGATAACGTATCTGCAGGATAAACAAGCACAAAAAAAAGGAAGTTTCAGATGACCAACGCATAACTCACTGAGAAATGTGGCTAACATAACTTGCTAAAAAAAGCATTTATGAAGACTTGGCATTTGCATAGACATATTTTTACGGGTTGGGTGAAGTTTGTTGTAGCTGGTAAGTGTAACTGTCACCATTCATTTCAGACAGTTTTTTGTTCGAGGTCTTTTTTGTTCTCAGGGAAGCAGACAGCTGAAATGCCGGAGATCTCCAAATACAGGCAGGCACATGCCAGCACCTAAAGGAACAGCAAGTCTGAGGCCATTCAGGAATCTGAGCTATGTGGGTGAATACGATTTCACCGGATGTTTGGTGCATGAGTATGAATACGGGTGATAGAAAAACCACGTCAAGTAGCTTAAAAACAAACTCAGGAAAAGCCAGACACATCCACAGGAGAACTGAGGAACCGTGAAGGAAAGGTTTAGAAAATGAGCTTTTGCGCTGAGGGCTACATGAACGAGATTTGCAACTGTGAGCTTAAAAAAAACCAAAACACAACAAAAAAACGTGCCTTCTGTCCTTCATTCCTCCGGTTTGCAGAAGAAACAGAGTTTTAACATTCTTTATAGAGATAGTGGGACTTCACTGTTCTGGAATTCACTGATACAAAACAACTCAGCCAAATACTTTAGTATTTGGAACTGCTGCTGCTGCCGCCACAATTATTTTTTGTTTGCTATCTATACGTGAAATGTATTGTTTCTTTTGACACATCTTAGGCCAAATACTCATTTTTTCAATGCAAAAACCCAACCTGTATTTCTGAAGCACATTCATATTAGTAAATCCAACAGGGCAGAATACAATTTTCACTCACCTCGAGGACGGCATGTTCCAAAAATATTTGGATTAGCACGACTCCAATGTAAAGAGGGCTGGATCAGAGACCAGCGTCCCCTCCTAACTTTGACACAACTTCCGAGCCTCCCAGTTTTTCCCTAGCACGTAAGGTCAAATGTGGTAAAATTAACACTGAAGTAACACGCTGTTTGCTTTCTTAACCAAGACACCTTCCTAGCTCATGGACAGAAGAGAAACACAATGAAGGGCATGAAAAATTTGAGCAGAGAGCTAATCTGAGGTCAAATTTTCAGTTGGTGTAAAATAGCATTGCTCCACTTCAGCGCACAATGACAACTTACACCAGCTGAGAGGCTGACTTGCTGACTCTCCACTGCAAATGCTGTGCTTAAAGTGATGGGCAGCTGCTGGAAATCTAACTTCCCTGAGAGTCGTGTCTCGTTCATATCCAAGAATTCGAGCTCCAAATTTCTCTGGAGCAATCATTTTACGTAGCTACCTTGGAAATGATGATGAAAGTATAACTTGCAAGTGATGTCTCCAAGAACAATGAAACAGTGTGCTGATGTTGACCATAAATAATAATTACAGTGGAAACACTGGCTGAGGTCTATTCGGTAAACACACAGAATTAAGACAGCATAATAGACTGGAAAAGGCCATTCACTATAATCCCATTCATATATTTACCAGGCTCTATCTTAAAAGCAGTTTCTCTTCTTGCCTCCAATATCTTCACTGCAAAAATTCCAGACTCTTACACCTCTGACAGTTACTAATCTTCTAATTTGCAAACCATGTTTATTCACTATCAGCTCATTTCACCAAAGCACTGGGCCTTGACCTTAAGGCTGATGAGCATAAAATAGCTTTGTAGGGAAAAGTACCATCTTTTATTAGATCAACAGACACAGATGAGGTGAAACAAACAAGGTATTAGGCCACAAAACCCTTCTTCAGGCCTGAAATAGGGGCAGAAAAACTCAAGTTAAATACAGCTTGGGAGCAGTTGTTCTGAATAAAACTTAATGATGGCAAACAATTACCCAATCTGAGGAAAAGGTATCCACAAAATACTGGGGATATTAATAAGGTGTGAGATGATTAAGCCATAGGATACCACGTGGGCCAAAAGAGATGCCATTAACTGTCAGAACTAAAATGTTCTATAGGCTCCTATAGAACTTATGGAACAACCTGCCTAGAGAGCTCCAAAACCGCTGCATATGGGAGAGCTCCACAAAACGTACCCTGCACATCCAGGCAGCTGTGAGCCCGAAGGTGCAGCTTGACAGTCTGGATTAGCGACTGCCTGTGACGCTGGAGCTGCACCCCACCCTGCCCTCGGGAGAGATTTTGAGGAATACTCCTTCAGAAACGCTTTCCTCAGATTCTTGATGGTTAAATTCCGGATATGTGGGTTTTATACTGCAACAGCTGAAAAGCTCAGGGGATAATACTTTGTAGCCAGCGAGCAAATGATGGAGGCACTACAAAAAAACTAGAATAGAAACAGCGTCCATCTACTCCTTTGAGCACAGTGGAAATCACCCTGCTGTAACAACAGTTTCTGTATTCACTTTCAGCCAGGGGGCAAGCCTCACACCAACACTCGCTACATGCTGCACATACATCTATCAGCACAAGATCACGATGCAAGAATCGGCTCTGCAGACTCCAAAGCTGTAAAGAAAATGAACAAGTTTTTTCACAATTACTTTACAAACAGCTGTAGGACAAGAAATCTTTAAGTATGCTTTTTAATACTTTCATAGACTGATTTTATAAAAAGGAAGAACAAAGGGACACAATGGTTTGGATGATTTAAGCTCTATTAGACAAGATATTATTTAAAAATGCATACTATATACTATACACGTCATGTTCATCTGAAAAAACATTCAGAACTGTTGCTAACTCTACCTTCACCTAACATCTCTCAAGACAGCCCTGATTTTAGAAGCATCTGAAACAATTAAAATTAAAGCACAGGTTCCACAACGTGTACACATGGTGAGAGGTATTTACTCGAGGAAGCAGTCCAGCTAGAGTTAACTTACCTTAAAAAGCGCTATCTTACATGAGTAAACTGTGGAGAAGGACGTCCTCTGGAAAGCTAATATAATTTTATGACTTTGTGTCTATGTATAAAGAATAAGCTGTTCATAGATTCATAGGATGGTTTGGGTTGGAAGGGACACCCTCATAGTGAAGAATTTCTTCCTTGTATCTAATCTAAATCTCCCCTCTTTCAGTTTAAAGCCATTACCCCTTGTCCTATCGCTACATGCC